>NC_086242.1:13200000-13557500 GCF_036321145.2 Pelmatolapia mariae
TTTTTCAGCATTTGAGCTTTGCTAGCAGCCATTGTCTCCAGACTAATGGGCTTCATTATGGTTAGCTGTGTTCGTACTGGCTGCCAGAGCAGGGATTAGCCCTAGTGCTGTGATAGCTGGAAGCAGAAGAGAAGATATTGTTAGGTTAGGTTAGCACTGGTAACCCAATCACCGTGAGCCAAGATAGCTATAGGATAGATAGCAGGAGATGCTTCATGCACATTTGGATAAGACTGTTGAACCTTTTTCATTTCGATTTTTCATTTCATTTTACCGGTTAAAGCCATATTCACTCAGAATAGAATTTTTAATTAAGTGCTAATTATAAATACTGATATTCCATATTAAACTTGACTTAGTATAATGTGCCAAGCGTGAGCTAAAATGCCCTTGGTTCCCCATGTTTTCCTCACCATATGCTAATGCCCTCCATGACCCACCTTGGCCACGTCATTAGTCAGCTGGCCCCATTAGGATTCATAGAGCATCCCTGTATGCGCGTTCATCACAATGTTGCCTTGCCAACTGCCAGGTGAAGGAAATTGATTTCTCTGAGCAATGTGAAGGTAAAAAACATACTAATTCACCACAGAGAGATGAGCTTAATATCCTATAATATTTTACTTCTAAAGACCCTGAGATCCACCTCCCTCTCCTCCATTACTTAGGTCAAAACAGAATCCTTGTGTTGTAAGATGTTATTGTGAAACATTACATTCTCCTATTTTGGATTTTGAATTACTTGTTGTTCATTAAATTGTTTTGGTTTTAAAATCAAATTAGAGCTATACCAGGAATTATGCACTGTATTTATAGCATATAACATACTGAAAATAGTTTGCCTTTAAGTGCACATATCTCTCTATATGATCGAAATAAATCCCTACTAACATTTAATGTGGTCATGAACCACTATGCCATCATCTGAGTCATACTTTATTAAAATTTCGTCTCCAATTACAAAGTAGCTGCATTTGTTTTTCTGCGGTGCGCCTCTTCTTAAAATCATAGTAGCTGCTGCTGTCTTTGATGTTGATCTACGACAGGGGTAATCACAAGGATCTGTGTAGCGCTCTGTCTAAGGGAGAATTACAGGCAGTTTATGTTCACCATTGTCATCATACTGCACAGCATCATGCCCCAAAATAAACTCGCCACTGCTGCCTTGTCGTTTTTCTGCCAATTTTTGGAATCTTACATGTGCAGTGTAGCTGGCCGGGTCAGGGTGGAGGCACAAGTGTGCAAACAGGTCAGTCTCTGTAGGCGTCTTCACGATACATCAATGCCAGAAGCACAGGTAGCCCTTCATGGTGCAGAGGGAATTTTGATGCAAGACTCGGGTAAGATCAGTTCTGCAGAAAACTTGGGAAAAACTTCCACGGTCACTCTTTTTGACTTCCTGCTTCAGTGGTGAAGCAGTGGTTTTTCTGAGCAGGAGGAACAGCACGTATCATTTGCAAGGCGGCTGCAGTGTGCTTCAAGCGGATGATGTGGACACGGTGCCATGATGACCATAACAATTGGTTTTATTCCTACTAAAGTCTGTTACAGCACAGACCGAGTGATGGCAAAAAACAAACAAGTTTTCATTTATCCAGCAGATAAAAGGTGTCCATGTTGAGGCCAGTATTCCTTTTTTTACCCCCAATAGTTTTCCAGTTCTGTGTTTGTGTTTACAAACCTTTTCATTTTGCCCCACACCAGATATCTTGGTACACTACTACACATGATATTAAAGGCTGCTTTTCAGTGGCTTTCCAGCGATGGAAAGCAGATGATAGGTAGGTAGGGAGTAAACACAGTCTGTTTCTAATATGCGTCCAATTTGGATTTCATTACCGATAGTTGCCATTCTACTTTATCTGTGTTCAAATGAACCCTGATCTCCCATGTGAACATAATGAGAATCACACACTTTATATATTTAAGTATACTTTAAGGAGCTCTGAGGTCATTGTTGTGAGGGAGTCATTTTACTTGTAGAAAAGAAAAGTGGTATGTTAGAATGAGTGTGTGTACAGGAGATGATTTTTGTGTTGTCTTGAATGTTGACAACTTGCCACCAAGCCAAGTATTTTTCCCATGGAGCGTTCTGTCTCTCTGCTCTTTTTTTTTTTTTTTCCTTTGCATTTTTTTCCCTTGGTACGGAGGATTTGAGAAGCCTAGCTAAGTGTGTCTAATCTATGAGTGCATCCAGCACAGCATCAAATGCTTGGTGTACCTGCGGCATTCAACAATGCAATACTTAAGCAGCTGTTTGCCCAAGCAGGTTGGAGACAATGCTGGATGGGAAGGGCTGAAAATTGAGAAAGGGACACCTGAGTGGACGTTAACATTATTGCTAAATGACCGTGGAAGCATTAGAGAGAAAAAGTAATGAGAGGAAAAGCAAATATTTGGGATAAAAGAAAGAATGCTGGGGGGAAAAATGGAAAGGAATACTGTTTCAAGGAAAAACCACCTCCAGCTCATACACACAAATGGACTTGGTCCCATCTAAACTCCCGTTCCCGTGGCATTGCTTAAATTTGTTTTCTCTAGCAATGCAATCAGGGACTTCCCCCAAAGGTAAGCTGGGGTGGTGGTGGTGGTGAGGGGTCTTGGCTATGAAAATAGGGAGGGAGGAAGCATCAGGCAGCACATTCTAAACTGAAGTCAATAACACAACAGTCAGTTCTGTCAGAGCCAGGTCCTCCCACACAGTCCACTTACAGCCAGTAAGTAGAGCTGAGGTTAGGATGTCAATTTGAGTGCTTGAAATTACCACAACCCATGGCAACATGTGTTTATATAGGTAAAAGCAAGTGAGGAAATATTGGTGTGCACGTCAGAAATTTGATGTCCAAGAAAACAAAATCTCTATCTCTCACTCAGGTTTGACATTTTTTCAACAGTACTTGAATCTTAAGTAGCGTTGTGGTCTTGAGTAAGAAGAAAATATATAGAACTTGGAAACATTGGGATAAATTAACAAGCTCAACCAAATGCTCAAGCCTTCTACACGCAAGTGATTTCACTCTACATCTGGCCCTCGTACGAAATCTTGCTAATGCAGCCATATTTGAGACACATGCACACACAGCTTTATTTTGCCTTTAATCCCTTTTCACATGTTAGCACTTCTACATAGCTTTAGGGGATTAAAACGGGTATGGCTAGCTTTCCCTGAGCATGTGTAGGAAAGCGAAATGGGTGACTGGTAAATGGTAGACATCTGGCTGACATGACATGCCAGTGTGTCGATGCAAGTGTGCTAAGCTTACATGCTTATGAATCTGATGACGGCTACGTAATGTTACTGACATATTTGCACAGCATGGAACGAGCACGATTTGTTTGGGAGCTAGCACTTTTTGTTCACTTTTGCTGAGCCGAACGCTAAAAAAGAGTCGGTTAACAGCAGTTTTAATGCCCTGTGTTCCCAGTAGTGTGCTGAAGTGCATATGTGTGTTTTGCGGGCCGATTTTCAGTTTCTGGTATGTCAGAATTTTAAGTGCCTGCATATAAATACTGCTTGTTTGAGGGTTATTTTATTTTATCCTTGTGTGACAGAATGTGTTGTTAGCTAAAGGTTATCCGTGTGGTGGATTCTGTCTCAAACACAATCACATACAGTGATACAATGAGATGTTTAAATTTTGCATGATAGCAGGGGAATAGGCTTACTGAAGAGTGAGGCTTTTCTTTAACCATGGGGATTTTGACTTTTTAAGCATGCTGAGAATTGCCTTTGCATGTTACCATTGCACGTGTAAAGCTGTCATGCTTACTATGTCATACTAGCGTGCATACCATTATCTCATGCTTTTTTCTTGTTGTTCTTCGTTTTTTTTTTTTTTTTGGTTTTTTTTTTAAACATCCAGATATATTATAGATCCACGTTGTACACGGGCCACTGCCTACTAGTCCCCTTACCAACTTGCTTTCTGTCTGCTCTGTCAGGCCTTTGAATGATAGCATCAGTCTAGGTCACTTACACCCTGGTTGTGTTTATTGGTGTGTGGCCCTGTTATTTATTTATTTATTTATTTTCCCCTCCCCAACACACACCCCCACACACGTTCATGCGCACACTCACACTAACATAGAGGACTGGTTTGACACGAATGTTTGAACAGTTGTAATTTCCCAAGGCAGACATTGATTTAACTTTAATTTTCCTGTCTCTTTGTTTGACATCTTGCTGAAAGTTATCATTTTGAATTGAAATAATTTACCTTTTCCCAAGCAGGCCATTTTCAATTATTTTAATTTACTGTATAATTTTAATAAATGAAAGATCTGAATTTCATATAGTGATAAGGGCAAAAACAAATTGTAGTGATTAGAAATGCTACAGGGGTTCTCAGTAAGTTTCTGCTTTTGAGACGCATAATGTAATTATCGCAGTCCATAAAGGAACACGTGCACATGCCACTGACCTCTCTTATGTCTAACTGGCTATAAAATGTTAACTCAGATGTATGTATGTAAGTTTTAAATGAGGGGCCTGCAGATGTTTTTTTCACACATGGCTTTGCTGACACTCTTAACTGCTCTACTTTCCTGACACTTTTCTGCCATCCATTAGTTTGTTGCTCAGCTTTACTCAGGAATAAATTACTGAGTAAATAAAATGAATAAAGCCACTGAGATGCCGAAGTTCTAATTTTCTTAGGAGAAAATATTTGATCTTGCCACTTTTGTTCCCCCCATCAATTAAAAATAACATGAACCAAACGCCTGTGTACATGGGGTCTTCTTAAAATGTAGCTCAACCAGTAAGTCTGGGAAGCATGAGTGTTGAGCTGGCCACAAAATTGCCTAAATAGCTTGTGATCAGTGTTGGGGAGTAACGGAATACATGGACCGGCGTTACGTATTTAAAATACAAAATATGAGTAACTGTATTCCGTTACAGTTACTGTTTAAAAAGGTGGTATTCAGAATACAGTTACTTTGTTGAAATAAATGGATTAGACGACGGTCTTTTCCTGTTTCATATGTCAGGCTATGCCCTCTCTATTTTTGGTAATTCCACGCCGGTGGAAACCCAAACAAAACACGCATTAAGAGGCTCTAATGCCTGGGTCTCAATCTCGCAGCCCATGTCAAGAGCAAGCATGTAAATATAATAATAACCACTGCAGCCAAAAAGAGTGCCTGACGAGTCCAGTTGTAAGTAAGCTATTAAGACTCGATTGTACACTATGTTCGTGTTTTCCTCCGAAACAATAAGTTCCGTTGGAGCAGCCTTTTAATGCCTTTCTCTGTCTCTCGCTAGCAAAGTTGACCCAGACAACAAAGTAAAGCTAGTTTTCGGCTACGAGCCCGACACGGAACCCGACGTATTAGCCAGATGTCCCTTTACTACAGTTCGGAGCTGCGGACCTGTTTTATATATGCGCAGAAAAGTGCAGCCTTACCTAATGTCCACCCTACTGTTACTCATATTAAGATTTAAAAATCTAGTTGATATTGGTATGGCAAGTAACCTTCAGTAATAGTAATAAATTACACAGCAAGAGTACATTCCTGTAGTTGTAAAAAGCATGATAATATATTAAGTAATCCGAAGTATTCAGAATACGTTACTCTCATTGAGTAATGTAACGGAATATGTTACAAAATACATTTTGAGGCATGTATTCTGTAATCTGTAGTGAAATACATTTTAAAAGTAACCATCCCAACACTGCTTGTGACTCTGACACTGTGGAATGGTAGTTGGGTGTCTGCTTTTGCCTGTGGCCGCATTGTTGAAATTGAATTTGAAGAGTGTGTGCACTACTGTCTGTTTTGAATCAAGTGTTGTCCATCCTATTTGGAAGCATAATTGTAATATCACACACCTGGTGGTGTTAAAAGCACTTCTGCTGGAAATGGTACCTTGTAAGCCAAGTGTTTCAAAGTGCATAATTGTGTGCTGTTCGTATTGTTTTCTGCAGAGTTTAATAGATTTTACTATAAATAATGGATTTTTTTTTAACATACAGTTGCAGTCAGAAGTTTACATACACTCATCATGGACATGGATGTGATGGTAATTTTCAGCTTTTAATCACTTCTTTGAACTGTTGTTCTTCCAGGGTGAAATGACAGTACAGCATACATTTTTATGGAATTGCAAGTTGAAATTTGTTTTCGATTTTCTTTAATCTACACAGGGCGAAAGTATATATACAGGCTCAGACGTTTACATACACCCACACTAATATTTGGTTAAGTGTCTTAGTGCACCTCAACTGGATGCTTTTAGTTGCCAAGCTTGTTCAGGGTGGAGATTTTTGCCTCTTTTTATGGTAGAATTGGTTCGTTTGTAGCATGGGTCTGGCTTGTAAGTGTTGTCCAGTAGGGTTCAGGTCTGGGTTGTTTGCCACTGTAGTGCGTTATTGTGGGGGGTTTTTTTAAATCAAAAAGTGTCCCTATTCTTGCCTAATATAAAATTTCAGCTGCAGAAATGATAAGGGCAGCTTTTAATAATAATAATAATAATAATAATAATTTTTTACACTATTTTTTTTGATACTTAACAGCTGTATATTAAACTGAACTATGTGCAGTCCATAAACTCATGCTATATATTACTAATAATAGCAATATTACTGATACTCTGGTATATACTTTAAGTCAAACCAACTATAGCTGGGCCATATTATACCGTTCAGGGTAACACCGGTATAATGTAAGGCAATGATAAAAAAATGAAATATCGCGATAGAATATGGGTAAAACGCACATGCGCAGTGCCTTTGTTTTCATACGCACATGGCCGAAAAAGCATGGTGGCAACGGAGAATGAGAAGGGAGAAAGCGGATCGTTGAGTGAAACGGATGAACCAGAATTGGTTTGTAAAAATGGTGCAATTTCAGTGATGTGGAATTGGTTTGGTGTTTGTACGTCAGATACCCACCAAAGCGCACTTTTTTGTAGAACATGCAAGCGGGCCGTTGTTATTACCGTATTTGTCGGACTAAGGTGCTTGTAAATCTGGGAGTAATCTGGGTCCAAAACTCCGTCCGCCTCAGGTCCCAAAGTCAAACGAACACTGCGGCACATTGAGAGTTAAAAACTGTCTAAATTCTTTCACCTTTAATAAAATGATCAGCATTGCTGCTTTACCAGGTGTAACAATTAAGTTTAACATCCAGGCATCCATGAAAACAGAATTTATTACATTTAACAGAGTTTAGCTGAAAATAGCAGGAAGTTAGCGGAGCTAAGCTCACTAGTTTCGCTAGTTACCTGAGCATGATATACCATGTTCTGACTGAGAGATTTCTGTACAAATTAAAACGTACAGCTCTGCTATCACTTCCAACATAAATAAAGACAGAAAACTAAACAGCAGTAACGTTTGTAGGGTTACTGAAGTTGGGCTAGCTGGTATATAATGATGTTCTACGTGATCGCTAGCGACACAGCTATGTTAGCATAACATAAATAGTGAAGCAGCAGGATGAACGCTAACATTTTTCCACTCGATAAACGTTAACGTGAGGGTTCCTGATGGTTAGAGACAAATGCAATCGCATGCCAGGATGCTGTAAACGGACCAAACTTCAGTCAGGAGAACAACTGAGATAATCCATCCACAATACGAAGTTAGTCATTAATATACTGCAACAACATGGGAATAGAGCAGCTGTGATAGAATACAGCATTAATGAATCAATGGTACAGAAGTGGAGGAAGCAAGGAGAATGAGTTGAATAAAGTTTGATTTATCTGACTGCTTTGTTTCGCTTAATGTGCCTTGTAATCCCGTGCACCTTATGGTCCGAAAAATACGTATTTGACTTTTATATTTGCCACACTGCAGTTTAATGTTGCAAAGCATCTCTTTTTAACTTTAGTGGATATTATACATGGGTATGCTCAGGATATGTCAGCCCATTTCTACTGGAAATGCCCTTTGGTTAAACTTGCAGCAAGGAATTTGCATTTGCACTGTTAAATTTTTATATAGCTTTAGTGCACATAAAAAAAACAGCTGCTTATTTACGTGAAAATAAATGGATGGTTTTTTGCGCTAGTAAAAGTTGTGGAGTTGTATTTTGTCTCGCATCAATTATATCGTCAGTTATATCGTTATCGCAAATTTTCAAATATATATCATGATAAATATTTTTGGCCATATCGCCCTGCTCTAAAACCAGCTACTGTGCAATAAGCAAGCATCGAAGTAAAACGTAACTATTTCCTTTTTTATATATTTTTCTGAATCACTTAAACTTCTATGCTGCTTCTTTTAGCAGTGTCACCATTGCAGTCTTGTTAGGCAGTGATAGGAGAAGGGATGGTGAGTGGGGAGGAAACTGGAAACTTTGACCTAAACTCTCTTGTCATGTCTGAACGGTCGGCTTCATCTCTGCTTTACTGCTGGCAGTTCTTTCTCTCAGTCAGTCTAAGTCCAAAGCATGTTAGCCTTCTTTTCTCCATTGTCTCCTCATAATAGAGGTGTTTAGAGGCCCTGTATTATTTTAGACACTTTATGTCCCTCATTTTCCCCGAATAGCAGTTAAAATAAAAAATAAAAAATGAGGAAAGTGATGATTGGACAAAAGTCACAGCAATAAAATGATGTCAAACTGAAACTTAGCTTAAATATTAAGAATCGCCGGGAGAAGCTAAACTGCCTTTCTGTGGATATAGTTGCATAGTTCCCTATGCAGTGTGTTCAGGAGCGCAGGCAGTAAGTAGTTGTAACGGGTTCAAACTCAAATTGGCGATTAAAAAAAAAAAAAAAGAGCACTGTTGTCCAAGAATTTGTGCTTTTCCAAGTATGGCCCAAATATTTACTATATGTGCTTATGCAATATGAGTCAAATTACTAGCATGAGACAACCTAACCTTCCATTTAGCTGATCTGTCTTTGAGTACCGTGTACCTAAAGGTGGATCTGCTAATGAAGTCCAGGTGCAAGGGTGGCTCTTATCTCATTTATTTGACACACGCTGATTAGATAAACTCCTGTGTGCAGGGTACTAGTCAGACTGGTCAAACCGCGCAGCTGAAGATGGAAAATTGAGAACAAATTATATTTGCCAATGAATCATCGTTTGCAGGCCAGCAACAGACTAACTGCATGGCTCATAAGTAAGCATGACTTGATTCAATCTGTCCTACCCCCTCCATCTTGCGCTCACACACAATCACACACCAACACCCACCTCAATTCCCCATCTAATTTGTTTGATCGTCACTTGCCATTTATGTGATTGAATATGCGGCGAGGTTGAATTGGATTGCCAAAACTGACAGATGATTATGCAATGATTTGTCTCAAGAGGTGCTCTCTTTTATGCGGCTGAATGGGGTCATATCATTTCCTATTTCATATATGTGATCTCTGGCTACCTGTTGCCATGAAAGATTCATTTTAACTGGCTTTAATGTGATCTCTAATAGTTGCCACACTGCAGTCTTGTGTATAATTTTCCACTTAAACCTGACTGTGCTTTTATGGCAGGCCTTTAGAAATGACATGTGAATCTAGAATAAACGTGTTCAGAGCAGGAACGTCTTCCTTCTGCCCAACTCCTGGTGGCCTCCAACCTGTAATGTCGACTCTTTAATGCAACACTAGTTTATAGCAAACAGGAGTACCTCTTCAGCAGCTCATCGCTACCACTCTTCTCGCACTCAAACTTCAACCTCTGCCTAACAACTCTCCAACCAGCCCCGCAACTAGGCACTGCCTCTCGATTTGACAAGCACACAGAAATTGACAAAAAGCCATGTTGAAAAATCCTCTGTCGACGCTTTTCCTCCCCTTTTTCTCACTCTCGTTCTTATACTCTGTCAGCACAAGCATGGTCTGGGAGGACAGAAATGGCTTTTTGAGTGACACAGGCTGGCTATGCCATTTGCCTTGTCAACTAGTGAAAGAGGATAGAAAAAGAGGTAGAGACAAATGATGATGGCCTGGCCGTGATTGCCCCGTGCCCCATCTCTCTGTCACTTGCCATCTCTTCCCCCTGAGGTCATTGAGCCATAATAACGTCGCCACTATGCCGGTAGGTGTAGAAGTGTTTGTCTCAGTGCCTTGGAAGTTTTTTTTTTGTTGTTGTTGTTGTTGGGTTTTTTTCCCCTCCCTTCTTCACCCGCAATATAACTTTGTCTTAAAGATTTTTTGTCGGTACGCTGAACACTTTTTCAGTTATTACTTGGAAATTATATCTCTCTTGAAGTGAGAGGAAATTCAAGTAGGTACTGTGGGCCAGTCATAAATAATGAACCAAACCGCCTTACAATTTCTTTCTGTTGATCACCGTGTCTAAGTGTTGCCTGGTCTCGTGGGGATGTTGCTATTGCTGGCAGTCTGCACTCTTTTTCTGTCTTCCATCTAGCCTCCGTTCATCTGTTCTCTAAGGCTGTCATCGTCTACAACTGGCAGTCCTTTAAGATGTCCAGTAACACCACTGTTTTCCTGACAGATCACTATCATTGCACTCGGTTGTAGTTGGGTCACTGCAGCCACAGAATCATAAATATTTAAAATTCCATTATGAAATCTTAAATTGATTCATAAAGCTGCTGCAAGTGGAGTGAAGAAACAGCTGCTCGTGTGATGGATATTACTGCAGAGTATCACTGTAGAGATGTTTCATAAGTCATTGTCTTTTACTTTTACATGTGTGTCATCGCCCATAGTGATAAGCCGCATTGGGTGGAAATAGTAAATGGGATTGATTGAGTGTTGTTAATGAGTCATCTACCCCATAGAGTACATCACGCTTATAAATCGAGCCAGTGCTGAGGCTTTTTTTTGGGGTGGGGGGTGGGGGGGTTCTTTCCCCATGAGAATGTATCCACTGGTAACCACACTGGGGGGGAAAAAACACAGAATTTAGTAATGTAGTGGAGGAAAGAGTATTTTTATCAATTGTAAAGCGAGCAGCAATTTGTGTTTGTTTGAAAGCTTAAAAAAAAAAAAAAAGAAAAACCTCCATATGATTAAATTACAGTTGCATTAAATCATTTTCATGATTAGAGCCGTTACCTGCAGTTTATATTATACAGTGAGCTGCACTGGTCAGCTGAACAATATGAGCTACCCACTTTAGCGTTTACCTTTTATTCTCCTTGTTATTGTTATAGGTTTTTTGAACCTCCTATATTTCTTTGTTGCTGTACTGTTCATTGCTCATTGATTGCAGAATAGTGGCTTTACTTCATTGGTTATTCAGTCAAAGGTGTACGTGTGAATGGATCTGCGAGGAAAAACCACGCTGTCATTTTCCGAGGTAATGTGGCTTAATGTGGTTTCCAATCATCTCGACCACCCCTGAATGTGCTCAATGCGGCTTGACTGCTCCCGCCAAGCTTTTCACTGCTTTAGGCAGCGACTTGAAGATTTGAACTGCTGTGGGTTTCCTGTACCCTTGGGTCTTGACAAGCTGAGCATCTCAACACAGAGCACAGTGTAGCTCTGGGAACTAAGTGAAAAATGCTTTAAAACAAAAGGACAATATCCAGTGTTGGCAGAGAGGCTCTTTTTTTGTAAAACCCCTTTATATCTATTCACAGCTATGGTAGCTACATCATGGTGTTATATTGACAGAAAAGAAAATTGTTGTAAACTAATGATTTTCACAGATATGTGTGTGCTTTTAACAACCATTCAATAACTTAGAGCTCAGTTCAATTTGTTTCCCCACCTGTACCCTCACGACACCCAGTTAAGGGGAATTATATGATATTAGTAATATTACAAATGTAGCTCAATATTCATCGACCCGAATGCCATGTCCCCCCTTCCTTAAAAATGAGATGGATTGTAGTTATTGCTGTTATTGATTTTAATAACCAGGCTGTTAGGGCCAGTGTGGAGCTTTGCTCTTTCTCAGCTATGTCTTGTGCTATGCAAGGACCGTGCTGTTCTTTCATCTGGATAACAAAGAATCTATAAACTAATTTAGCAACAGGTTTAGCATGATTAGTTTTCCTGACTCTTGCAGTGTTACCTTTTTATCTTCAAGCCCTCTTTGAAGCTGTCGCTTTTATCGTATATACTTTGTTACCCCCTTTTTCCCGTTACACACAATTCAAAAAAGCACCTCTCCCTAGGGCTGCACGATTTTGCATAAAATGAGAATCACGATTTTTTTGCTTAGAATTGAGATCACGATTCTCTCACGATTTTCTTTTCCAATATAAATATTTATTGCACTTATTAACTGCACATCAACATAAAAACAATAAATAAACATAACAAAACAATAAATGTCTCACATTTTGTCGTTGAAGCAAAATGTTGTACTGCTTGTAATTCCGCCTCCACCGTTGCTCGACACTGCGTGTATAGAGCAGGTAGTGCAACAATAGAAAAATAGTTGCGGGACGGCACTGTGTAGCGTTTGTCTAGGGTGTTGATCATTTTCATAAATCCCTCGTTTTGCACAGTGTTGATGGGAGCCATATCTTTAGCCAGGTGATAAGTGATAGCCTCCGTAATTTCTTTGTGCCTGCGGGAGTTCGACGGGTATGGGGAAGTGCTGTATAAGGTTCCCGTTATTGATGTTTGGGTGGTTGACCGGACGGATTTTCTCCTGTCACTTTCTTGGCCTTACAGCTTCGTCTCTCCGTTGTTTTTTCCCTGCCAGCTGGCTTCTGTATCACGTGGTATAAGGCTCCGCCCTTGTCATTTGCTGAGCAGGAAGAGTGAGCGCTTGTTTTCATGCAGATTATGTCCCGGATCAAAATGCGGTACAATCGTCATCTTTTTTTCTTTTTTTAAAAAATCGTTGTCATTTGGAAATGAGATCGCACATAAGTATGAATTGAGATCGCGATTTTCTAACGATTAATTGTGCAGCCCTACCTCTCCCATTCAAAAATTTAATGAATTTCATAGCAAAATGGGTTTCTTTTGTTATAAGTAATGCAATATTCATTTGGACAGTAACTGTTTCAGATTGTGGATTTTGAAAGATTTGTTTGTTACTCAAGGGATCAACCCTCAGGGATCCTGACAACATTACTGAGCTATCAGACCAGATTTAGCAACATACACTGATGCTGCACCTTCTTGGGTCATCATTACTCTGGCAACGGCTTTATGTTGCACAATATTGCTGACCATTTGACTGTGTTGGGACCACGGGTTCTGTGATTTGTAACTGTTGCACATGTATTGGCTTTGAGGTGAAATCAAAGAAAAACCATCACAAAGTTCAATGAGCATCATGAAGGCCAGCAGGTTCCAACCAGGCTGCATTTAAATTTGATGCAGTTTACTACAACCTTTTCATGAATCTGATTAATGTTACAAAAGGCACTATTCGGTCTTAGATTCACCAAATTTATTGGTAAGATATACTACTTTTTGAAGGGCCCTTTATGACACAGTAGCTGCCACCATGATGGAATGATGCAAGTCATTCTTTGGTATCTCGTGTGAAGTCGCTGGCAAAAAGATGGATTTGTTTTTGATAATACTTAAGTTAAAATGCTATGTGTAGTCAGCAATACACAGTATGATAGTCTACAGTAGATTGTTTTGGAGGACAGCAGCAGATTCTGCCCTGATCGATTCCTTGTTGACCTTTGATTTCTTTCTCTCAGTCTTTACTCTGACACATTTTCTATGATCTCTTAGTTTTTCAAAGCCGTTCTCTAAAAAGAAAAGCTGTTCTTCTTATATTTAACTTTCTCAGTGCAGCCAGTCACTTAGACTGTGAACAGAACTCTGGCTTTAATCCTTTTCTCCCCACTTCTTTTTTTTCCTTTCGAGATGCACGACAGACAGAATCATCAGCATTTAAACTGGGGTATAATAGACATAACAAAGGCATTAATGCAGTCTGTATGCATTGTTTGTGAAATTCATGCAAAGGCAGAATTGCTCTGACCCTTTGGGGCATTGACCTTGGACCTCTGGGAGCATCCTGTATTGTTGGGTGCCAAGACATTAACAGTTTGCTCTGGTGACGTCCACTGTGGATCAGGCTTGTTCTAGCATATCCTACGTATGCTCAGTTGGATTGGGATGTGGGGATTGTAGAGGGTAGATGTTTCTGAGCAGTTTTTGGTGTATGATGGGGCACGTTGTCCATCTGGGGGAGGCTGACACTGCCTGTGTTTGGAGAAGTGTGGAACATGTTAAAGTAAGATCCACATTAAAGTTGGATCAAGGTTTACATTGATTAAATTATCAATGTTTAACATGTCATCTGTCAGTGGTTTTTATATTGTGGATAATCAAATCATTTCCTACCGCTTATTCGTATCTAGGTGGTAGGGGGCAGGAGTCTAAGTTGAGATGCCACCAGCTCCAGCTCTTCAGGGGAAAGTGAGGCAAGCTGAGAGATATAATCTCTTCAACATACCCTGGGTCTGCTCCTTCGTCTCCTCTCAGTTGGCTGTATCTGCTATATTTCCACGAGGCTTTATAGTTACAATCCGGAACCACCTTATTAAATGGCTACTTATGAAATAGGTTAAAAAAAACAGTTTTACTGTGTTCTTGTTTTTCTCCATTTTCAACAAATGACACATGATGTGAAGAGAGTTTGATCTGTGCTTGAAAGGCAAGTGATGCCAAGGCCTAATAACAGACTCATAAAAAAAATAACATGTAAGACTTCTATGGTATCGTTTCTCCCATCTTTTTTACTTGAATAGTATTAGTATCACGCGGCTTACTATTCCCATGTTTCGGTTTCTCCTATTCAACTCTTTCCACCAGCTTTCCTTCATTCACCTCTATCATTAGAGTAGTGATGCATGGGAAATGTCAGTTATCTATTGATGAAAGGAAAACTCTTTAATTGGCATCAGGCAGGTTTAATGATGGGGATCATGCTTGCTTGCTTGACTGTTAATGGCTCTGGCCATTTGAAAAACTGTTTGACTTTTCCCCAACCTCCTCACCGATAGACAGCAGCCTGCCACTGACAGTGATGCATGGGACCCCCTGAGTCACATTGATCACCCTTGGGAGAGTCAACACACTCACAAAGACGCACACAAACACATTCCTGTCCAGCTGGTATGTTATAGCTCGATGCAAGCAACACCAGCCGTTGCTGAAATAGGTCACAACTCCCAAAGAACAAATGTTAACCTTTATTTCTACAGGATGCTGAGTTTGTACATTGACATTGTAAAGCAGCATAAAGCCCTTTTCAGACATGTACCTCACTTGTCTGTTAAAATGACAGCATTCTTCTATGTTAATGACTTCATGGTTTAATTCAGATATATGCAGTAGATGAGGAAGAGAGCCATGCAAAAATATGCATTTTTCTCATACTTGCCTCTCTGTGAACCCTGTCTTCACAGTCCCAGTTCGGCCGAATGATAAAATCTCTGTCCAAGTCAGCCAAAAGGCTGCAAAGGTCCTCTGAAGTCTGCTGATGCCTGGACTTTTTTTCTTAGTCTTTTCTTTCACCGGGGAGTCGTAATCGTGTCCTTTTATGCTTCAGAATCTGGCATCACAAGTTCACCCGCTTCTCCTTAGATTTGAAAGAGATTGACTGTTTGCTTCAGGAACAGGATGTCAGGCCAGGGTGAAGCACTCAAATCTGAAAGACCGGAGCGTACGCTAGTTGATTTCCTGTAGTGCCAGTAAAAGATTTGTTTTCCTCAAAGCAGCTAACTGTAGATGCTGGGCATGTAAGGAAGTAGAGTGAGTGAGTCCCAAAAGTCCTTCTGGCACCAAATTGTTTAGACAGCCAGATTGAGACTCACTCGAGCTCTGCAGTGAGCACTCTGGACAGCAATATCCTGCCAGGGTGAAGCCAATCCTCACCTTACACCATACAGCAAATTGACTGTTTCTTTCTTTCTTTTAACATGTCCACCTATTTGAAGTTCTTGCACAGAAGCAAGTCATTTATAGCTGTACAAACAAGCCCTTCCTTTTTTGATCCCTTTATACTGCAGATATGTATACATATTTAAACAATTAATAATACAGAATCGTTTTTCTGTCATGCCCCTCTTACCCATTTATCCTGACCCTGTGATCTGACAATTATTGAACTAACCTAGTTTGGAATTTGTTGGTGCCAGAGCTTTAGCTGTACAGTCAATAACCCACAGCCATAGGCATCCCACATCAGAAAATGTTTGTTGTTTTCAGGCTACCATTGTCTGTATTACAGCCGTGGATATGTTAAAAAAATAATAAACAGAGTAAGTTTAGAAAAAATGTAGCCTATTAATATTTGCAGATATTAATAAAAGAACAGAAGTAACATCAATATGTTTCCGACATTTGATGGTTGGTGACCTATTTTACCTCTTCCTCTCATTACATTACATTTTTTTTATGAAGTGTGGACTACATAAATCATCACTTTGATCACTCACCTGTGTTTGAAATTGGCTGATGTTCTTTCCATGTGAAGATTTTTTTTTTTTTTAATTATAGGCCCCCATTAACAAACTATTTAGATCTCTGCCTGATCTGTGCCATTAAGCAATCAATAACGGTTTGTTTAATTCATTCATTTATTCTTGTCTGTCTTTCTTGCTCGCTCTCTCTCTTTCTCTCTCTCTGGCTGTCGTTTTTTTTTAAAGGTGATCTATATTTATAGATTTCTCCTGGAACCAGTTAGCTTTTTCCTCTCCTGATTCCACCACAGTAACCCGCTAACATACATAACCTTTTTTAAACTCAGGGAACCTTTGTTTTCACCAGTGGATAGGTTTTAAACACTAAAAAGAGGTGTCTTTTCTTAAAATTGCCTCATTTATCTGTAAAGAACTGTAGTAGGATTGCCTGCCAAAAAAAAAAAAAGAATTTAATTTGAGGGTTTTGCAAATTCCCCTGTTTCCCAGGCATGCTGTGTTACTGTTTCCCATTAACAGCAGTTTATGGACCTGCCGTGTACTAACAGTAATGGACTAAGGAATAATTTTTTACAGGTTGACGGTGGCCACAACACCAGAGACATGATGCTAGCACATCCTAGCACGTTTACAGCTTATCCACACTAAAATACTAATCCCAGGTGTCTCATACTTACTTGCGCTCGCACATGTTACAGTTCCCTTTTACATGCTGTTGCTTTAGTAAGTAATCACAACTATAAAACATATTATGTATAATTTAACTTAGTAGCAGTTTTTCATTATTTGTCGACAGCTGGGTTCAGTTAGCAGTTTTGATAAATGACCTGCTCAAACTGTATACCTTTATGAAACTTTAATTGAGGTGTAAATCTGAACAAATTTCTGTGTGTATGTCTGGCTTGGGCGTGCACATGTGCCATATAAGCTCCTTGTGCCCTCTTAGAAAAATGATCAATATAAGCGGGAATGCGTGGGGAATTATTGAGAGATGATGGACTTTTGTTGGATTGGGGTGCTCTACCCACAAATGGAGTCTTCACGCAAGAGTGGGCTCGGAGCACTGAAGCTGACCAATTCAAAGCTTGGCTTTTTCTCCTTAAATCCTCATGTGCCCATGAAAAGGACAGTTTGTCCTTTTCATGTGACATTCATGACTCTGAATTAAGTGTCTGAAGGCTGTGATTTCTTTTAAGTGAATAGGGAAGGTTTGGAATATGAAATAAGGTATAGGGATTATCTGATTACTCCTTTCCCCCCTGCCCACTTTGCACCTCAATGTAGGGCTTAGGACCACTCATTGCTCTAAGATGGTTTGATGTTTTTGCCCCTGCACACAAAGGAGAACACACATACGTGCGCATTACACACCTCCGCATCACTTCTTCAATCTTCACCAAGGCTCAGTTTGATAGATGGCTTATTCTGCTGGATGAGCAAAGGGTATGTGGGAGTGACTTAAGTGTTCCTTTGTGTTTCTAACGCAGATTCTATCCATTTGCTTGTCTCATTTTTTCTGAGTCAAGGTCACGAGGGACATTATAAGATATGTGGACCAAAAGTGATGCTATTAATCAATGTTACAGTAGCATTGCTACTTCTACTTAAGAACTATTGATTGTTTTTTTTGTTTGTTCCCCCCCCAATGAATATATTTTGTAGATGCAGACACTGAGACTTGAGAGTCTGCAGCTAAGTGGTAGAGTACTACCACTATAAAAGCAACCACCTTCTAGTGGCTTAATGAAAATAAAGAAAGACATTCCTAAATTTCTGCCAGTTTGGTTTTCCGGTGTTCTGTGCATTACAGAGCCCTCTTTGATAAGCAGATTTTTTGACTCGTTTTCCTCTCTGGCAGCCGCTCACACACGGCAGCGGTGGCCTAGAGTACACTCTGAACATACACTATATTTGTTACTGACAAAGCCTCAGGCTTTAAATTTTTATGACCAAAACTAGTAATTTCACTCATAAATGTAAATCTCTATGGTGATAACTGTGATCTCAGTAATTGGATCATGCACTAAAACTGAGATGTAAGTTGTGACAGAGCTGCTGTCAGTGATGATTGAAAGCTCTGACTAGTAGATTATTCTCTTGTGTGCCTTGCATAAATGCCTACAGGAAGCTGTTTTGGATGCATAGCACATAATGCATTGCTAAAACAAGCTTTTTACCCGCCACGTTCGACCTCATGGGGTCTAAAACGGCTCACAGAGAAATGGGCACACCCTGTTCTCTGTACCTTTTGCTTATTTAGCCACTGGCGTTTTTCCCTCCAGGTGTTTAAAACATCTTTTGTTTGGATCCCTTTGCATGCCAGGTTTTAAACTGCCAGCCCACTGTATTCCTTCGTTTTCTTTTTAGTGTGGGTTTGTCCCTGACATGATGTGTCACCAACTGCAGTTTAGTTTTGTTGTGTTTTTTTTTCTCCTCACTTTCAAACAGCTAAGTGAATTCAATCTTCTGCAGTTTTAAAACATGCCCTTGGGCCATGGTTTCACTTCAGTTGTACCAAATGGCTTTGTGTTTTGTACTGGTCAACGAGTGCGCATGTGTATTTACTTGCGCACACACACACACGCTTAGCTTTGTGCGTATGCGTAGTTTGCTTTTTGCCTTTTCTGTCCACTGTGTCGACACAATCCCAGCGTTTATGAGATTACCAGAGCCCATTTGTGTTCCGACGGGAGCCATCTTGGCTCAGATGAGGCCTCCACTGGGAACCATCTGGGCTCTACTCAAAGCAGTTTCCACTCCGCCTCCCCTGTCCTCTGCACATTGTGACCAAAGCTATTTACTTTGAAGGAAAGAAGAACTTTGAATTCTGTCTGTGTCTTTGTAAGACTCTTGATGCTTTAGATCAAGCTCCAAAGCTCGTGGGTGGCACTGTTCCTCCGCACAAAATACAGATAATGAAATATGTTGGTTGCAGGAATCATTACGTGATCATTTCTATAAAATGTATCAACTTCATGTAAATAATAAATAATTCTATAAATTGACAAAAACATCAAAAGTCCTCTGACAAGTTGATAGATTTCAAAACAGTCTAAGGTATTTGAGCCTCACTAATGGTAAGTAAGGCATTTCAGGTAAAGGTGAATAACAGATGAGAGTATTATTATAAAAAATAACAATCTAAAGCAGAATGCGAAGACAAGGTGGCGATAGATTCTCATAATTGGCAGTGACTGCTAAATGGATAAAGGAGCTGTTATTGTTCCATTTTTCTGCTCTGTTTGCTGTGTGCCACATATTGCGCTAACGGTAGTATTAGGCTTCAATCCTGCCATTGATTTTAAGCTTCTTTTATCTCTGCCCCCCTGCCTGGTGAAATGTCAGTTCAGTTTTACATATGCTTTTAAGTTTTTGTGGTCACTCAATATGCGCATTTACTGTTTATTTTGACTTCAGTCAGGGAATAACATTCTTAATAATCATTTTCTATTGATTGACTAATTAAAGTTGAACTGTCCGGGCATAGTCCTTTTGATTATGACAGGCTGGCGTGTGTGATTGTAGCCTGCTGTCTTTGTTGGTGATTTCCATTCAGCTCATGTATCCTGTAATATTACTGACATTTCTCAGTAGGTCTGTTTGGTGGTTATTAATGCTGTGTGCTGTTACAGCATCCCCGTAGGCAAAGACAAGAGTCATCTTGTCGTCATCAGCTCAGGCAGGCTCATTTTCTTTGCATAAGGTTGGCAGTATGTGGTAAATGAAGTTTCCCATGTAAGTGGTCAAGGAAAGCACACAGACGAATTTGTTGTTGTGACTGAAAAAGTGTTCTCTTAGGATCACTTCTTTTTTTTTCCTTTTTCTTTTTTTTTAAACATCAGTTCTCGTTACAGATGGTTGATCCGACTTACTCGACTGTGTATTTTCTACTCACGTTGGTGATATTCATCACATTTATCTAGTTTCTACACGGCCTGGAGAATTATATTTTCCTCCAAAATATGATAATTGGAGAATAATTGTGGATTATGATTCTCTAAGGCAATAGAACATTCCAGTGTATAATTTCCCCCCTGTGGAAATATTATTCTATCTCTTAGTGTGCCTGTCTTTATAGCTCAGATCGAGATATTTTTTCATAACTGAATGTTTGCTAGAATCTCCTGCCAAGTAAAGGACCGGTCAGAGTTAAAGAAAAATGGGTAGCCAAAAGGCTTTCATTCATTCTGTTGAGCACACTAGAGTTGCCCTCGTATCTCCTGGTTTGTGCTTTTTGTTTTTTTCCCCCCACAGCGAGCATAAACACTTTTTGCTTTGGAGCTTTGCGTGCTCCGATCATAACTTCTAGACAACTTCTAGTCGAGTTTCTATTTTTCCTTCAAATTGGATTTTTTCCCAGCTATGAGTGTTGCTTTTAGTTGTCAGCATTGTTTTATTTTTGTTTTTTGCATTTGCTGCGTTAATGGAAGCTGGTAACAGTTAAGTTGGCTCTTTTCTTCCAGCACTCGCCCACTTCCCCATTTGACATTTGGATACTCAGAGGACCGGTGCTGCTCTTATAGCCTAGTTATGTAACTGCTTCTCCACTTAGAGGAGAAAAAAAAGATAAAATGGGGTTAGTATCTGAGATGGCAGCGAGGAAGACAGAAAGACAGTAATGAAGATTTTACAGAGGCGGATGAGGTACGAGTGAATTTAGACTCCATTGCTGTCATGACCTGGGAGGGCAGACCAATGTTTTAGCTGCTCGTTTTACATGTTAAATACAAGTACTGCTATGTTTTTATTAGTTGGTAGAAAACAGGTTGTTTTCTGTAAATATGAAATTGTTCAGCATAGTTTGCCAAGTTTGAAAACAAGAGCCTCATTGATATGCCACTGTACCAAGTGGTGTTACATTACATTATATCGCTTTTGAACAAACCCTTGATGAAAACGCTTTATCCAAATATAACTGGATATAGAAAGTGGAAATATGTGTCCCACTGTTATATGAATAGCTTGTCAATTTTATGCTTAATAAAAGAACAGATTATACATTCAGTAATAAAAGCTTCTTTTTTTAACTTCAGCTGAGAACAAGGCAGAGCAGTTTACAAACTTAATTCCCCTCAGATTTCCCTTGTGACTGCAGGGCTAAGCAGTCCAAGTCTTAATCGCTTGACTACGTCCTATCTCCTCAGCACACCTGCCCTCTCACTTTCTCGCTGACTTTAGGCTTTAGAGTAAAGAAAAATGCTATTGATTTTTTTTTTTTTTGCCCTTTTTCTTTCGCCTCCTGGTCGTCCATCATTTATGAAACAAAAAGTAATGAATGGATAATTAGCCTGAATAGGCAGAATTTTGTTATAGTCCATCACGGGCAATGTTGTGAAATCTTTCCTACTTTGTCAGCAGGGTTAGCTAATTTGGGTGCCCTCATTTGTTTACTTAAGGGAATGGCAACTTAGCTGTCACTAATTGAAAATGATTTGCGTTGTTTAAAAAAAAATAGGATGAAGAAATGTGGGCTCTTAATTAAGGTTGAAGTGCATATGCAACACTAATTTAAAGCCTCTAATAGCCTCCACTGTTTTTGCAGGCCAATCACAGGCCCAGTGATTTCTAAATAGACACATTATTGAAAGCTGACAGTCATGCTTAATTGAAAATGTCAAACAAGTTATTCTGTAAGTGCACTTAGACGAGCAGTCGCTGCTGGGGCGGGCGGGGGTTTCTCTGGTTATTAAAGTACTGACCAAGACCAGATTCATTGGGAAGTCCACAACAGTGGAATGAAACAGGATCTGCATATGTGTGCATGCGTGTGTGTGTGTGTGTGTGTGTGGTACTGAATCAATAGAAAGCTCACAGGTCTTCATTGATGTTTCTATTTAAGAACAGTGATGTCTTGTCAGGGGGACCCCCTCCCTCCTATTGCTGTAAAGGAATCTCAAACCTAATCTTGATACAGAACATTAACTGAGCCTCTTTTCTTCCTCTCGTTCCTCCCTCCCTCCCCCCTCCTCCTCTTGTGGTTTTCCAGGTGGAAGTTGAAGTGGAAAGCATGGACAAAGCAGGGAACTTCATTGGCTGGCTGCACATTGAAGGTGTGAATCTGTCTGTGGCACTGGTAGAAAATGCTCTGTCCAAGGTGCACTTCACAGCGGAGCGCAGTGCCTACTACAAAACCCTGGTTGCAGCAGAGGAAGGGTGCCGACAGAGGAAAGAGAAGGTAGGTTTCATTTAGATGCTACAAGAGCTCTACTGCACAACCTACAAAACAATGACTAGAGTCCCAAATGGCATTAAACTGGCCCTCAAAAGGCTTTCAAATGTTAATTGCACAGTAAACTTCATTTAACCAAAGCTAGCTATCTTTAGGTTCAAAATTGCTGATGGAAGTAAATCTCAAGATGTCATCTGGCGTAGCAGCAGCATCAATGCTTACTTTACTGGCTTTCCCATCTCTGAGCCATAGTATCTTAGGTCTGCCTGCCTGTGGCCATATTGCATTGTGTCCATGTGTGAGCTATTTCTTCCATCGCAAATCCAGCAGCTCTTTTTTTCCGCCTTCAACATCAGTGCCAGTAATACATTTATTAGTAGAGTTTAAGGTGCTGTCTGGAGAAATGATAATCCTTCAGAAGTGAGTGGAGAAAAATAAAAAGCTTTTTGTTCAAATAATGCTGAGAAATTGCACCAAGTCACCCCGGTGGCAATATAAATGTGACTAAAGTGCATTAATAAGATGCAGTGCTAAAAGTTAAAGTTACAGTGTTCTGAAAATACTCCATCTGCTTTTGCAAATAGCCACATATTTGCAGTTATCATTGAAGCTGTCTTTTCTCAGTGGGAAATCTGTGATGGATAGAGGCCTCTCTCACAGTGATCCTGATCTCGCCCTGCATTTTCATTATGGCTCCGCGACTCACCCCTGGCAGATGCACGAGGTGCCCAGCCAGCTGTCATCATTGTCCTCTTTCTCTCTATCTGTGTAACTTATTTCTTTTGCTCATGACTGTCCTCCTCTCTCTCTTCCACTTACGTCCACCTATTTGGGTCCTTGAGGAGACACAAATGCATCTTCTTCCCATATAAATGTGATGTAGTGCCAGAGCCAAGAAGGGGCTGTGTTCTTTTTCTCCTCCTCTGAATCTATCATGTTCACAGTGAGTGTGTTCCTACTCTTGTGTCTTCCCTGCTCTCAGCTCTCCTCTTTTTCTTCCAATTACTCTCTGTCTAGGTCTTCCATTTCTCACAACTCTGAATAGAGTGGTGCGCAGGTAAACCTTTTGTCTGGCATTTAAAAAAAAAAAAAAAAAAAAGAGGCGAAAAAAAAAGAAAAGGAAAAACATCTTGCCAGTGATGTGAGCACACAGACGCTGCCATGTTAAATCTAACTGTAGCATGAAGGCGCATTCCTGACACCTCCGATAACAATTTCACTACCGGTTTCCAAACCCCCTTGCAGTGTTGAGACAGATTGACTTTCACCACAAGGTTTTGACTTGAGCTAACCTGAGTGCGGACAGGGCCGTGAGGAAAGGCAACAGAATGGGGCCTGAATTGACCAGACAGACGGTGATTATGTTTGATGTTAGTTTGCCAAAGGCACCGGTGGACAAATCAACCACAGCCTGATTTGTTTGTGCATGTGTGTAGTGGAAAGTGTGTTGTGTTAGCAGGGCACGGGGCAGTTAGTTGTATTTGTGTGTGAATGCATACTATGCAACTTGAAGGCAGATAAGGTGGGACTTGGTGTTCTAATTAACCCATAGAGACCATCTTGAGGGGAAAAAAAAGCTAAGAGCATGCATTTTTTCTCCGCCTTTCTTTCTCTTTTGAAGTTAAGGTGGTTGGTCTTTGTGTGTAGGCTGAGGCTTGGTAGGGTAGCTTGTATCCCTTCCCATTGCCCTCCCTCTTTTCCTCTTTTCTCATTGCCCTCTCTTTATTGTCCCTGCGGCTGTGGATATGGAAGACATCATTGGTACTGCTGCGTCAGGCGTCTCTCTGAGAAAACAAGGTTGTCGTAATGAAGAGGGTCCCATGTGTGCGTGTATGCATGCACACACTCATTAAGAAAAGCGTTGGTGGTCCAGCAGGACATCGAGGGGGAGGGACTCAGGCTTGCTGCAGTAGCATCCTGAACCAAAACTGCTTAGTTCGAGTGACTTAAGCGAATATGAGATTTTGCTACAATGAGGCCAATGGGACAAAGTGATTGTCTTCTAAATGAAGCCTTCCAAAGGGTTTGGAGAAGACCCCTTTTCTCAGAGCTCAGCGCATTTTGATCTTGCACGTCAGCATCTCTTGGAACAATATTTGGAACAGTCCTGGGAGCAAATCCATCTCACACAACATGCAGAAGGCTTAAGTTGTAGACCTGGAATTGCTCCAAAGCCTGTTTCCCCATTACATTTATTTGTGCCTCGGCTATTGTTTACATAAATCTCTAAAGTGTGTCCCCCTGTAAGAATTATCATCATCCTATCAGCACTAACATTCCTATAATTCAGTGAAAAAGACAGACCCAGGGACACAGTATAAACTTATCTTGTGGTGTTTTAACAATGATTTGATCGCTGCCAAGCCATGGTCATGCCCCCTCCTTAAATCTCCTCCGTGGTTTAGCAAAGTAGTCTGGTGTATATTCAAATTCTCCTTTGGTTATAAAAACAAACTCTCGCTCAGCAGTCACCTGTGTAAACAAGACTCATTGCAAAGAGGGTGCATTTTGTCTTTGTAGTAAGACAGATCTCTTTGCAACTAGTCATATTATGTTCCACTACTATCTTTCTGCAGCTCAGAGAAATGAATTGTACAAAATGGTAGTTTGGCTCGGTGTATTGGTAACAGCAGAGTCTTTGACTGGGGAAATGTTGGCTGTAGCTTTCATTGAAGTTCCCTAAAGACTGAACAGGTGTGGGAGCTGGCTCGTCGATATGTAGCTGTGCCTCGGGACTTTCCGATTTCAGAAACAGAAAAATGAAATAAAATACTTAGAAATTAAGAGATGGGTTCACGAGAGGGGAAGTCAATTTAGACTCCCAGAAGCTCTTGGCTGTGCTCTGCTAGTCAGAGCTCTTCGCAGATGTGCTGTGTTGTTGTTGTTGTTTTTTTTTGTGTGTATTTATTTGTGAATATTCTATTAAGGCCCACCTTTACTTTAAAAAAAAAAAAAAAAAAAGGCAACCAAGTAGCTATGAATTGGACGAGGACAGAAACATGGTCGTAATTGGAGTGGCCTCATTATGAAAAGATGAATCAACAATCGGTGCTCAATGATAAAGTGTGCTTTCTGTTGGGCAAGCGTTTTTTTTCCCCTTTTCTTTGCTGCTATAATTACCCAACCTTGAAGGAGATTAATACACTCCGATGGCTCTCAGAGTGGGTAAAAGAAGATAGAAAAGAAAAGGGGTGGAAAAAAAGAGCAAAAGAGGATATGACAAACCCTGTTAAAGATATTTCATGTCATAGGAATCTTCTCCTTTCATCACTACCCGCCCCTTTCCTTCAGTCCTACTTGGCCCTCTTCACAGACCACTCTCCTTCTTTTAATCTCTTCTGTTTTCTCACATCCTTACCCTTCCTTCTGCTTTTTTTTCTCGTCTCTGTCCTTCAACTAATAATCAAATTCCAGTCATGCCCCTGGCATCTTTAGATGCTTTACAGTTTTTGGATCATGCGGGACAGTTCCTTGGCCTGGACTCTGTTCAGAATGAATCAGGACCTGCAGCACTTGTACCCTTTTCGAAGGGGGGAAAAAAACCTTTGGAAACATAAACCCAGGATCTGGTGCTGCCGTTCCTAATACTTCACCCGTCCATCAACAGCACCCGTCAAAAGCACTTGAAGCAGCATCATTCTGACAGTGAGCCAGGTGACGTGTCCTTGGAGCAGCCTGATTGAAGTACATAATCTTGTTTCAGCATTCTTTTCTTTTTCTTTTTTTCTTTCTTTCTTTCTTTCTTACTTTTTTTTACCCCCAAGTGGTCCCCAGACTTGCAAGTCCAGCCGACTTAGCTGTCACTTTGCCAAAGGCCCTGTTCACAAGTATAGATTACCACATGACCCAGATCATCCGTTTTTACTGTGCAAAGCAGATCACAGAACTCGAATTTGCTGCTATTGGCTGACTAACATTGTTTGCATGTCTGATTATATTGGTACAGTGCAATTTTCTAGATCTTTATTTTGTTTCAGTTGCTTCTTGCTTACTCTGAAAGGTCAGTTGGTAGCTCACAGTGGAAGCCAAACATCTCAGTGTGCTTTTTTTATGAGTTGTTTTTTTTTCTCCTGTTTTCAAAGATGGTGCAAAAACCTGTCCCTGTCTTGCTTTCTAAGCTGCGTCTTGTCTGCAGTCAGCACATCACACACCTGGCTAAACAGGAACACACTGTGGATGAATCAAGATAATTGGGCTTTTAGCAAAGCTAATTAGCTTCTGTCCCTGAGTTCAAGCTGTAGGAAGTTTACCTCTAGTTGGCTGGATTCACTCAAAGGATTTATATGGTTAGCGTTCTCTCGTTTGTTTGCATAAAATTCTAGATGTTGTTGTATATTTCCCTTTCAGTGAAATTAGATAAAATGTGTGGATTTTAAAAAAATTGCTGTAGTGTGAAGGATTTTTTTATCACCTATGTACCATGATAATTCTCAGTCTTCTGTTAATAATCTACATAAAATTTCATACTACCGTCTTTGTTTGGTTTCCATGGATGACAGTCCCTATTCTATTAATACCACGCTCAGTGCTTTCTTAAGCCCTGAAGCCAGTGAAATCTTTCCAGGGTTGAATTTTTTTATTTCCTCTATCCTTTCACATTTTCTTGGCCTCTCATAGTGAAATAACCTATGGCAGCCACCAGGCAATATAATAGAAAAACGCTGGGGATTAACATTAAAGTAAGGTCATCTGTGGAGTCTTGAAGTGAAATAAATTTGGTTCTGTCTATGGCTGACTCTAAAATTGTTTCTCAAATTTGGGTCTTTTTTTTTTTTTTTTTTGCCAAATCCCTTTGCTGCTCTCACAAATTATTTCCTCTTAACTTGAGCCATTTTTTGGTCCGAGTCTCTGGCTGTCATGTCTCTGCAAAGAGAGTTTTTGGCTAATGTGAAATAATTAGTGCCGTTACATTCCTCTCACAAGTTGCATTAGAGTGTGTAAAGAATTAAAATATAATGGCATTTGGAGGCACACGGAATGATTGCACAACTGTATTACCATTCCAGGCATACCTCTCCACTATCTCTCCAATGTATTGCTTACTGCTGTCATTGTTGCCTTGTGATTTAACAAATGAAGGCTGTATGGCGTTGAGATGGGAACAATGACCATGACATGGGCAATCACAGAAAGTGATACTTCCTTAATGACTGGGCTCGACACCTGTTCAGACCATTTGAGAGGGAACGGGAATGGCAGCTGAGGAAACTGCTTCTCGGGCCTGGTTAGAAATGACATACCTGTGTTTCAGGGAAGTCATTCTTACCGGGCTGATGTTTTAAGTTTTCCTTGCCACTTTTTTTGAGTCTCTTCTTTTTAGTCTAGTCCACTATCTTGCCTGTTTCTTAATTATGTTAAAATCCATACTCTTTGTTGTCTCGGTGGATGGAATTTTCTTCTTTTCTAAATGTCTCCTGTAATCCCACAAAGATTTCTTTTATTAAAGATTATACCTGAAGACTTTATTCCGTACCGTATGGATTTGCATTTCTTCTTCTCTGATTTCTTGTCTTCTTTGTGTGTAGTATACTTTCTGCCTCGAGACTGCGATAGGATAATGAAATAATTTAAAATCTTTACTTATGTAGCGCTGTGTAATATATCTTTGCAGCTTGTGGGATATGGTGAAGGTCATGAGCACGTACAGCTTGTTTGCATTTCCTCCGCTGCTTTTGGAACGATTTCAGAAGAGTCCATTACGAGAATTTCAATGGGTGAACTTGAATGAAAGGCACTTTGTCTGGTCGTATGCCGCAAATGCCAGAAAACATCCTCATTTTAATTTGAGACATTTTTACCTCAGGCAGTGTTGGTTACGAGGCAGTACCCCCACCCCCCTTTTTATTGTTTCTGCTTTTTTTTACTCTATTTAAAGGCCTCAGATTTATACTAAAGACTTATCGGAACGCATTGCATACAATGTGCAGCTCATGCATAATGCAGGTGTTTAAAGATCTGGGTGAGCACCGAGACATGTTACGTACCAATAAATCACAGAGGTGAACAGTACATTTTCAGTCTGCAGTGCTGTTTGAATGTAAGCATGGGATGTCGCGTACAAGCAATCAGAATGCAGTGATTTACAAATCATTTAAAATCTATATTCAGTTGCCCGGTGAGTATTGTTTTTCTATCTATATGATACATGAAACGATGTACAGAGGCTCTTTAATCATCCCAAAAAATTTAAAAAATAATGGAAAAATGAAAGGAGGGGAAGTGGTGACATCGCAAAGATAGAGGGCCAGGAAACCATTATGTCACAGGCAATTTGCATTTTTTTGCCCTTTAAGAGATGAGTAGCTAAAACTGTGCCAAAAGTCACAGTGCATCATCTCACCCGTGGGCAAACTATTGATGCAAGTCTAGCTTGTGCTGGAAATATATCGTCCACAGAATTAAAAAGTCCAGCACAACAGCACTCCCTTGTCCGATAACTACTATACCCCAAGGACCCTGCTTCCCTCACCATTATGTCCGTTGCTTGGAACACAGTGTTGTAGCTGCAAGTAGCAATGAACAAGTTAGTACAGTTTGATGACTCATGGTGCAGCAGTCCTCAGCCTACTGTGGGCAAATCACCTTTTGTGCCTTCATTCAGGAAATCAGATGTGTTTTGTGCTCCATTCACAAAAGGTGTTCATGTTTTTAGGACCATTATACACCACAATGCATCTGTACTAAAAACTAACCAAGTGTGTGCTTAGATAATAACTGGAATCATATAAACAGGCCTCAGAGCAGGGGTGTCAAAACTCCTTTTAGTTCATGGTCCACTTGCAGCCTAATTTGATCTTAAGTAGACCAGACCAGTAAAACTGTTTTCTAATAACTTACATGTTCTCTTTCTTTTAGTGTGATGAAGTTTCATCTACACTAAGTTCATTCTGAAAACATTATGTAAACTGTCCATTTATAAAACTCAAGATAAACAGGCTGAGATATTTCTTTTGGAAAGGGAAAACATCTCAGTGTTTTCGCATTACAAAGAAATCCTGCTGTAATCAATCAAAGAAGCCGTCATCACTGCTTCCTGGGATTAACCACTCTCTAAGAAATAAATCTGTAAAACTACATTTAAAAGTACTGGCAGCTCATTACTGTGAATTTGTGCCATAATTTAAAAATGTAGAGTGAGTGGTGGGGGAAGCAAACTTGTGATGTTTAATGCTTTTAATTAAAACTTATTTATTTGTATTATGTTATCAATTTCTTTGGTGTAGTGTGGGTGATGTGTTTATCTGTAAGAAGGCTGTAAAACCTACAATTATTCAGACCACTGATTCAAATAGAAGTAACTGTTTAGACTCTTGTGATGTGATTCAGTTTTTAAGGTCAGAATACTGTGGAAAAATCCAGTATTTGCACTTTACTCTTTTAGAATTTTCACATTTCAGGTGGGCTAGATTGGATCCTGTGGCGATCTTGTTCTGGACCCCGGGCTATTAGTTTGACATCTCTGTGTTAGTTTGCATAAATCTAACTGAGCACTAAATAATGTGTTTGTAATAAGTCAAGTCAAAGTTTATTTTATAGCATGTTTTAAACAACCTCTGTCGGCCAAAGTGCTGTACAGATTCTTAACTATATACTGTACTCAACTGTAATAAGTATTTTATGTTAATTACTTATTATATCATTTCACATACTGGAAATGATTGGGCAGTATAGAAGCAAACTGAAGGTTGAAGGCTTTGGTGGCATGTGTGAAAGGACAGTAAGATCACAGCAGGGGGGACATCATTCCCTGCAGGGTGGTTACTATGGGAGTAGTGACCCATTTGAGACCTCCCATCTTTGGATAAGATGGAGTGAACTGTGCATTCTATTATCTACTACAGATTCCCAGGCATCCGACTCTGTCTGCATTGTGCCTTCACATTCATACGTGCACAATGTGTGCAGATGTGCGTTTTGAATGTGACTGCATACCATTTCCTTTTTGTTTGTTTACTACTGTAAGCCAGTGTGTATGCCCGTGTGAGTGAGTGCACTGCTGCCTTCATCTTCCCTCTCTGCACTGTACGCACAAAATGAACCACCTACCACACAAAAGCAAAGAGCTGACAGAGCCTTTTTTTTTTCTTCTTTTTTTTTGTATGGCTAAGAGATTACATAATATGATTGAGTGTGCTGTGTACACATCCGCACACATACACACAAACTTTGTTGCAGATGGAGGGAGGTGCCACACGTGCACGCACCATACTCTCACCGTCTCTTTCCTGCTTAGTCAAACACACTTTGAGCCCGTGCAGACAGACGGTGCACGCACAGATGTACACATGCACGCTCTCTCCGGAGACACCACCCCCCACTTTAGTCGGCAAGCTGGACCCTCGGTGCCCTGAGGCAGAGAGACAGAAAGACAGAAGAAGAGATCAGTGGACCCAGTGATGTGTGTGTTATTTACACCCCAACTCCCAGTTTTCTCTATCTCTCTAACTCTCTCTTTCTCATTTTCCCGGTCTTCATCTTCCTTTTCCCCAATTCAAAGCTGCAATTTCAGCACTCTGTCAGCTCTGCTCGCAGTCTTGTGAAATCACATACTAACATTCTTTCCATCTTTATTTGCTTCATTCTCCATTTGACACAAAGGCTGCACCCCGTGCACATGGCGCTCACATTCTTCTTTTTCTTCTTCTTTTTTTCCTCCCTTTTTTTTTTTAATGAGCAAGAAGCTACCCCAGTGACATCTGAGCAGTCCCACCTTCTGCTTGGCGAATTATATATTTACGTGAGTTGCAGGATAACACGCAGTCTTTGAAAATGTCATCTGAAAAATGCATCCAGGACATCAGGCCAATCCTAAGGAGCCCACACCCTCATATGAAATATTCTACTTGATGAAGCATATAAACAGGAAGTGGGCCTTTTTTGTTTAGCACAACATTTTCTATGTGTATTTGTGCAACTGTGTTCCAGCAGCCTGCACGTGATTTTGTTAGTTTGCATGTTTCCTTCAACTTGTGTTTGTGATGATTATTTTACATATAATCCTATACATTTGTTTATTTACATCTGTCTCTGTGTCATTGGCCACACGCATTTCTTTCTCCAGTCATGCACAAGATACTTATGCCCTCCTAGCGCAGGACCTCGCGGGCAGGTTTGCGGCTCCCTCTGCTTCATCAGTGTAGAAATGACTCAGGCGCCCAGCCTCCCATCACTTCGCTCTAGTCTTAGGATGAAGGTTTGAGGCCATGAGATCAGAGAGGGTTGCTCAAAAGGGAGAGTGGAGGTGATGCACTGACAGAGAGCATAACATGATATGACACAGTGCGTTGCATTATGGCTGATTAACACATGCTCAACTCCGTCACCCACATTAGAAAAACACAAAGGTCTGCCTCTCTGCACTCTCCCTGCCTCTTATATCTTGGGGCTTCCCTTCTTTTTTCCCTCTCCTCTGCCCCAGTTACTCCGCCATCTTTGCTGATTAAAGTAAGTGTGAAGGACATGCACTGACTTCAGTTGGGCTAGTGGATTATTTGCTGTCTTTTTTTTTGGGGGGGGGGGGGGGGGGGAGGTTAGTCCCTCCTGGGACACTGTAAGGAGACACTTTTCCACTTGATTTGCTAAGGACTACTTGTGGCTGACTGCCTTCTACCTTCACCAGAATGAGTGCATGCAATAAGAGCAATGAGCCTTGAATTTTAACACAGACATATTTGACCTTAGACTGGAGAGCATTGATTGGTCAGTTGCAGCAGAGGTTCTTCCTTTGTGCTTAATGCAGTATTATGAGTGTTTACTTAAATGTTACGCATTTACTTCAAACTACCCATGTGTAAAACTATGCCTTTTCATAATACCCTTTAAATGTCTTCTTTGAGGTTCTCTTCTTTGAGAAACTTTAGGCTTTAAATACTTTGAATAGTTTAGAGGATTGGATTCAGTTAGATGATAACCGAAGTGAGCATGGATTTGCTGTGCCTTGTACAAACCACTCTTATCGTGTTTTTTGATAATGCCGTTCGTGTGAACGTCCATTAGCAGCACTGGCATTTTCTCCGTAGATGACTGACATTTATGTATTTTTGGGAGTCATCAGGCAGATTAATCAGAAACATTAACGCTGCACATTTTTTTTGCCCCGCTTCAGGTGCCCTCTCTAATCGTCCTTATTTAATCAGGAAAAAGAGCAAAACGGGGTGGGCTATTTACGATCGCACTAAAAATAAGACATGCAAGTAATAGTCATTTACACACACTTTGACATTTTTTAGGGCCCCTGCTCGCAGCCACACTTAACTCTATTTACTATGGGTCGGCAGAGAAACACCCCTCCCTTACGTTTCCCCCCGCCTGCCTCTCTGCTTCCCTTGCTTTTTTCTGTTGTCTAATGAAATGCTAAATATTTGTTTCTTGAGGGTAGCATTTAAATGCTGGTCCTGCGCTGGTTGGGATCTGCATATCCTGTTCCACTTAATGAGTTCCAGTTATATTAGTTCCCAAGCATTAAGATGAGACTTTTTGACATTTCCCTGCTGGCCTTGTTGTCACACAAACAGGTTATGACATGTACTTGTCCCCTTTGACACCTCTGGCTTGCTGAATTTGCATTCCTATTTACACATATTAGCCACAACAAGAACACCTGCCTAAATACTTCCCTTGTTCCACCAGAGGAGTTCTTGCCCGTCCTGTTGTGTCTTGCAGGAGGCAGATCCTTCTGGGTATGTGAGTTGTGCTGGTTTAAGTGCACTCCACAGATGTTTGATAAGTTGGGGATCTGGGGAGTTTGGGGTCAGGGTCAGTGCCTTGAGCTCTTTCTTTTTCCTGAGCTGTTTTTGTGTCAGAGGTTCACACAAATGCTAGGACTAGGGTTTTGCAGCAAAACAATGTAATTAGAATATCGGTGTTATACATGTTGCTTGTCGGTATTTTCGATGTTGTGGCTGATCAGTGTTTGATTACTGCGTTGCTGCTGTTGTCATGCCAATATGCAAAGCGTTCCTTTAGCATATTCTCGGATGAGACGGATCAGAGCCGTCTTTGTTTTGTTTTTTTTCAGCCACAAATGGAGAGAAGCAGCTTACTGTATAGCCGCTGTGGAAGCAAACGCCTCATCAGTTCTCCTTATTACCTGCACACAGACAGAGTCCTCTACACATTGGCATACTCCCCTTGGTTGAGCAGCCAATTCTGTTCCTAAATGAATTTGCTTATTCTTTTTCTCCATTTGCCTCATGACCGCCTCCCCAGTTCTATATTTCTCTCACTTTATCCCCCTCTTCTACTCCTTTTCTGTTGCACTGATTCATTTCCAGCGACAACAGCACAGCTGATTTTACTGTCAATTTCTGAGCCTGTCTTTGTGACCAAATATGGTCTTACAGGCACCTACTTTACTGGGAATTACTGCTCTTTTGGCATGTGCTTAATGCAGTAGAGTCAGTACTGTGCAAGATGACCAGAAAACTTTTCAGGTGTGTAACTGAGATCAAAGGAGTTGGAAGAACTCACTGGCTTTGCAGCTAACGTGTTCCACTCACAGTACAGTCTGTAGTTTCCTCTTGCCTCAGTGCCTACACACTATCATCCCCATCTTTCTCATCTTTAATTCAACCTGTTTGTCTTTGACTTCCTTCTTCCCCTTTTGTCTTTTTGCAATCTAGGCTCTGAATTAGAAATCCTATTTATCATTTCTCCCTTACTTTACCTGTACTCTAACGCTTTATCATTTTGCCAAAGTACATTATTACTATTATTTTTAATTGATTTAATGTCTTTATGTGTGATGATTTCTAACAATATTATTTTGGATCCCTACACTTCCCAGGTTACAGTTTCTCTAACTGCCATTGTATGTTGACTTCCTGTATGTTTTGTCACTTGTGCTGTATCAGTACAGGGCCAATTTGAGCTACATTTCTGCTGCTGCCAGCTCTAAGACTGTCTGAATGAATACTGATTGTCATTGTGCAACCAATTATAGGAAGCAAAGTTGAAGGTTGTGGACCTTAAGGTTATCAGACTAGGTATTGTGTGCATTTTGCTCTCATAGGTAATTATCAGTGGATTCAGATTGACTCCTAACATAATCGTTCCGTTGCTCTCGCCTTTCATAAATTTTTGTAGTCATTATTTCTCTGCACCCTCTTTTCTGTCACTTGTGAGCAACTTTTTTAAACCCATGTGTTACATTTTTGATAGACCCATCCATGTCACCACCATAATTATTCAAATGACTGTCAAGAGCATGAATGTTGCCATATTTTCTATGCATTTACACGTAGTTATTCTTTGACTGACCCTTAGGGGCATGGCTGGCATATTATGCTTCATCAGTTAAACTAGGCGTGGGATTGCAGCGTGTGCAAGGTGCCTGAAATAACTTTATTCCCACCTTGCTTTGCTGCCTGATTTTACAAACTTGACACCTTTTTATTGAAACCCAGGTTGGAGATAATTTTTGATTCATTCCAGGACCCTTCTTTTAATTATTATAATTCTCAGTAGTCTTCCTTTGTAATTTAGGCCAGTCCACTTCTACTGTGTTCAGAATCCTTGCTTGCCAGCCTGCAGGAAAACCCCCTCTAAATCTAGAGAATGGGAACACTCTGCTAGTTTTGGGAGTGAGTTTTTGTGCATTTTACGGACCCGCTGTTTTTTTGTGGGGTTTTTTTCCTTCTCTCCTCCTCTCTTGCCTTAGGGAGAGACTGTTACATAAACAGGCTCTCGTCATCCCCACATTTTGATTCCCGCTGTTGTACCAGCCTCTTTTCATACTGCATTTTTCTCTCTCTCTCTCTCCCGTTTTCAATTATTTACTGACTTTTCACCATATGTCTCCACACACTATGTGTTTATTTCCTACTTCCTCAGTGTGCCAGTAAGGGTCACCCTGAAGCTCTTTGCATGGTTCAAAAATATACTTGGAATTCAGATATACAGCTGCTGAGAAAGCGGACACTTTATATTACTGTAATATGGGAATGATCTCTGTAGCTTGAGCACAAACTGAGAAATGTTTCATATGTTTGTCCAACTCCACCACACCTACTCTCCCCTGCACAAAACAAACATGTAAGGGATTTGTGCAGAGGAAAGTAGAGGGTTTCTAAAGGGCCACGGGGGTGGGTTATTCATTAAAAAAAACACACACACACACAAAAACCCCAGCTAACATTATCTTTTCAGGTTTTTGCTGAATTTCACTCTGTTATAATTGGATTATTTACACATAGTGTAGTTTTTCATATTCCAAACTAACACTTTTAAAACACACTTTTAAAATTGTATTTTGCTGCAGCCATGTCAGCTTTGGGTGTAGCATTTAGCTTTCCTGCCAAACTCTTCAAATTAACAGTTTTCTCCCAAAGAGCAGACAACGCACAGAATAGATTTTCAGCTGTTATGCACGGGCTTTGCTTATAATAGGCAAAAACCCTGTCGTGTACTACAAGATATAAAGTGTTTAGCACCACTTTTTCATTCACTTAGTATTTTACTGGTGATGTGTTCTGCAAGCCATCAGGCCAAGCCACTCGGGTTCTTTTTCTCCACTTCTATAAATGCAGTCAAGGAATTAACAACAGAATCCATTTGACCAATCTCCTAATCACTAAGCTTTCCCATTTAAAATGTGAGGGGGGGGGGGTTGTCTATGAATGTTATGTATTATGATTTATTGCCTTTTTTTCCACTGTGTTAGCTTGAAAATTTGCTCTGGCACGTGCAGATGACAATGCCTGCCTTAGCGCTGCTGATAGAAGTGCTCATAATCTCACTTTTGTAAATGGAACATCAGATATTCAGGGAAACAACATCAGAACAGTGATTCAGAGACATTTAAGTTTTTTACCTCTGATTTCATTCAAATCTGAATGTTATGCCCTTAATATCTTCACCCTTTCCATTTATTTCTCTCCTCTCTAGTTCTTACTTCTCTTTTTGCTTTCCATTGCTGTTCCTCACCGCGCCGCCTCTCCGTCTCTACCCTACATTACTCCTGTTCCCTTATTTCTCACTAACAATGATCAGGATTCTTCTACAGAGAAAAACAGACTAGGGAGGATGTTGCCACCCTGTGTAAAGGCAGTTGTCATGGCAACACTTTGGCAATCCAGGACGGCCTAGCCTGTTAATTAAAAAGTTGATTAATTGTCTTTTAATTGCATACTTGTACACTGTAAAACCAAAGTAGTCCTTTTTCTTAATCACTCTATACTTGTCTTTCCTTATTCTCTTCTTGCTCTTGTTCCTTTAAGCTTTTCTATAGTTTCCAGTGATCAGGCAGAGAGCATGCTCTCACGGACAGTAATCCAGTTGAGCTTATAAACATCTTATGGAGGAGGCTTGAAAGACAGAGCAGGGAGAGGGGATGAGCTGAAAGGATGTGCAATCACCGTTAATTTCAACCCCCACCCCTTTTTTCTCTGCACACAGAAGCACTATGCAGGTGCTGCTATAGAAAGTAAACTTGACACATTTGGCCTCAAGGTCATACCAAGGACAGTTACTAGGGAAATCAACACAGAGAGGTGAAAGCTGTGTGCCCTGGGAGGGCTGGCCAGAAGATATTAGAAATATATAATATATTAGAAAATATTATTTTATATTGCTAAGTATTCATAATTATGTAGCTATATATATATAAAGAAATTTATATAAAGCACTGCGTATTTAATGTAGGAAAAGGAAAGCAAACATGTTGCGTTTTGGTTGGTAATACGTTAATTTATAAATTTGGTATAAGCTCAAGTGTTAGTGTTAAGTAAAGGTTTGTTATAATTTGAAAATAAAATTAATTTTCCATCATTAAGTTGATTATCTTTACATCCAACACTATGCCCATTTTGCTGGTGCCTCAGTAAGGCACTACCAGCAGCTTCACATGGCACAGTGCTGGCACTGTTACATTCTTCTTCACAACAGTTTCTTTTTCATGTGTTTCTTTTATCTGGTCCTCCTCGTGGTAACTTTGTCCTTGTTTCTTTCTTTCTTGCCCACTCTGTGACCCTGATGCTGTTACACTCGTGTGGTGTTTGTGCAAATTGCCAACCTGAAAATACCAGTCTTTGACTAACAAATACCATTACTCATTATTTCCTTATTGTTATTGAAGGAATTTTTGTTTTGTTTTGTTTTTCATTATAATTAACAAGACTGTTTTATAGAAACAACATTAAGGATACAGGGCAGCTATGGAGGATGCAGAGTTTATTTGGCAAATAATTGCAAAATTAGTGCATGATAGGCAACTTTGTACTGAACCAAAACCTCAGAATTTGTAATTGTGGCCCTCTTTTCCAGCAGCACTTCTTCCTTTTTTAAATCAAAGTTATCATGAAATACAGTGAGACAAAGTGTTTGTCTTCCTCACAACTTAATTACTGTATCACTCCCTTTTTTCTGTCCCTTCTCGCTCTTTGTCTAAACCTTTGAAGATTTTTCTGTATCATGTTCTTGGAGCTCGTTGACTTTAATTGCATGCCTATTCCCCAGTGATGCCTTTGTTTGCTCTGATCTTGTGCGGCTTGATCATCTTTTAATGGCCTCCGAAAGACACAGAAACTGCTCGAGTTAAAGAAACAGCCCACTTGACATAAGGCTCCATATACTAGAGGGACTACCTCCAGGGACCATGGGTTTGTTGATGTTGTCGTCTCGTGTGTGTGTGTGTGCGCGCGTGCGAGCGAACACGCGTCTGTGAATGTCATCTGTAAACAGCGCCTGGATCGATCTCACAGCTGTCTGCCTTTTCATACATGGTGAGTAGGGTGGCACCCGTGTGCAGGGTAGCTCAGGTGTAGGTTTTTGTGCGTGCACGCAGATCGCTCTTGATTTCATATGCACCCACATTCTCTGTTTCTATGGTAACGCCATGCCCCCCTTCAGTTCACATGCTCATACCACCAATCTCTGTCAGGTGTGACTTGGTGCTTGTTGCTAATAGTACTTTGTCTGCGGTCTGACAGACCTACTCCCACCACCCACCCAAACACACACGTCTAAGTGGATCAATTTGTGTCAATTTAAAAAGTGTAACAAGTTGCCACCATGATAGCCTTAGGTCGTCTCCAAGCCCTTGACTGCTGTTTGCACGTCCGTGCACACGTATGTGTATGTGTGGGGGTCATATTAGCCGTGTAAAGCTGGGGTTGAGTAGCCTTGCCGCCTGCCTGCTGCCTCTTTGATGGGAGAACATCTGTTGGCTGTGATATGAAGCTTGGGAGTATCTCTTTCTCTCTCCTTCTCCCTCTCTCCTTCACTTGCTCTTCCGTTTCTGTTATGAATTCCCCAGCTGCTCGGCTCCCTCCCTTCACGTAAAAAACCCTGTCCCAGACCACCTGTGCAGTTTTAATGCATAATTTATCTGCTAAGTAACCACATCCGAGAGACTCATCTCTCCATCCGTCTCATCCTTTCCCTCTATGCCCTCATTGAGGTTTGGCTCGGGATGTCGACGTGGACCCCTATTTCCTAATATTCCCGTTAAAGCAGATTAGGATTGATTAGGTTTCATTGGTGGGCAGTGTATCCAAGTGTTGAAATCAGCAGCCAGTAGTGTCAGCTTGAGTCAAGAAGAATTTTGTAACTTCAGTTTAACAAGACTTCAGTTTCACCTCTGGCAGCAGAACAAGAAGCCATGCAACACCTATTTTGACCTCTTTATTGGCAAGCATCAACTAGACGATCGATTTACATATCTTATTGATTATTCTTCAAGCTTTGCCAGAGGTGCTCTGTCGAATCCTAAGGCAGAATACTTTTGTTGGACTCCTATACTTTTATACTATTGTGTTCATGTCTCCAATCTTAATATACTGGTGCTGTATGACTCCAGTTTTTACAGCTTGTCAAACGCCTGTATGCAGCTGACATGTTTTGTTACCATACCCACTTACGTGGCCTTGCAGGCCTAAAAGCAGTCGTATTGCATTAGCCCATTGTGACAGAAACGGTGTTGTTACCACATTGTAGCTTAACCTGGACCAATTTTTCCCAGGGCTACAGTCATGTATTATGTCTGAGTATGAGTACAGCAAGGAAGAAATGACAAGGAATATTGCAAAGCAAGTCCCTCAACCTCTAAATCAGTTTTTTTTTTCTCCTGTCCTGCTTACTTAGACCACCAAGACAAGGTGAGCCATGAAGGTTAATGTACCATCAACAACCCCTCTTAACCTTGAACACTGTCTTTTTTATGCTCAGTGTGATGTATTGGGTTAGTGTCTTTTTAGTTCAGTGTTCAAGAGCAATTGAGCTTTCGCAGCACCTGTCAGTCAAGTAGCTGTCCAGTCAAGATCAATAATGACATTTTTCATGTGGAGGCTACTCCATTTGAATTGGAAGTTGTCAGAGACACAGCAGTGACCCTGAACTTGTAGTGTTACCTTACATTATGATCATTGCACTACAAATGAACTCTTAAACAGTCAGTAAATCAAAGTGGTGGAGTCTGGTAGAATGCCCGTCAGTCGAGCTGTTTTCTACCTTGATCAGCTCCAAGTATCTCCTTGTTAGACATTGTTCTGAAAAGAGAAGTGAAAAAAGTTTGCACTTTCACCATTTCAGTGATACCAAAAATAAATTGCTCTCCTTGAATAATTGTAAAATGAGTCAAGTCTTTTGTACAAGTTTTTTCTTTTTTTTTTTGGGGGGGGGGGGTTAGATTTGTTTGGCTGATTAAGTAGTCGCCCTAAAATAAGATCAATATTAAACAAGATTTTTCTTAATTTGGAGATTGCATTTGATAAAGCAGAGGGTTGTCAGATTTCTGAGAACTATAAAATGTACCCTACTTTATGCACTATGTGCTGAAATGTTTGTGGTCTTGTGCTGTGAGGCTAGCCCGGTATTTAAAGTTCCCTTCTTTTGTTTAGAGTGGGTGTTTCACAGTTAATCAGCCCTAAGAGTGTTAGGCAGCCCAGTTCAAACTGATGGACTTTCTGAAAGTCTGTTTCCGCTGCCACACAGGAAAGAAATTTGTGACAAATGAGAACGAGTTCATAGCATCTCCCAACCACAGAAAATCTGTCGAACAGCCAAGAATTACAGCTGTCACAGATGATGAGCTCAAGATGACTGCATCAGCTGTCAGCAAAATGATTCTTAGAGTGTGAGTAAAGTCGTCTTTTTAAAAACAGCTGCTGGGAAAGAAGTCGGGGTGACACATATTCAAGATCATTTTAAAGTCCTCCAACTGGCATTAGATTGTCATAACTATAGTAGACCATCACTTCACCTTTTGTATTAAACATGATTATTATTATTATCATTATCCATGCATCCACTTTCTTAACTGCGTGTGCAGGTCAGGGTCATGGAGGAGGATTTTGTCATAGAGATAAAAGTGGGACTGGCAGTGAGCTGAACACATTGCCAGTCCCTCACAAGGCTGACACAGAGACTGACAACCACGCACATTCATGTGCAGATTTACTCCTGATTTAGGATCGCCAGTTATACTACAGCTATACTAATTACCCAGTAAACAAAAAGACAGGGAGAGCATGCAAACTGCTGACCACTGCACCACCATGCGAGTTTGTTGCTCTTGATTTACTTCTATAAGTACAACAACAACAAACTTGGGTTAAAACTACACGTTTTATGCTTATAAACTAGATACTTTTGAAAATTCACTTCTTTTTTTTTTTTTTTACTTTGGAGGATTCTGTTTAGTTATGGCAGATGCGACGAGGCAGCTTGCATCTTGGTTGCCCCCATATCATGCTGTACTTCAGCTGCGAAGACCCCCTCATTGCGGCGCCTTTGCTCGTGCACAAATGATGCCGGCATAATGCCGCCGCAGTCCTAAGATGGCATGCCAGCGTGACATTGTAACTCAACAGTGTTGGTGTCTAGTGTGGCGTGTCCTGCCATGCTGGCTTTCCCTTTCACACAGACAATGATTCCGCTTTGTGACTGCCTCTGCTGCTAGCTTTAAGGCGCAACAAAAAGCACCCTTCCCAATCCCATCCCAGTACCTTTTACGCAGAAGCGGCGAGGTGGAGGAAGAACAGGCCCACCTTGAATAGGCTATGAGAAAGTGGCGGCTGTCCATCTTGTTGATCATTCTCCAGCTCTAATGACTCTGTCAATATAGAAACATTGTTAAAGAACAGAAAATCCAGGCCTGTCCACCTTTCTGCCAACCTGACCCAGTCATTAACATAAGACTGTTGCTGATTTCTAATGAGCTCTTTCTCACTTTTTATGCAAATCAGATTCCTCTCTGCTCCTAATTTACAGCAAAAGTCAAGCTTTTAGAGTTTAAAGGCAACATCTTGTCAACACAATCTAGCTCTTCATTTTAATACAGTATCCAGTAGCAACCATCCACGTATTATTGTTTGACAGTCTTAAGAAATGAAAATGAATCTTAAAGCAAAACTATTTTCTTATGTGCAGCATAAAGGCTTTTGATGTGAAAGAGAAAAAACGTGCCCTCCAATTGAGTTAATGAACCTTTGTCGCTAAAGGGAGATTCATCAGGGATATAATGGGGCTAAATTGATTCACAAAGTGCACTTGCATGAACAACGTGCTCCTATTGATTTCAATTGTTCTTCAAGTCTGATTGGGTAATGAATAAATAATGAAACTTTGTAAAACACATGTAATAAGATAGACCACCAAGATTTTATTATCTTAATCACATTAGCCCTAGCTTCAGCTAGTTTGCAGCATTCTTTCTGAGGGACGCCTGTTTGTTACAGGTTGCGTGGGCTGAGCCCTCTAGTCTCCTGAAGTGTGTTAGACTCAGATGGCAGTGCTTCCTCTGTTGAGTGTCATGTATTTGTGAGTGCCATATATGAGGACAAGACTTGTAAAGCTACTGAATTTGTTGCACAGATAATATTCTTTTCCAATGTGATTGCATTTATGCCTCAAATAAGTGTGATGTTCTCAATTTGGTGGAGAAAGTGAGTTGTATGAAATGAAACACTTTTTTTCTCTTAGAGATTTGTTTCCAAGCAATTTGCATCTAAATGAGGCATATTTGAGATGTTTACTTTTTAATGTTACTGCACTGTTTTCTTCTAACATCTGGAGGTGAGGCCTTGTTTTTTTTCTTTGCTTCTCAATCTTGTATTTGCATTTGTCTGGCGTAAAAGACCCTTGCTATGATGAAAATTTGGGGTGTTTGTTTGCGTAAAAAAAGTGTACACTTTGTGTAGCAATGGTGATTTTAGTCTTAACAGACCATACACACATACACAATCACACACACACACTCTACTACAATTGACACACTGCCACATTTAATCAGTGTTCAAACCAGCCCTCACACCCTCGTTCTGGCACTACGTGTGTGTTCAGTCATCCATCTGTCTGTGTATTCATCCACCTGTGCTTGAATGTGTGAATCTATGAATGTTGCACCATTGCTTAGTCTTTCTGGACTGCGGCACTCTTCTTCAGATTAGAAATATTCAGATAAATTGACTCTAAGCTAATCAGCAGACCTCTTAATTATCCAGAGCAGAGCTGCACTTAACTGTCAAAGAGGTACTCTTCAGCCAGATAGGTGTCTTGGGTGCCAGGCTTAGAAAATAAGGCTTGCCACTATTGCACTGCTGTAAAAACCTGGCCATAACAGCTCATTTTTCTTCAGAGCTGTTGGGGTTTTGTTTTGGCTTTTGTGTTATTTTTTTTTATACAGCCTTTCGTTACTTAATCAGCATTTGGCAATTAAACATTACACTGGCTAATGCCAAAGCTTCTCAGCTCTATAAGCAGAATTTCTTTATTTTTTTTGGTCAATTTTATCATGTGTGGTTAAAGTGATTAGAAAAATAAAAGAGTTAGCATATTCGTTTGTAGCCAAAACCAAGGAAGCAGGATAATGGAAGATTAACAGAATGAAAGTTAGAGGAAACAACAAAAAATCCAGCTGGAAATTGGAAATCAGCTAATCCCTAACACACATGCTTCAACAATTCTTCCAGCTTTTTTTTATTTTTTTTATGTGATTCTGATAGTCACTCTGAGTGCAACCTTTCCCCATCACCACATTACCCCACTGGACTCACTTGTCACTCACTTGGGTGTAAGTGTGTTTTGTCATTCAAGAGTTGTGAAGGTCAGCCTAACCTTCCATCTCTCAGCTTGGTCTCCATTATTAGGACTTGTCCTTTCAACCTGAGCTAAATGGCCTGCCGCTTTTCTTTTTCTTTTTTATCCCTTTTTCCCATAATTCTATCTCTCTCCTCTCGTCCCCTCTTTCACTCTCCCATTGTCTGTGGCAGCTTGGTGGCTCTAGCGTCTGGCTGCAGTTGCAGAGCAGCAGCAGAAGCAGCAGTCACATACCTGCATTCAAGTGGAACAAACAGGATGGTTGGCTGCTCACGGAAGGTCATCAGCCCTGGGCACAGTGTGTGCACGCTTGTGTGTTTGTGTGCATATATTTCAAATTTTTTTTATTTTTTTTATAGCTCTAAAAAGTGACAGAGCTCTTTCTTCTTTCTAATGATGTACTCAAATGATGCAGAATAAGTTTTCATCTGGCTGTAATCACACTGATCACTCATGTCTTTTATCCGTATTGGCCACACATAATAAATATGTTAACATATGACCTTCTGCCCTCATTCAATCATGCAGCAACAAAGGGAAAAACGGGGATCTGATGTTTTCTTTTAGCAGAAATCTGCTTCCGAAGTGGACACCAGGATCAGAGGTGTAAAGATCAAAACTAGAGACACAGTTAATTAACTCAGGGTTGCGATTTTTGTTTAAGTGGCTTTTTCTTTCTTTGAGGATATCCTAAATAAAACATGTTTTTTTCTAACAGTTTATAACTTTGAACCTTTGCGCTTCTACACATCATAGAATCGGATGTCGACATGAAGCCTTCTCATTGTGCTCTCTGTCCAGTCCCCCCGTAACTTGCTATCAGCCTAAAAGTGCGGCAGTGACATCTGCCAGGCTAATGAATGGTGACACTCTAATCTTTGTCTTCCCTAATTGGTGCTGCAGGTTTGATCAAAAGCCAAGTCATGCTAGCTCAGTTGCAATATGGTAATCATGTTTATTACTAGATGCTGTGTATTCCAGCATTTGTAAGTGTGCACATAAAGTCTGCATATCTAAAATAGCTATGCTATCCTAATATTGGTTGATCTTGGGGGGTTTGTTTTCAGCCCTAAGTGACCTTAATCGACCTCTACCCCCAGAATTTCTACCTGTCTACATTCTTTCTGTCTTATTTCCTTTCTCCCTCTTTTTCCCCTTCTGTTTTCTTTTTCATAGCAATTACAAGACTTAGAACCTGTGCTTTTTCATAGTATTTGCCTGTCATTTGTTAACGGGAATGCCAGCGAACACAATCAGTTGTTCTCATACTTTATCTATGTAAAGAATTGATGTGACCCGGCACTCACCTATCATTTAAAGTGACTGCTGCAAAGCTGCAAAGCTGTAAGCTATGCACAATTAACTGTGTGGTGCTTCAAAACTGTTATTTGGTGCCAGGCTGCGAATACATCAATTCTGCAGTCAAGTTGGGCAGTTTAACTCTGGGGGCATTCGTAGAACTGCAGTTTTGTCACTTGCATGTTCCATTCAGGCCCTTTACTATTTGCCCAACAAAACCATGCATTGCCCCAGCCTTAAAATATGCCTTCAGACGATAAAGAAACCATGTGCCCCCCACAGTATGATGGTGTGAACAGATTTAGGTCCCCTCGGCATGAATAATACCTGGGCCATATCAATGAGGTACAGGATCATCTTAGCGCGCAGAGGAGTGCATGTTATACTAAAGCCTCAGGTGTGATTACCACGTGCATCTTGGCAGATGAGCCAAGACAGAGTGGAAAAAGTGACAACAGTAAAACCAGCTAATCTAATTAGCTGAAAGATACCGTGCACTGAAATAATTAGCCAGAATCTAATTGGCTGATATCAGTGTGCTGTTAAAAATCTGCCCGCCTCATTTTCTTCTTTTTCAGTAACCTTTAAAAGTAAACAGTTCCCAAATAGCCTGCAGAAATGTGCAATAACAAGCAGTCGGGCTACAGCTATACAAGAAGTTGGAGCAGTATGAAGCTCAGCTGTACTTGTTGACTTTTGAGATCCCCACGTAACCTCTCCTCCTGTTTCACAATGATTCATCAACAGGGAGCTGATTAGCTCGCTTTCATCCTAACAGTCTTGTGTTTATGCATGTGTTTAATGCTATTACTGTACCTGAAGCTGTATACAGACATGCTGCTATTCGCTTTAGCCGCCTACTCTTTCTGGTGCATCCCCTTCTTTATGTAAACACACATACACGCGCGGGCTTGCTGACATCCATGCAGTTTGATATGTGGCCCAAGGCAAAGCACTTCTCTCTAATGAGCCTCCTGCCCTCCGTTTCTCCTGGGGAGCCGAAAGAGGACTAACCTTGATGCAGCTTAGAAAGGATGTAACCTGCTTACACGCATCCTCATAAATTGCTGTGCTCGTGAAGGAACCTAATTGACAACATTCTTTACCGAGGGAGTGATATTATCGCCGACATTACATGGCTAATCTTAACTTGATCCTCGGTCCACCTTTAATCCTTAACCCTAAAACAACTGCTGGAAGACGTGAGGAAGATCTTTGCAAATATCTGTGTTCGGAAACATCTTTGTAGTATTATGTGAGGTCAGAAATCTGTCATAGGAGTGATGGACTGTCCCATATGCTGGCAGCATCAAGGGTTTGAAATTGGACCAAAAATAATTAGTGAGAATGAATGTTGCTTTGCAATATGCCACCAAGACCGGGTATGTCAGCATGACATTCCAGTCTCATTCAGTAGTCTCATGCTGTTATAAATCTCGGACCACTAGTGCAGCATGTACGAATTCTCATTGTATGAATTTCTATCCCTGAAAAATGTTTGGCACATTAAACTTGACCTATCTGATCTCCATGTTTGTGTTGCATTGACATGTCTTTTTTAAAACATTTTTTACTCCTTGTATGTGTTGTAGATCTGGGCCAATTATGAGGAGAAACCAGTGGAGGAGGTCGTGCATCTTTCAGAGGAGAAGGAGCGCGTGGCAAACTACAAACCAGTCTATGTCACTGAAATCACCGACACCCTGCACTTCTACGCCCAGGATGTAGAGACAGGTACCTCGCGATTGTCGTGTGCATGAGTGAGGGAGTGCGTGAATGACAATTGCAGAAGGAAGGAAAATTCATTTTTGTTCACTTAGCTTTCCAAGTATATAATTTTCGAGTTGGCCTAAAGAGGCAGCTTGCAAAACCAGACAAACAGACTCGAGTGAATATAAAATTTGATAGAGTAACCAATGAGAATTCGTTTAGAAAAGTTGAAATTGCTTTATAAACATGCTGTTTTACTTCAAGCTGCATATTTTTTCCGTCAGCCTTTGCAGCTTCACACTAAATACCACTATCTACACCAGCTCCCAACAGCGGTGGCAAGCAAGGACTTTGCATTTTATTCCCTTTTAACACCAGACTGACTTTATGAATGACAATTATCTCTACTACTCAGACATTCGGCTCATCCCCTGCTGCAGCATCCCTCCCACCAGGAGACAAAACAAAGGACGTCCCGCTTATTATTACTACTAAATGATAGGAATAAATCACTACATCCCCTCCTGTCACCATTGATGTTTGGGTTTGTTTTTTTTTTTTTAAAGTCAAATGGAGTCTTACAATTTAATCTACTCTCTCTATGATAAGAAAAAGTTTGCCATTTAAAGCTCGGGTAGGCAATCTGTTTGAAATTTTTGTGGTTTAAAAAAAAAAAAGATCTATAATGATCCACCATAAAACAATGTGGGGGGACTAGACTCCAGCACTTCTGCTGGCCTTTGATTTTGGGCTTTAGAAAATCCAGCCAATCTGATCTCAACTCTTGAGATCAGATCAGATGAGTAGTGTGTACACAAAAGTCTGTGTAGGAAGTAAGGCATATATGTTCAATGGCATGGGCAGAGGTAGTGGGTTTCAAGTCTTGCGTGAAGCCAAAAACAACATGGAATTTGTTTTAGCTCATATGAAACGCGGCACTTGTACTTGTGCATCTCAAAAAAGTTTATTTTTTTGGGCTACAATGAGGTATAAGCTATAATGATCCAAATCAAAACACAAAAAAGGCTTGAAATATGTAAGTATGTGCTTATCTGCTTTGAAGGGTTTAGAATAGAGGGGAGAGCGCTTCAGGGGTGGGTTGTCTATTTTAAATTCTGTCTATGTAGCTTTAATTATTGCCTTGACACAATTTTGAATTTAGAAACATGCAAATACATTAAAAGCTGCATTGACAAACTAGCTGGAACAGATCTGAATCCTTTATGCCAATCACTATCCCTTCATCGTCTGCCAGTTTGTAGGAGCAACTCAGGATTCTGAGGTCTTCCTCTCTCTCTGCCGCCCCCCACATCTGTCTTCACTGGCAGTCGCCTGGTAGAGGCCATGAAATTGACTTTGGCCACCTTTTAATTTGCCTCACTGTCATCATTAATTAATTTGCCTTCATTTACTGCCAATCTAAGCCTAAGCATCACACACATCTTAATAATCCAATCATTTATGACTGTGAAAAACATTTAGCTCACAATTGTTTGTATAACCTTTCTGTACGTTGAAAGCTTCGGGTATTGTGACATGCGCTCAACAATTTTTTCTATCAGTTGTAGATTCAAATCTAAAGCCTTTTCACTGCCTCTGGCTACTTCAGCTTCACTCTCCTGCAAGTCAGGACTGATGTTCAGGTTGAGTGAGTTGTTTTTTTTTTTGTTTTTTTTAATCACTGATCTTAATTGGGTGTCTCTGTGAAGATGCTGAAATATATGATACATGGCACATTAACCTGAAACTAGGGTTAATGCCTTCAGCATCCTTTATTTTCAGTTGGGTGGGATAGAAGCAAAAATATATTACACAATATCTAAAACTGAGTAGGAGTTCATGTGGGAAACAGAATGTACTCAAGCTACACATAAAAGAGCAAATCAAAGCATTTTTATTGATTTTTAGCATATTTCTCATAAGTTCTTTATACCTATAAACGAACCTGGGGAATTGGAAGATGCAAGGTATTTACAACTTCAACGTTTTTTTTTAGGGGGTAGGATCTAAAGTGTTGCATTTAAAGAAATTCTACACAACCTGCATTTTTTTTTAAACATTGCTGCTCTCAGTGCATTTTGACAGGGGAGCTGTGAGTTATTTAATCTTTTCTCATATAAAGGCTTGATTTTCAGATGATCCAGCAGTGCTGGGGCTTTTTTTATTTATTTTTTTCCCTCTTAATTGGCTCGTGTTCTTCTACCAAGAGACTTACGTGCTACTTTAAAAAAAAATGTTATTCTCAGCAGGGAAGAAAAACCTGACCGGTCTTCACCCTCTGCTTTCCTCTCCTCATCTCCCTCTCCTTCATGTTGTTTGCCCCTCCCCTCCTTCCTCCATCTCCTTTTCTCCCTTGGTTTCTTTCATTTTCGCTGACGCTCCCTCAAAGCTACATTAAGTCATACCAACCTCTTGAAGAGAACATCAAAGTGTTAGGGCCTGTAAAATCATACAAGCTGAGTGCTTTATCATTACATGCCCCCACCTCCACCCCAAAAAAATTTCTGAAAAGGACTTTTATATACTCAGATAAGCTTGGAAGTGGAGGCAGAATTTTTTATGCTCTTGTGATTGCAACTGATGACAACATACCACCTAACATAAATGCATAAGTGAAAGAGTGATTATAGCATCTGTCCCACTATCAATGTCTGAAAACATCTGGAATAGCAGGGCTTTTTTTATACATATGTGCTCGCTACTGCCCTGATTCCAATCTATAGGTAATAACATGTGTCAAGTAAGGTCATATGAAACGGGAATTAACCGGATGAGTAAACACTGAGTTGAATTTATATATACCAACAGATGTATTTAAAATTTAACATAGTAGTATACCTGACATTCCCATCCATCAGCGTTTCACACACGTTTTTATAACAGAGGCTGTAAAACAACATGACTTTGACTTTGACTAGTAGGACTTTAGTATTTAGCAGTAGTGTAGATATTAATACCAATGAGCAGTTGGGCAGAAAAAGATGTTTTAAGTCCAATATAATGAGCAGATGATGCATGTATTAAAAAGATAAAGAAAGATAACACAGAGAGAACACACACACACACACATATAATCGGTCGGGTTACAGTCATTAATATTTAGATGCAGTTTCCAAACCATTAACCCTGTGGGAGTTGTGGCTATCTAATAGGATGGAATGTATTTATTTATTTATTGTGGTCTGCTGTGATCAGTGGGTATTGAAAAGCTTTCACAGCTGTTGCTGTACTTGTAAAATGTGTGTGTATATATAATATAGATTTTTTTTTTTTTTTCATAAACGAAGGAAATTTGGTTTATAATTCCTTTTATTCTCCTGGGCCTCTCTGTATCTCCACTGTATTTTACCCCTTTTCCCATTTTAATTATTCCCATTTATAATTAAATAAGGATATAAGGGCTTGTTTTTTCTCTCTCCTTTTCAGTATATGAAAATCTTTACACGGACTCGATAAGTGATTAATTTCACGTTAGGAGTGGTTTTCCAAGTCACCAAGAAGCTTGAGCGAGAAGCTCTTTAATCCTCAGTTTATTTTAAGGGTCTTTATCGTTCATTGTTTCATGGCCCCCACCTCTCCCAGTACACACACACACACACACATCTCTCTGCTTTGTACTGCTGTGTCTTTTTTTCCCCCCTATTTTCCTTGTGCATGTTGCTTCCTCTCCGGAGGCTATATGTAATTACTGTCAGAGGGGGGCCTGCATAGATCTGTGTGACCTTGGACATTGAAAGACAAAGGCCACTCCAGGCACAGGGGAAGGAAGTGACTCTGTGCCGTACAATATTGTTAGTTTACCACTATGCTGGAGAGTCTATGTTATTTAAACACTTGCTAAATGTATTCTTGCACTCTTGATAGGTATGAATATGAAGTGGGCATGTGTGTATAAATGTATATTGGACACCGTAGTGACTAAACATTTCATTTCAAACCTTGTTTACAGAAAATCTACCTGACCAAAACACTACAGCCTAGGAAAGTTGGTTACATTGTTGTCCATTCATATAGCTTTCACAGTGAGAGGAACTGATGTGATTTCAAGCAATACAAAGACTACAAAGACATATTTGTATTCTGGTTTCCAATAAGCCAAATGTGCATAACCAAGATGGTGACAGAAGTAGACATTTTTAAGTGTTTCTATCACTCACTACATTGCAAAGACCTTTTCATGATATGACTTCTGTCAGTGGCAAAACTGAAGAAGCAATAAAAACACAAACATGAGCAGAAAATGCACAGGTTATTGGTTGTTCCATGTATTTTTGACACTAAGTGGAGATGTAGACATGGATCTAAAAAGCTCTGCTCAGGTTTATAATGCACCCTACCAACACGGTGGCGTAAATGAGACCTTAAGTGCCCATACTAAGGACTGAGTGTTCCAAGGAGCAGGCATATCCAGCTGGTAGATCCTAATAAACATCTGTAGCCATGGCCAGTCAACAGCTGCTTAGATATCCTTCACAGAAAAGGGGCCCATACGCTAGCTGCACGTCTGGGGCATTGCCAACATAATAGCCTCCACCACCCATTGTGTTGACCACTGTAAGGTAAGAAGCTTCCCTCAATGAGTGGGAACCTGGGAAACAAAGAGCTGCATTCCTTTTTTCTCCTCTTCTTTTCTTTTCTTTCCAATCCAACTGGATGCACAAAGGCTGTACATAACAAAGTGAATTAAGCTACTCTCATCAACAAACAGCTGGGGAGAAAAGCCAGTACCCCCCAAGAGTGGGGCATATATAAGCAGGCTAACTGTAGCTATAGTGATTCGAAAACTTCAAACAGGAACTATGGCAGATACAACATGTAGTTCACACATCCTTTTTGCTTCTGAGAAAGCCAGCAAAAAAGATAATTTTGAGAGAATGTGCCTTCAAGTCAGCACACTTCAAAGGAGCCCTGAGAGCCTCTGAAATGATGGGCAAATTGCAGGAGGCATGCTAGAGGCTTAAAAGCAGGGTGCAGCTGATGGGCTTCCTTTATAAACCTTCTCATAAGCCTATGCTGACCAATTGGCATGTTTCCAAAGCCCACTTGCCCAGCCAAAATTGAAGCCAAACGCACATCGGCAGTGAAAAATGTTTTACCACTATATAGCAAATGGTGTAGGATGCATAAAACATCTAAAACAGAACACTGCAATGAAATGACGCCATCTCTCAAACACTATATCAGCACTATGGTACCCAGAGAGCTGAAGCTGTCCATCTAAGTGTGGCATTTCTAGCTAGTTCTCGCTTATTGTGGCACCCTGGGCCAGTATGGGTTCTTTAGATCTCGGTGTCTTTGGCCGTGGATGAATCGGCTCATATCAGTTGGCCAGGCTTGGAGCACTTCTCTGACAGGAGACAGATCACCTTAAACAGCTCAGGTTGGTAAGCTGAAGGAACGGTAACCACACTGAGGTTTTTTAATGGACGAGGCTACAATCACAACCAGCCCTAAAACCTTTGACAGTAACTTTGTGGCAAACGGTTTATCCCAGAAATGTCTCATCTCTCCAAACCACACTCAAATAGAGCACCAGCTACACTACTAAATGTGGGCGGGCTTCATGGGGTGTTGGGAAAGACAGCGGCTTACTGATGGGACTGCCACTGACCATGATGCCTGTGCAGCAGGGAGAATGACATCCTCATCATACTCGATGTCATCAGGTTCTCCTCCTTAGATTTTGTGAACTGGGTAGAAGGAGAAACTCTGTACCTGGGTCTTCCACCTGTATCCTTTTACGAAGTGCAAGCTGACTTGAGTTTTATCCAGCAGAACTGACGAAGGCCCCACAGAGCTGACAGTTCTGATGATCTGTGAAAAATTTGCACATGCTTCACTGCAGTGTTGGAGAGACAGAGCTCAGTTTTAGGGGCTGCCAAGTTGCAGGTGACATTCCAGGAACCATACAGCTATTTCAAATCAGTGCTTATATAAGCTGGGGTCTACCTGAACATACAGCTTACAGCTGCCACAACACCATTTATTCTGTCTTGTAAACTTGTGTAGAATAGATGTTTAATCTGTGACACACTGTTTAATATCGCTATTACTCATTACTGCATTGGTTTTCCCAAGCCACAGATTGTGTTACTGGGCAAAAGACTTGTCTCTGCCTAGCTAGTGACCTCCCCCTGATTTGGCCTTAACGCACTTGTCACATCCACGGTACTGGGCTGCTAGGCCTGGCCCCGACCGACAAACACACATTTTCTGCTCACCCCAAGCCTCAGCTGCAGCGCGGTTGGCGGTACATCCTGTCTACCGCTTGTTTCCTGGCACCCATACAGCCTCATAATGAGTGGACTCGTTCCCCCCAACCAGGTGCCACTCCGTCCACATTATTCACACTTCTACCTTTTACACACAGCAGCTGTTCATCACCTAATGATGCTGGACCCAGCTACTGTTGGAGCAATGCAGGCAGAACAACACTGTCTGGCTGGACTTCAGACCAAGTCCTTTCCTGCTTTTTGAAATGGAATTTCATTATTTTTACAATTTAGGTTCAATTTATTTTTTCCATTGGTTTTTTTAGTTCAAGTAGATTTTTTTGGGCTAGTTCCCTTTTTATTCACTGTGTTGATTTCAATAAGAGAACATAAGAATTACTATAGCGTTTCATATGAATTAGGGTGAGTGGCCTCCTAATTAGATGTCATGTCAAGGCAGCCAAGTGATGATTACTCTACAGAGTACAGCTTACTAAAAAAAAAGGCAAGAGTGCACTGAAAATGGTTGTCACTTTTTTTGTGTGTGTTTTGGATGAAATGCCTAATTTTAACACTGTGGGCCAGAGTCAGCCAGGGGTTAAGATAATTAACTTCTGTGCCAGTGCATTATCATACTGTTTGTTTGGGTTTTCCCCCCAAAGCATTTGATTTAACAAAGTAATTTTTGTTAAGCATGAGTTCTCTGTTGAACAGTCTTATTAAAGTTCGAAGTAGAGAAATTGCAGAAATTTAGCAGTGGAAAATAACAACTTTCAGGCATTACTGTGATGGGTATATTAATGATTGTAGTAAACCTTTTTTTGGTTCAATAAAATTACAAAGTAAATGATTTTATAATTATACTAAGTGTATGTGACTACAACTATGTTTGAGCTTAAGCTACTTGTTTCCAATACAATACTAGCTTTAATTTCAAATTCAGTCTAATTAGAGTTTTGCCATTAAAACAAAATGGACCATACTCTGAAAAAAGAAAAGTAGTTATTTCTGGCCACTGTATCCCTGTTCGCCTCCCTTTTTATGTCTAATATTTAATTCAGTTGAAGTGTGTACAAGGCCTTGTTGTAGTCCAATTCGACCATACACTGAACAAAGTAACCAAGCTAGGGAATGAAAGTTGCAGGAGAAGAAGCACCCGATGCGGCTTGTTTTTCACTTTTCCAGCTCCCTGCCACTGCAGCAGATGCAATATTTAGAGGTCAAGTCCCGCCAAGATGATCTTCCGCCTCCCAAGGCATTCATTATTAAATCAGATACGCAACTTAGCTTCTAAAAGGTCAGCTCACCTGTCGGTTTGAGGTGGGGTGCATTTGCTTTTCAGGTGGAAAATAAGCATGTTTGTCCACACTCATAGTAAGCACGATTTGCACTAATGTCAACTTCGAGGTCGATTACCTAAAGCTGAATGGCAAAATGGGACTTTTCACAGTGGTGAGCCACTTGCAGGTCTAAATCTGGATCTCATCAACTCTACCAAATGTGGGCAAAAATGTGCAAATATGTGCACATTTGGGGAATAAGGACCTTCTTATATAAACTCCCCACAATCAAATCCGGGCATTAGCTGCAGTCAATGAGACTCGACAGGTGGTAGAGAGAGGAACAGAAGAGACTGATGCAAAAAGAGAGCCACAGATGCTTTCTCTCTCAGTGATGGCTTTTCCAATTACAGAAATGGTAATTTGCCGTTCAAAAAAAAAAAAAAAAAACTACTCCAGACTGGCAGGAAGTGAAAAATGGAAGCGAGTTATTGCTGGTGGAGTATCGCAAGACATAATCCATATCCCGTTCTAGAGGGAGTGGAGCAGCAGTTGTCAGGTGGGGCGATCATTTGTTTTTCTAGCTTGACCTCCTTCGACATGCTGCAGATGCTCAGAATATTTTAAAGATCAGCCAGGAAGGGGATTAAATGGCCTTTTTCCTATTTTGCCTTTCTTTTACACACTGTCTGCAGGTGATTGCCTTACAGGTTCTTTGTTGACCAAACACGGGGGCCAATGATCTCATAACAGCTTTGTGTGCTTGCTCTCACTGCAGGCCTCCCAAGCCAGTACGCTGTATACTGAGGCTGTGTTTTGTTGTTTGTCATTGCTGCCTTTTTACCTTGAAATTGTTGCTCGCATGTCCTGAAACACAGCCATTCCTCTACCCCGAGAGGATGAAGCCTGTCCAAACCTCATGCATATTTAACACCGCAAACTAACAGGTGAGCTAGGGCACAAAGCTCTGTTCAGTGTTTGTGAATCTCTCAGATGGTAGATGATGTACCATCCATGTATCCACACAGTCTTTGACTAGCCAGGCAGGGGGCACAACAAAGGCTCTGCAGCATTTTCAATATGAGCGAGAATGCTGATGTAAAAATCAGGAGGAGGGGGGGAAAAAAAAGGCTTTTGGGGTAATTGTGTGTCTCCTCTAGATCTTACCATCCATTTTGCTTTTATGAATCTGACTGAGCTGTAGCTAGGTTTATGTGTCTGGATCTTCTCCAGTCAGTTATTTCCCTGGCAGTTATCTTTTCATAGATGCTCTCTGCTTTGACTCCTAATTTTGTCATTCTTATAAACCAGGAAATTGGAAGGCTTTCATAGGTAGCCATTGCTCTCCTGGCCTGAGCTCCTTTCATATTGTGATTATTTACCGTTCTGTGGGTTTAATGCCTTTTGTAAACAGCTTAATAGAATTCAGTGGAGCCTTGGGATGCGTAGTGAAAGGGCACTTGATTTGCTGTTTTTACTGGCTTTTGTTTTCCCCAGTCTTTGCTCACACACCGGGTGCCACAAAAGAATAAAATATGATCATAACTAACCTGTAACATGTCAGTCTCCCTCCCCTCTCTCTTTTTCGCTCACCTTTTCGGTTGTTTTCTTGTTTTAAAGCCTAATTGTTCCCTCGCTATTCTGTGGGCATTCAAAATGTAATTATATATGATTTACAAACAGCTGCATCCATAACGGTGAATAAACAAATTACAGAACGAGGGAGGGGGGTGGAAAAAAAACAACAGATGAATAAAGAGATGAAGACAGAAAGAAATTGGCCGCCATAAGACACAGTCAGTGGTTTGGCTGCTTTTTAGATCATCACTTTGGCTCTCCATTCAACGCAAAATGAGCACTCACGCTTGACATGGTTTACCCATTCTGCACGCAGATATTTAGTTGTCTTCATGCCAACGTAAAATGGGAATCTTGTGCTGTAATGCAGCGTTTCCTCGCTGTCCTTCCATGCTAATGCGACTCTTCCTATTCATTCAGAATTTCGGCACTTGCGTAAGCTTTTATTCAATTCACCCCAGATGGCAAATTACTTCTGTCGGTGCTCACCTGCAGTTTGTGAAGTTCATTTTAGCTTTCTTCCACACTGATTGCAGTCAGAGGAGACTTAATTGTAGGCATTTATGTGTAATTCCTTGCACATCCACCTTATTTCCATGTGCATTTTGTTGTTGTTGTTGTTGTTGCTTTTGTTATTATTGGTGTTGTGATTTGCACCTTGACAATACACTGATGTTCTTCTATGGACAAGCATAGACTTAAACCTGGACATACGGATGGAGTGTTTCTGATCCTAGATCCAAGAATTCTGCACTCCTAATTAGACCTTCAAATCCCAACACGGAATAATGATAATGCGTGAGTCCCACGCTGCATACTAAATCGAGCACACCTTGCAGTCTGCAGATGTGGAAATGAACATTATTGAGTGCTCTGCAGGTGTCAGTTTGCAATATCAGGTTGAGACTGAGATAAGAAAGTTCTGAAGCTCAACTGTGATGCAAGAAAATGCATCTGGTAAATAAGGATGTATTATATTCTTCAGTATTCTCTTTCTAGAGGATAAGAATCAGGAGGTGAATATGAATATGTTAATTTTCTTCTTCTTCCAAACATCAGGGAAAATGGAACCCTTAGCTCAAACTGTACCAAACAGCAGTGTACAAGAGGAAATAAAGGTGATGGGCACTAAAAGGCCCACCAGCACCATGAATGGGATAAAATGTGTATGCAGAGTGAGATTTGTTTAGCTAGTCTGCATAATTTTGCTCATTCTAAAATCTGTTATATGGTGGTCTCATAAGCTTCAGCTCCCCGTTCATACTGTAAATAATCCATTCTGTTGCTCGGTATTGTAAATACCATTTACATCAATAAAGCATTTTCAATTAAATGCACACACATTCGCATTGAGAAGGAAGGCACGCACTAACTTTTTTAATTTGCTTAATAAATCAAGGAGGTAGCTGACTGTGGAAGCTGTAGTCCACTGCAATATTAGTTATTCTGCACCAAGCCACAGTGGTAAAGCTGGAGTATAATGATGCAACCACCCCGCCTGTGTGCGTGCGTGTGTGTTTGGTCCATATGATGCAAGCTGTTTAGAAAGCAATTCATCTGATGTGTTTTCTAAAAACTGCTTTCTCTACAGAATGCTGAGGATGGGTCTGTTTGGTGTGTTGATGCGTCTTCCCCACCTCTCCGCTGCATTCATTAGTAATTGCTGTACCAGTGGGTGGCTAGTGATGTGTCGGACACCCCCACCTTGACCGCCGCCCCCCCCCTCCTCACAATCAAACTGAGCTCCCAACTTTTCTTACACACTCCCACAATCCCTTTGTATCCCTCGTTGGTGTTTTTCTCCAGGTTTGACAGCATGCAAATGAAGGTTTCCTGTCTGCTGTTGGTTTGCAGCTTGCCTGCCTGTCTCGGCACAGATAACCGTGGGAAAAACAGCATCATTATTTGTGTTTTCTTGTTCTCCACAAGCATAAATAATTTTAGGTGTTAATGACAACTCACAGCAGCAGTACATAAGTTAAAAAAAAAAAAAATTAAAAAAGGTGCGTGCAGTGCCTGCCTCCAAGCTGTTTGATAGTAACATGCATAAGCAGCACCTACTAATTTTGCACACAGATACATGCACACGCTGACTGCATTTATTTTCACACAAGAAAACAGGTTAGTAGGAGAAAACATGTTTTTGTAATACCCCACTTATACTGTAAAATAAAAGTACACATGCACAAGGTGAGAAATTGGGTTTTTACCCAAGGCTGACATGCTAGGTTCTTCTATCCATGCGGTTTAAAAATATCTGGATCTGCTAGTGTAAGACCGGGAGTAAGTGTATGCGTAGATGCAGTATTGTCACACAAAATATTGATATGACTGTTATGTTTACTGCTTACTACATGATTTTTTTGGGGGGAGGAAAGGAAGCTATTTGCAGTATTTTCGAAAGCATCTCTACTTTCCTTGAATAACCTCCAACATTTTCACAGTGCTGTATGTGTAATGCAGTTTTGTTTTTGCCTCAGTTTCCTTTCCCATTGTATGAATTTATGTTTTTAAAGATGCTCCATTGCACATGATTCTGGCGCTCCTGCCCACAATCCCCCTCCAGGTGGTAGATCAGTGAAAATGGCCTCTAAAAATACCACCATGGAAATTTATATGGGCCACTTTACTAAACTAGCTGCTGTAATTGCTTCCACACTCTTCATACAGCTCTACACACAAAACGCACAGCCACTTGCGAACACTAATAGACATGCGTGTGTAAACATGCTCTGCAATACACAAATAAATATACTGTAGATAATACACAAACACCAGAAAAGTGGCTCTCTTGGAGATGCACATACTTAGTGGTGTTCACAATCAGCTCCCCAATTGCAACTGATGGGTGCAAATCAGGCTGCCACTTACTGCAGTCATTGGATCCATGAAGCCCTGACTCATAATCTGATTTCTCAAGCTCCCGCCATATCGACAGCCCCATTCTCGCCTTGAATCCACCATAATAGGTCTCCCTCGCATGATATAATGGCTTGATAGGCCATAAAGACCCACTGGGAGAGCTGGCTTGCTTAATTTAAAATTCTGTTTCTCTAACAGAGTCAAGGCATAACAAGAGAAGCAGGTTGTTTTTGGGTTGTGTTTTGGTATCTGTGTCTGAAGGCGTTAATGCTTTGTTTTTGTTTGTTTTTTTCCCCACTGAGCCACCAGTCGTGCTTAAGTGTTGAAAAAATAAGCCTCGGCTGATTTAAATTTGACTAATCTTACATTCAAGGTCATCGTCTTGTGCACCTCTGGACGGGTTTCAGCGTGGCTATTATTTTTAGATCTCTCAGTAGAAGTCATGTCATGTCCCCTTGCACTTCTGCCTCTGTGATTCACCTCCAATATGTCAAAAAAGGGCTATCCTTCAACTTGATTTTCATTTTGAAGAAGTGGAAGCAACGATTGCATTTGAAAGGCCAAAAGAATTCCTGCTTTTTCAGTGCATTCCGAGCATAGGATGGCAGACTGGAACCCACCATAATCAGATTGTTTGTATTCCTCAAATGTAAAAAGGCTGATGCGGTATCGTCGTCGTCGTGCAAGGCAGGCAGCACAGACACCCAAGTTTGTGAATGCGATAATTCGAGAACAAGCCAACGTACAATTTTCAAATTCATACCATCTATTTTTCTGATTCATACAGAATCTGTTCTGCTAGAAATCTCAGGGAAGTTTGAATTTTGATAACCTCAAGGTCAGAGGTCAAGATTTCTGAAATTCTTATGTGTTTTCAGAACTTTTTGAGCACACCTATTTGTGTCTGTCTATTTGAATCAAGGCATAAAGTACAAGTACATTCTCTAAAGCAATGATTTAATTTAACTTGAACTGAAGTATCTTATTGTACTCGAGCATGCAGGAATACTTTTAATTTATTCATAACAAAAAGGAAAGTGATTATTAGAAGTTGCACCATTCAGTTATGAAGGGAATAAACAACCCGACAGAAAAATACTCACTCTCACAAGAAGCATCATAATGCCTCACAAAGCTGCGCCAGGCTTGATTTCATTTATATTCATACATTTATTTAGGAGCCCTGCATGGGGTAAGATACACGTGTTCATTTTCTGCCGCTGCCTTGGGATCCACCCTCCATCAGTCACATACTGCCAGCAGCTGAAGGGAGGAATCACAGGCACCTCTGTATAGGATTTTAATGAATTTTAGGTCCATTTTACACACAGATGTTCCATATTTTTAACTGCTGCTGCATCAAGAGTGGAAAGTCCCATTTTTAGTCAGGTGAAATGCAAATGGAGAAAAGATTGAAACCACAACAATGTTAAAAACTGGCCACTGGCATGTAATGAGTATAATTTGAAGAAAACTCAAATTACATTTGGAATTGTAAGTTGAACTCCAGTCCTCACCTGTTATCTCACATGTATTTCCTATCAGGAAGTCAGCTGGAGAATCTGATGGAGACCATGAGAGCAGAAATCGCTGCCCAGCCACCAGTGGAAGGATCCTACTCTCCACGCCGGGGAGACTACTGCATAGCCAAGTTTGCTGATGGTGAATGGTGAGCATGCGTTGTAGTTCCTCTGATGTTAGCAGCCTCATAGCAACCTTATCAACATTGTCAGGTCATCTTATGACAAACAGGAAGGATTAAGATGTCTTTCTCTTTTGACACAAGGGTTATTAGCTGCTGTTCTTCAGTATTATAAAAAAAATTTTTACATTCAGTTCTCTAGGCAGTGATATGAATGATGCAGTGCATGTATAAATAGTTCGATCTGTGCAGGTTTTCTTTTCTCAGTGAATAATCACCCAATTTTGACAGCACCGGTCAGGAGTGACACTGACCTTATTACGTGGATCAGGTGTCAGCTGATGTGATTGATGGTATCTGGTTTCTTCATCAGTGTCATCACACAATACAATGGATGGCCAACTTATTGATGGGATTGTACCACAATACTCGGTATCAACAGATGCCCCAAGGGAAGAAAAAAAGAACTTGATGGTGGCGTGTGATTTATCAGCTGAGGGAAGAAACTCGAAACTAAACATTTATTTTATACATTTTTGTGAGGTACAATATGTGCTTGCACACTGTAGTTATTTCCCTCACAGGAACACCTGACATTTCATTTTTACCTTGTCTCTATTTAAGCCTGTGTCGACTGCAGACACCCACAGGGTGTAATTAGTTCAATGCCACTGCTTTGGCCCTTCAGAATCAGCAGTAGCTTGACAGTAACTCACATACACACCTCTTCATCATCTCCTCACTGGATGTTCGTAGTTTACAGATGGTTACGGGACAGATAGAAGTCACAGTGATCGAGGGAGGGAGAGGGAGTCTGTCAAGAAGGTGACGGTGAAAAAAGACCACGAAACTGATTAAAAACCAAATGTTCCCCCAACCTAGGTGCTGTCCTTTCATTCTTCCATCCCTCCTTCCATCTTCCTGTCCTGTTTTTTCGGGGCAGGGCTCAAATTTATAGCAAACCATCTGCTGTAAACCTTCAACTTCTTTAACCTGTTTTTTGTGGAAAAGGTCTGTTAGGAACCCCACTTTAGGTGGAAAATATGATATCTTTGTCATTTTCTATTATTTATCAGCAAGCTAATTACATTCATGTTTGCATTGTTCTCTGTATCCGTATCGAAGTATTCTGTGACGCATGCGGAATGTCGTCCTTTCATTCGGGGAGTAATTAGAAATTTGTCGCCTTACAAGGCCTCTCGGAATACCACAGAGTCAAAGTGAATGGGGGGAAAAAAGAGCGAATAAGAAAAACTGTTCATTAGTCACTCGTCACTTTGTCTTTTGCTCTTCTCATTCCTGTTCTTTGTGCCCATTGCTGTTGTCTTCCTGTTAATCACTTATTCAGTTTTAACTTTGTGCTCTCGTTTCTGTCTTTGCCCATGTGGGCCTAATTATTTGACTTTTTCCTGCTGTCCTTGGTGTGCAGCCAATTTTTCTTCCTCACGCTCATTTGTTAAAGTTAAGAGTCAGCGATGGTCAGATGAAACGACACACTGAATCAAGTGTGAGGGAAAACAAGTTCTTATGTTGCGTCCGTATGAATTCACAGGAAGGATTTGGCCACTGTTGAGGCATTTTGTTGTTTTGTTTTCAGGGGGTTTTTTTTCCCTTTAATTTAACCCTGATTAGTATGTCCTTGTAATAACAAGTTTATTTTCATTCGGATTGTCGGATACGCTTGAAAATATAACCGTTACAAAGTGAAACTGCTGGGTTTTTTGATTAGCACTAATGCACTGACGTTATTTGCTACAAGGCAAAAATAGGTTTAAATTTCTCTCTTTTATTGCATGGAGGCCCCCGTGCAATTCTCACAGCCCTGCTATGTCCTGATAGATCCCCTTTGTCCCACCTCCCCCCGCCTCCTCTTCCACTCCTCTCCTCCGATCACAACAGACAGATCCTCCAACACATTCTCCCCAGGGAAATAAGCACAGAATCATTTACTCATCTCCTTTTCCTCTTGTGCCCTCTGTCTTCATCTGTTTCCCCTGTGCTGTATACTCTCTCTCTCTCTCTCTCTCTCTCTGCTCCCCGCTACCCCTTCCCTCTGTCTCTCTCTCAATTATTTTTTATTTTTTTGCTGTTACAGGTACAGAGCCAGAGTGGAGAAAGTTGAGTCACCGGCAAAGGTCCATGTCTTCTACATTGACTATGGCAACGTGAGTAACTTTGTGACGATGAATTTGACTGACTGCGTGCATGTGTGTATGTTCTTGTCTTTGTCCCTTAATGATGGATTGTCATCATTAGAATATAAAACAAAGTGCTGGTGTTCAGGGCTCAAAACATATGCACAGTAGCAGTGCTTTTTCCTGGCCAAACCCAACAGCCAGAAGGAGTTTAGTAACTGAAGAGGGATTTTTTTTCCATTATTATCCATCTATTCAGTCACCAGTTGTTTGCTTGTTCCCATATTTATTCAGCTGGAGTTTTTCTTTTGATGTGACTGAAGCAGACTGCTTTTATTCATGCTGTAACTATGACAAAAACAGAGCTGCCCCCCTCTCTGAGGATTCTCATTCAGTGACTCCGTGATGACGAAGGCACTACATCCTCACATACGCGTTACAATTGCGTCTCTGCCCACGTGCGTACACATGCTTTTGCATCACCATACCACCAAGTGGCTCATTCAGCCAACCCCCACCCCCGCGACCACCCTGCGGAGTTTTCCCATGATGCAGTGGAGCGGCACAGTGTGTGACTGACCTCAGAGCAGGGGACACATCGAGGTTTGGTTGGCAGATGTGATGCATCCTGGCATGTTGCTGAAAGTGTGATTCTCCGAGGCTGACCCGGCACACAGAAAGGGGAAAAAAATCAAGCTGCTATGTACCTCATTCTTTGTAGTTTTGCGTCATTTCAGTTTGGGTCGATCTGGCCTTGATTTTTATGGCTCAGGCTATTAGTTGATAATGTTGCAACCTCGCTTGGGAACAGGTCAGTACCTGAATTATTATGTGATCATTAGAAAACACAGCAGAACACTTTTGGCATTTCATTTTTAAAGCCCGCGTTCAAAGTGCTGTCAAACCTGAATATGGCGGCGATAAATCTTAACGTTTTAGCCATAATAAATGTTCAAGGTTTTCTCTGTCTAGACTGTACAGACCAGTGAACACATTAGCCTAAGATATGGGGGTCATTAAATTAACTCCCCACTTCTAACGGCCATATTTGTCTGACTTTCCACCACAGTGTAGCCTGTGGTGATCAGTGATTGGTTATTGCTCACGTGTGCCCTACCTGTGTTGATATATCAAGTTTATTGCTTCATAACATTGACATACAGTGCATACTTTTAGTTTTTATAAATTTTTTTAAAAAGATCTGGGAGTCAAGTCAAAGCACAGCACTGAACTAACAATCGGTATTGTGAACATGCATAAAACTGTTGTTTTTATGGACTTTTCTGTGACATTTTAAAGGGGAACTATTGTACTTGCTTTCTGTCATAGATGTATTGTTACATTAGTGGATGTTCATATTAAACATGGGCAAAGTTTTAAATAATCTACAAGCAGTCACTGTGAGCCAAAACCTCAGGCTTCAGACAACTTATTACTTTTTGCTTTGGATGATGTCAGTGAGAGCAAATGCACTTAATAAAGATCTCCCACGCACAGCTCTGGCCCCACCGACCCACTCTTCAAACCTTTTGTTTCTGAAGGCTAGCCAATTAGAGGAAAGCTGGTTTAAAGGCAAGGGGAACAGAGGTAAAATGGCTTGTTTTACAATACTCCACTATAGTAGCTTAGAGTAGAGTTCAAGAATAGAAAATCTGGTTTTGGGAATGAATACAACGGGTCCCATGTAATGTCAGTGCAAAACAAATGAATTCAACCTGAAATGCCTATCATAGGCACTTTAAAGATAGGCTTTACAAGCCTTTGGTACTTTCTTTCATTTTTGTGATTTGGTGTTGGAAGCATTTGTTGGTGACAATCAATTTGACGTTTATTGCTTTCTTTACTCTTAGCTCATAGCTAAACTAGAGAGCAAATCTAGTTTAGTGACGGGAGCCTCAGTACTGGCGTGGTGATTGCTCGGTTACAAATACAAGAACAAAGCCCTTAAGCAACAACATGGCATCTGTTCTTCTCTTATGGTAAACTATCATTAAAGTGGCAAAGTACAGATGGCACAATTGATACAATATTATTTGAGAGATGGGGGCTGGAATGCCAGAAATTAATAAGCAGACAATGATAACAAGCTATGTTTTTTTGTGGGGGTCATATAGGTAACAGTTCACTATCTCAAAATGTGAAACTCATGAACAGTTTAAGGTATAAAATCTTTACTGTTTGGAAATACCATTGAGGCTTCACTGATATTGTAACTGACCTAATTTCTTAAAAAATGGAAACAAAACAAGCTCCATTTTTATGTGATTGCGATTGATGTGGCAGCTTGTAATGAATCTGTTTTGTATTGATTGTTATTTTTGTCCATCTTTCATATTCAGAGGGAAGTTGTGTCATCCACCCGTCTGGCTCCCATACCTCCGGCCTTCAGCACCAGGACCCTGCCAGTACAAGCCACCGAGTATACCTTCGCCTTCATCCAGGTCCCCCAGGACGTAAGTGCACAGACGAGCACGCACGCAGAGCTGAGATATGTGTCGCAGCTGAAAGCTTCAAAATTAACTTTGAGATATCGGCTTCTTCAGTCTCATTTTCTGCCAGCGTTTGAAAGTCGACTTTCCTGGCAAGACATGAAAACTGTTTGAGTTTCACTTATCACACGGGGCGATAAGTCTGTAACTGACAGACGGGGTTGAGTTGTCATTCCAGGCAAGTGTTAGTGAAAATTATGCTCATACATAATGCATATTGTACAAAGCAGACAGAACAATGACAAACACCAAGTCATTGATTTACTTGTTTGCACCAGATTTGAATATAATTGGGTGCCCGGACATGGTTTTATTAACAGTTTGATAGGATGGATTTCGATATACACGCTGCTTCAGCAGCCCGAACTTTCTCATGTTACAGAGCGATTAAAAGCCTTCCAGTTGCTTTGTGTGTTTGTGTGCTTGGATGTCCATCTGACCATCTGATAGCAGAGCACCAGTGCATTTTTTTTTTTTCCTCCACGGCACTAATCTTCTTGTTTACATCTGAGTGTGTTTTCTCAACCTCCAGTGACCACTGGTGTGTGTTTATGTCTCAGCATGTGTGTGAGTGACTGTGTTTTGTGCGTGTCATGGGGGGTCAACCGATTGGCAGCGTTTTGAGAGAGCAGCATCCCGAATAGAAATAAAACAGAAGCATGTTTTCATTTGGTATGTGCCCGATTGGCGCATTAGAGTGAGTGTTTACAGGGTTTGGATTTCACTTAACTCAGTGTGCGGAGCATTTGCGTGTTTCACAAAATAATATAATCACACACATTTACAGTAAACAGAGTCTAAATGTTTAGGACGGCTGTGGATTCATTTTTATGGTCAGTTTAGAGGCTGTAGTTTGCGATGCACTATTAAATGCATTTGCATTTAATAGTGCATCACAGATTATCAAATGCACTTAACAGTGTAAGCAAAAGAGGCTCTATTTATTCTAAAACATGGCAACCCTTTGAAGGAAATGTTTTGTTTTGTGCATCAGTGAGACAGCCCATTGCGTTATACAGTCAAATTGCAAATTTGATATCATTATGTTTGTTATTTGATTATGTTTCCTCACATTCACAAGCCCATTAAAAATACTTTACGCTACATTTTCAGAGTATCAATCAAATCCACATCGGCACCCCCTTTAAAAACCACTGGATAGATTGGCACAGGGATGTCAAACATAAGGCTCGGGGGCGAAAATCAACCCACCAAATAGTCTAGTCTGGCCCACTGAACATCTGATGAAAATACAGTTTACAATAAGTTTATAAATAAGTCTAAAATTTAAAGTTTTAGAGCTTTTCCTGCTGATGAAGACCTCTCACCAAAGTAACCTCATAATAGATAAATGATGAAAAAAAATGTTCACAGAAATAAAGAAAGAAAGAAAAAGAGATTATACAATGACAGGACGGTCTGTGCAATGAGCTAATAGATTCTTTTTTGTCATGTCACACATTTATTCCTCACAATTAAAGCTCAAAGCAACATTTTTTTTCCATTTAGAATTTTTTTAAAAAACAGACGTTGTGTGAAATAGATTTTTTTTTTCATATATTAAAATGTGTCAGGGATTAAATTTGTAGTTAAACTTGTTTTATACTGTGGGCCACGTTCAGCCCACAGTATAAAATTTGTTTAATATCCCTGGCATCATCAATATTTAAGCCTAACCTAATATATTGCTGGATGTGAAAACAGAATCACTTTCACTAAAACCCATTTTCTTAGACTTTTTGAATAAAAAGTGCATGTGTTCACAAGCAGGTGGTACCAGGGTGCATGCTGTCACCTGTCTCATGAGTCAGTGATGAAGTGGCCCATCTGTTGATCCAGCCCAGGGGACAGAGGCATCACCTACACCTTACAGCCTGCAGACACACACACATACGCACACAAAGCTAAACCACATGTTGGAGGCTGACATGCACCTTACCCCTCTCTGTCAGTCTGCATCTGTTCTTTCCTATTTCTCTTTTCATTTTCCTCTTTTCTTGTGTTTGCCATCTGTTTTTTCTGAAGCCTTTTACTACGTCACTCAAACTGACAGCACGTGACAGCCCACGACCCCTTTTGTACCACACCTTTGCTGCTGCGCTTGAAAAAAGCTTGCTGCCTTTGTCTTGCAATCTGCAACCTGACACCTTTACACAAGATGTTCACCATCCCGAGTCATTCATTGTCAGTCGTTTATCTTTCTTAACACAGTTCTGCCAGTAGCATAAGATCATTCTCCTGCCTCCTAATGCCTTTTTAATATAGTGACAATATCTTTGTAGGGGGGGGGGGAAATGCCAAGGTACACTCTCACTGTTCTGCTGTTCTGAAGGAATAACACTTTTAACTTAAAGTTTTTATTTGCAAAGAGGCACAGCGTGTTATTTCCATGACATCTCACTCCAGCAGCATCTACCACATATTTATCAGTAATTAATCCAGTTTTCTCGTGTGCATCATGAACTCTCAGCTGCCTTGCCATTTTCTTTAGTTTGCCTTTTCAGCTAATTAAACACATTTTTGCTAAGACTGTTCTTGTAGAAAAGATGAACACCCAAATTATTTCTTTTAACAAATGCCAGACAGAAGCACTCCAACCAAAATAGCCACTTTCTAATGGTAGTGGCTTATAAACAAGCCTACTATTCCATCCAATTACTCAATCACGTACTAAATTGCATCGCTTACACTGGACTGCTATCGATCTCTTCTCATTAACAGACATGTGCAAATTAAGCGGTGGAAAAAATACACTTTTTCTTTTTTGGGGGGGAGCTAAAATTACAAAGGTCACTAGACAAAACTGTAGAACACCTGCTGACACTACACATCTATCTTATTCTTTTCATAATTTGCTTTGTGTTTTCTTGAAAATGAAAAGTTCAAAAAGAAAAAAAAAAGAAAGGTGCTTTGTGCCGGGACAAGATGTAACATTATCTTGTCTGAGAAGTTTGGCTTGTGTTGTTTTTATTAAAAATTAAATTTTCTTCATAGCATTTTAATATCGCTCAAAGCAAGTCATTTAAAAAAAATGTTATCCGAATGTAAGCTGAGGTGCAAATGCAAACATTGTTGCCCTCAAGTGCTTCAGAAATGTCTGTTCTACACACAGTGGATGAGAGCAGGTCACTGAAAGGCACTCATTAATTTTGTATCGTCTCTTCACGAGTGTCAGTGCAATTCCTCTTCTATAGTAGTCTCTCTCTGCGTTTTTGCCTTTCCTCCTGTATCAGCTGTCTCTCTTTCTCTGTCTCTCTTATCTCCCTCACTCTCTTACTTTCTGACACACACTGACTCGCTCTTCCCCTCTCTCACTGTTGCCCCGAGCTTCCCTGCAGCGCCTGTGACAAGTTGGCCAGGGGGAGAGCGGGGACAAAAAAGGCCCTTAGTTTTGTGCCTAGAACAAGCTTCCCTGCCCACACTTGCTCACACAGACGCGCACGCACTCACACACACACACGCACATAACCCAAGGGCGGCTAGTTCGAAGGGGGTTGCCATGGAGACAAGACCAGGGCGAGAAAGAAGGGAAGCGAAGAGATGGATGGAGTAGGGGAGGGATGGATGATAGCCAGGGACTGATTTTTGTTTCTAAGTGTCTTCTTGCCTTTGAAGTTGCGGCTCCTTTTTTTTTTTTTCCCCCCCCACCCCTATTGCTGGAGGACGTGAGGTCAGGATTGATCTGCAGCTGTTCCACCTCCTTCTCTACCATATGTTCAAACAAATGCTGGCCTTTCACATTTGATAAGGTTAGGAATTAGAAGAGGTAACTACCTGAGGAATAAGAAGAAAGGAGAAGACAACTGATGATCTAGATGAGGAGAAGGTTCAATAGGAGTCTAACCGTAGATGCTTCAGACTGACTAAAGCCTCTTCAGCTGGTTGAGTAGATAATTGTCATTTGTATAACTGACATGAATGAGGTGGTGTTATTATTGTCCAGTAGGGTTTTTTCCCCCCATTTACCAGTGTTTGTTTCCAACAGAATGATGTTACAGTTTGGCTGGTGCACATCTACACTGCTTCAATCAGCCTCTAGATTGCATTTGTGAGCCATCAGTGATAACCTACTTAATTATCGCTTCATTTTTTTTTTACTTTCTCCCTCTCCTCTTATTCATTTCTTCTATTATCAACTCAATTTTCATTTTTTCACTCTTAAATCCAACATCCATTTCTACCCAATTGTCTCCCTCTTGCACCACCTTCCATTCCTTCCTCATCTTTTCTTAAAATCCTCTCGCTTCTTCAGGAGGACGCCCGTGCTGATGTGGTGGACTGCGTGGTGCGAGACATCCAGAACAGCCAGTGCCTGTTGAATGTGGAGTACTCGGGTGCCACCTGCCCACACGTCACAATACAGTTTGGGGACACCAAGGAGGACGTGGGCCTCGGCTTGGTCAAAGAGGGCTTAGTCATGGTGGATGTCCGCAAGGAGAAGCATCTGCAGAAGATGGTAAGTGAGGAGAGGAGATGTGATGCTGGTGACGCAAGCTCTCATTGTTAGATAAAAAAAACAAATTCCTTGTTGTTTCTGTTGTTTCCATGCTGCTTCTCTCCCTTAGTGAATTGGCTGCTGTTATGTTTAGGCAACCAGACCTATTCTCAGTCTAAGTTAATTAGTCTTCTGGTCTCAACAGGGCCATAGATGTGGTAGTCGTGTAATTACATAGCTGATATTTATAGGTATCTTTAAGATTTATGGTACTGCTGCTTTTATCAGTTCCACTACTATAATGATTGGGTTGGGTTTGTGTTTTGTTTTTAGATTTTTTTTTCTTCTTGTGGAAAAAAAAATACATTAATGATGTGTTAAACGGAGAGAACCTGAAAGAGCTTTGTTTGAAATCAAAAAGTTAAATCCACCTCTGTTTGTGTGCAGTGAGCTGACGCGCTGAACGATACTCTGACCTTTTCACATTTGAATTTCTGAATATACTTCTAGCCAAATAATCAGCTGGCTAATGGTTTCTTTTAATTTTAGTTACCCATATTCAATGAGGTAGGCAGTTGAAAACAGTGTTTATCCACCTGGATGTAATTCACTAGGTGTTTCAACAGACTGCTTGTTTTGCCAGGAAAGTTTAAATGTTTGTTTCTCCCTGCTGTAAAGTCCCGCAGCATGTGAAACTGAAAGCCGCCTTCACCTCTCTTCAGAAAGCTAGAACCGTTCAAGATTGGGAATAGCAAAAACGCATCATCATTTCTCCATGGCTGACAGCTGAACCACTTTTCAATAATACAGTCTTAAATAATTTAGCCCCTGTGCCTGTTTAAAACTAGTCCTTGCTGCCCATCTTTAATTGTTTCAGTGCAGTTCAACTTTGCAAACAGCGGCTGACAGTTATTCATAGTTTGTGGTTTGGGTGAGATGTGAATTGGGTGTTTTTGTTTAAGATGAATTAACAGTTATGGACTGCCTCCCAGAAAACAAGTCAGCGCGAGAAATATGATGTCACTGAATTTGGATCTCAGCACTGTTCACTGTTGACAATAGTGCAAGTTTGTTGGACTGCAGTTTTAGATACACAGTGAATGTTTGGCGTTCTCACTGGCGAATGACCCGACTGCATATTATTTCACATTACGAGGTCTTTTGCTTCCTAGCAGTTAAGTAATTACCACGTTTTGGTGCTAGTTTGTCATGGAGAATTTCTCGATACATGAAAGCTAGTACTACACTGAAAGGCTGCAGATTTTCTAAATGTGAACACTGTGGCACAAAGGACTTAATGCTTATCTCATCAGACTTGTCAAACGCAAGTCTCACAATACACATTTAAACACCTACACTTTGCCTCAGACGGTGGCCATTTTGTCAAACCACGAAGCATCACTCATGTGCTTTTCTCTCGTTATGCTAATTCTCCTCGCAGACTCAAAGCCACTCTGTACATGAAAGATAAAGAAAAATGGAGGATATTTATTCCTGCTGCAATTACTCCTTCTGCACAAGCGCAATATTAGTCACTCTTATTTATTTCAAAATTAAAGCTCACAAAGGAACAGAGTAATGTGTCCACCAGAGTGTAATCGCTCATAAATATAATCAGATTCTATATTAATCTAAATTAGAAGCTACTGGGAAGAAGAGACTTGTCAACGCAGTGTTTCAAACAATTTATTTACTCTCCCATCCCGCCTTAGTCAATAAAGCACTGTGCATCGTTGTGAGAGTGTTTTGAACTCTGACCTCCCAAGAATAGCCAGCAGCCATAATGCAGTCTCTGGTTAATGGTCCCTTTAGACAAAGGACGGTGATTAAAACCTCCCAGCAGTTCAACTAATAGGCTTATAGACTCCACAGATTTAGGTTTTGTTGGATCAAACAGTTCCTCTTTAGTATGCAACAGCTGTGCCTCCACATGCATTTGCCTCTTCTGTGCTGGCTTCAGACAAATATTTTGATCTGGAGAAAGCCTAACAAGCAGCAGTGTTGCCAAAGTGCTTACAAGTGTGTGTTAAGTAAAGCTCTACAGCTTTCTTGTTGATAATTCCACCCATCAAGTCTGCTTCCAAGCTCAAAGCCATCTTCCACATTCCCTTCTTCGTGAAAACAAACTCGAGTAGGATCAGACGACCTCTGAAACATCTAAACGTGGTGAATTGTGCGTCTGAGTCACAGTATATGTGGGCTTATTTGCTAGACTTCTGTTTGCATAGCTAGATGTTTGGTAGTCAAATTGCTGTTCTGCTCTTTATAGCATTATTAGAAATGATGAGCATCTATCGATTTGTTGGGTGACAGAAAATCCACAATTGATTAAATGTCTTTGGTTGGCCATTTCTTTTGTTTTTTTAGCTAAAAAGAATAACGTGTTAAGTAACCAAATATTGTGGAAATGAATTGATAATTAAAATACGAATGAGTTTTAGCCTGAAAATGAACCATTAGTTTTCATAGTTTTAATCACAAATCAAAGCTGCTCAAAGTCAAACTGTTGTACTGTTCCCATTTCTCTCTTTCTTGTAGGCTGCTCAGGATGAATGTGTTCACCTTACTTTACATTTTGCTGGAGTGAACTTGGAGTGTTGATGGAGAGTAATTTGTGTGCAAGGTGCATTGTGGCTGGGAGATTCATGAGCCCAACTGTGCCTGCTGCTAGCACGACAACAGAAAACGTTATCTTGAAGGTGCAATAGAGCCAAAAAAATGTTCTAAAGTACAACTTCTTGGTGACCTCTGGATCATTCTTCCCCTATATAGAAATTCTCCCAAAGCTCAGTAGTGTAGTATGCAAGCATTCTTGCTTTGCACCCTGTGCTCTTTTACTCCTCCCTTCTGCCTTTTCATGCATCTAGACTATCAGCCTCCTTGTAAAAATGACTTTTGTCCTTTCTATCTGTTCCATTTTGTCTCTGTTCTTTAGTCATTATCCATGCCTGGGCATTGGAACACGGTCATTGTAATCTGTACTCTAGTGCTAAAGCATTACGTAACAGATGGGCTGTAATGTTCACTGGCACTTCAGCAACCATTAATAGTCAGTCATAAGTGCACTGAAGGTTAACACCAGTCTTTGAGGATGGCAATGTCCCAATAGAGCAAAAGCAGGAAGGGAAATTCATCCATTTGGGTCTTTATTTCTTTTTTCTAATGCCTCTCTGCCTTAAGCCATTCTTTAGTAGATGCTCACTATGCACACCATATGGACAGCTATCACATCTGCTGTATAGTAGTGTCATGAAAAGGTTTAAACATTGTGAAAGTGTAGGTGAAATGATGATCATATACCAGCTGCTTCATCTTAAATCTCTAGTTCCACTTTAAAGGAAGGCAAGAAAGAGGAAATGGGAAAATCAGATGGAAGAGACTGAGCCTAATTATGATCAATAGAAAGTTCTCAATAAAGAACTTACCCACTGATGTCCTTGGAAAATAAAGCACCAAGTCATATAATATGAAAATGATCCAAAGAGACAGACTAACCTGAATCAGAACAGTTGTAAATATTTTAAACTGTTAATAACCACTATTCACCCTCATAACATACTGGATGTGCGTAATCAAGAGATTTTAATCTCATAGTGTAATCTGTCACATGCATATGGCATATCATGTGTAGTCCATCTGCTCATGTGTTTTTATTAAGCTTTTATATTTAGATTATCTGTGTAGCTGTCTGTTCTTGGACTCTATCACTGTTCTGACATTTTAAATTCAGCTATAGAGCTCGACAATGTGCACGCTTCTGTGGTAATAAAGGGGTGTTTGTGTACTGCTGTGCTCTGACTGTTAGGTACATTTGGCCACAGTTCGTAGAAGAAGCCAGCTGTACATGTTTTCATCAAATTAGTATCATAAATGAGCAGTAAAGCTGAACAGCCACGTTATGGTTGCCTTTGGTAGCAATATTTAGAGCGATGTGTCATTTGGTCTGATTGCCCCTGTTGGCAACTGCTGTCATTGAGATGAAGAAAATTTGTATTTCTTTACTTCAGTGTAAAATGGAGCAATTGTGTCATTTTCTCTGACAGTAAAATTGTAGAGGGAAAAAGGCATCGGGATGCACAAGAAAACAATTTTCCATACAGTTATAAACGCTTAAGAATGACAATGCTGTTAACTTTGGCAAATGAGACATAATGAATGTTTGCCAAATGTCCTGTTGGATTGTTCTGTGTACAAAGAAAGTGACTTTTTAAAAAAAACGCACATTTAGATCCTCTCTCATGCGCTAACCTGAGACTTGAACACAGACTTCAAAGCACAAGAGATATACTTAGCCAGCCTTAAATCGTCCTGGCACCATCAACTATCCACTCGCAGAAGGGCAGCTTTCCACACTGGTGCCCACTTAACAGACTTCTGTTTCTTTTTTCACCCTTTTTATTGTCTTTCTCAACTCACTGTTCACCTTATCTTTTTAGTTTTTTCCACTTCATCCCTTCTTTCTTGTTCCACACCTACGCAGTCCATTCCTCTGAATTCTTGTATATACCACTGCCTCATTTCTGATTGTCATATTTCTCCCCATGTGTTCTGTTTTCAACTTTTAGTATATTTAGATTATCCTGGGCTTGAGCCATGTCATTTAGATGTCAATGGCGAGGTGCCTCATTTGGCTTTTGCTCGTGCTGATTTGCATTTCGTCTTTCAGTGCTGTGTCATGATGAGCAATAATCCCCGGGAATTATAGTGGAGAAGAGCTCAGATCAAACCTGCTGGTGGCCTCATAATGAGCTGTGATTTAAAATGCAGTTATGTGCAATTATTTGCAACTTACCTCAGATGTTTCTGCCCTTCAAACCCACACAAGGTTGATAATAATGCCCACAAGTTGCATGACAGATATATTATTTTCTTTCTACCTGATTGGGCACACAAGTAATAAGTGCCTGGAGGATATTTTTAGCTACTGCACAGAACTTCACACTCGCACTTAATATTTCTTTATCCAAGTTGTAATGAGCCTGTCATGGCAGCTCAAGTGGAAGATGTCTGTGTGGTTAGGAGCGCTGTCGTTTGTGCTCTGTTGCTTTTCACCAGTGTTTTCTGTCAGCAGCTGCCAACAAATATGACTGATTCAAACTGTGGCGGGCCACGGTGCCGACTGTCTCACTCGGTCACCTCATCTAACCGAAGTTGGTGCTGGCCCCCAAAGTTCATTAGCGTTACAAGCTAATAATCTCCAGTTTACTAATTACAACTCAATTACAAATACGGAAGCGTCTGCCTTCACCATAATTATTATCAATCACCAACAGCCAAGCTGGAGTATCGACTTCGCTTCCACCTTGTTCCCCACAGAAAGGATTAAGATACCTTAACCTAATGTATATAAAGATGGAGAGAAGATCTTTATCTAAATGTTTTCGTGAGTGTGTCGGCAGAAGGTGGACTGTGGGGGAAACAGCTGTGAGGTGGCCTATTCAAAGTGAAAGCTATAATTACCAGGAACCCCTCAGGAAATATGGTTTTATTTTTTGCCTTTTATCTTCTTGCTCTGTATTCTTGCCGTATTCACACTGATGCTTTGCTTTTACCGTATGAATTTTGAGCAGCTGACTTTAAAGTTGTGAAAAGCTTTGATGGCCCAGAAGAGACGCCTGTAAGCGGTAGCTCACATGATGTGAGGTTTGTTTATTCAGACTTTTTCCCTTTTCCTTACACAAAGGGCCTCTTGGGTAGTGTAGTTTTCTTACAACTTGCTATAGTCCCCAGTGTTAGCTAGTAGGACAGAATAATTGTGTTAATGGAGTTTGAAAATGTAGATAAAGAGGGAGCTGAATGTGGGGAAATCAGGAAAGAGGGTCACACGTGCAGAGGGCTGCCTCCAGGGATCGCCTCTTCCATTTATCAAACCACGATAGCCCCTTTAGTCTCCAGTCAAGGGTCTCATGTGGTGAGCACCTCTGCTGCCATGCTGTTAAGGCACTGCTTTGGACATTGAAGATATGCCTCCTGGGAGTGTTGTTGCCTCTATAGAGTAGGTTCTTTGTAACAAATTGAGGCCTGGTGGGCAACCCACGTTTCATGTAACACTGTTCCCCAAGAACAGGAGTCACATGTGTAGCTGTCCCTCATGTATTTGACATGGAGGAAAGGAGGAAAACAATAGTAAAACACACAAGTGCAAACCTGGGAGATGAATACCAAAGATAAATAGTAATGTAGTAAAATTTGTGTTTGTGAAATTGTAATAAAAATGCCAATAAGATTAAAAGAAGAACAACAAAAAATAGCAGGTTGGAGTTTGTGTGGCTGAGTACAGAAAGTAGGTACCCCACAGTGTATCAGATTTCCGCCGCCTCCGCCCCCAACCCAAAAAGTCTTCACCGTGTCATTTATAAATGGCTTTTAGCCATATCCAGACCACCAGTTGACTGATTTTTCAGGTTGCTGCCCTCGCTTTTCAACCCCCAACGCCTGTCACAGCCCATCAAGAGCCTCTTCATCCCCCAAAAACCCACAGGGCACACATAAACACCCCCCCACTGAGTGTCACGGGTGTGTTACAGCATAACCGCTCTCCACCAATAGCTCAATACCTAATTTACAAGTAGAGTTAGAGATGGGGCCTTTTAATGGACATTTTCTGCTCCCCGTTATTGACTGCATACACACTGGCATGCACTTTCCTCCCCTGCTGGCACTGCTCTGAGGGTCTTCTTTTTTTCTTTTTTTTTTGGTACATGTCCTAACTGACACGCGCCACTTCACAGATGCCATTCCTTCTGCAGATGTGTACACACACACACTGTTACACACCATCCTCCCTCCTAAGACCCTGGGGTGAGTACAGGAGGGGAGCAGAGGCACCAGGCTGTTTTAATTTATACTGTTTTGTGATATCTGACCTTGCTGGGAAAAATAAAATGATATTGGAGAAGAGCAAAATGTTCTTACACAACTTTTATGAGAGTAAATTTGCACGTTAGGGTGAGATGCAGTGGTGTTATTGCATATTTACAAGAGCAGTTCCTTCCAGAAAATCTGGGAGAGCACTAGACACTGTTTGCATTTGCATTTGTTGTATGTGCTTGTTGTACACGAATGTGTCCTCTTTAACTCCACGAACCTACGCTGGTGGGCTTGTCATGCCACGTTCCCAACAAAGCATCTGATCTCATCCGACAGCCATGCTGGGGGGACCAGCATGTAACAGGACGTAGTCTTAGTTTGCAGCAGACAGGGGCAATGACACTCATGCACTCGATGTGCTTTGGCTTTTTGGGGGGGGTTTGGGAAGGAGCAAAATCACACCGATGCAAAGGAAAGCAGTGTGCTGTGATCTCTAACACGAGATAAAACGATGGGTCATCGCAAAATGGAGTTTTGCTAATTTCATTTTATCTCGATTATCAGGTTTTAATAAGTGTTGCAGGCCAACAAGGGTAGTCTGGTAGCTCATTATTTGGCACAGTTGCCTCATAGCATGAGGGACCTAAGTTAAATACCCAGCTGGGTTCCTACTATGTCTACTTCAGAAGCTTCAATTTCCCCTGCTTGGTTAATGCCAGAGCATTCACGGAAAAGACAGAATCTGAATCTGAAGAGTTTCACTTTGTGGTCAAAATAAACAAATAAGCCAACAAGAATAGTTAATTGTAAGTGTTTGATCATTTGTGCAGCCCTAGTAGAAAGTAAAGAAAGGATTAGGAGAAATAAAAGCCACACACAAACAACTAATTGCCAGACATTGTAGATCTACTTTGTTTTACATCCATTTAAAAAAAAATAAAAATCTGATTCAGTGGTAGTCTTTCTATCTTGTCTTTACATAAGCACCACTGCTTTCCTTCAGTCCTGACATATGACAAACCTTCAAGGAGTCCCTCCCTTGTTAACTGTGCATGGACATGTTGATTGAAAGATGTCTCATAGGACAGTCCATTGCTTAACAGAGCATTCTCAACTGGAAACACCCTGAGCTGCGAACATGAAAGCTATTATTTTCTGGAAGAAGCTCTGACGACGATCCGTCTGCTGCAGAGTTTTTTGTTTTCAGTGTAGTCAAAAGGAGGCTGTGATAGCAGGCGGGGGGGACATGAAACAAGACGAAATAAGGATTGATAGAGTGGGATGAAAAAAAACAAGAGCAAAGCAGCAACAAAGAAATAGTGACAAAAGGCTGTTAGTGGCAGTTTTTATGTTGGAGTTTGACTGCATGTGTCTGAGAGGCTGTGCGCCTGATCATCATTGCTGCTAATGAGAAAAGTGCAACATGCACAGAGGACACGCCTCATTGTTCCCTTTCCACTCGGGTGGTTTTTAAGTTCTCTGACATCCCATATCGTCAGCGAGGACCACGTGAACACACCCGGCACCGAAACGTCGATTAGTCACTTGTTTTTCATACACACGCCATCCAAAAATCTGGCTAAATCTGGTTTTACTTTAGCATTTTCACGTGCTGTGAAATTCAAAGAAGACGCAGCTCACCTACGCACCAGACGTGCACAACCTGTCACAAAAGTGCCGCGTTAGCTCTCGCTCCGATCCACCACTTTCACACCGCGCTTAGCAGAACACCACCTGGGCATGGCATGCTGGCCAGTGCGGGGAAATGCACGGTCTCCCTCCCTCGCTGCCTCTCTCACTCTCGCAGATTCACAGCCAGTCAGATACACAGACTAGTGCCAAACCGCCAGACCGACACCACCTGTCGTTCATCTTACGGGAAGCATCACACTTACACAAAGTCTCCCACCAAGTCTTGCGTGAGAAAGTTACCTGCATACATTAACGCTGAGTCAAAAGTATTTTCAGATCCTTCCCCTTTGGTGCGAATGCGAGTATCAGATAGGCGTTTTTAGTCTCAGTCTTTTACAGTAGAACTTTTTTGTTAGTTGTTTTGTTGCAAGTAATTGCAAAGAATTAAATCACATGCATTCAGGAGCACTCCCACGTACGCTGCAGCCTCCTTAGCCAACAACATATTCTCTGGTGCCAGCATCCATAGCCACTGCTCACCGTTAATGGCATCTGTCTGGCATATGGGAGCTCTGTAGGGTCATCCAGACAAGCTCACTGTCGCCCGCAGCCTTCTGCTACCTGAACCCTCTACAAACTCTGCATTTTCTTTCCTTTTCTTATTGGACTTCTTTACTTTACGTGCACATTATTTTACTTATTCTACCTCCCTGCCATCATTTCTACATTTCCCTTCCTCCTCCATCTATATGATGACACCCTTGTTTGCTATAAAGATAAATATTCCTTTTCTTTGCCTCTCCAGACGAGTTTTACATCACTTTGTGTCGCAAATGAGCCATTGTGCCTCTCTACTGGAGCCAATAGAAAAGCTGTGAAAAGAAGGATCCGGGACAGGATACGTGCAGCCGTTCGAAATCCAAAGTCTGTCATCATCTGTGTTCAGCTGCACAGTGATTGGCTGTTGTGTTCAGTGAAGTGAAGTGAGGGGAACAGTGAAAGATGAGGGTGAGCCAGGAAAGGCACCCTCCCGACCACAGTACAAAGAGGCCCACCATGATAATTTCAGTATGGCAGCATATCATCTGTGCATATTGTGCTGTAGTGCTCTTGACTGTGCATCTTTCACAGAATACTTAGCATTTGGATTCAGCCTCTCAGCTCTATGGAGTTTGGAAAAAGTGCAGATGGAATACATTTCCTCTAAAGTTGAGCTCTTTTTGGGGTTTGCCATTTTTCCTCACAAATGCAATTCTCTCTTTTGTGTTTATATATTGCCTAATCCACTTTGGCACGTATGAGACCCTCTTCCCCATCATGTTAGCTTCCCCTAGCTGTCCAAGTGTTGCACTGGGAAAGACTGCTGTGAGCACTGAGAGCTCTCCTCCAAAGCCCAAACGGCATCACTGGCCTTTTGTGTCTGTGAAATATCTTCGGCTGGGTCTTCCATATGGTGACATCTGCCTGATGGGACCAAGATGCCAAATCCCAATGCTTTCCAAAAACAAAAAAATCTCTCCTTTAGCTGGCTTTGACGGATGACTTGTGCAGCCACAGCACTTTCCTCAGCCGCACACTTACATGTGCACGCGCTCACACAGACAGACAGGTCTGTTATCTTGGCTGTGCCATATGCAGCGCAGCTATCAAATCAACCTATGTGCACAAGCTAGCTAAGCAATTAAACTCCAGAGCCTCATCCACACTCGACTGTTTTAACATCTGGCATCCTTGTTCTAGATGTGTATGTGCCAACCAGCTCTTCTGCTATTATAATCGCCTTCAAAACATGCTGCAAAATGGAGTCTTTTATGTGTAAATACAATGACTTCTCTTTCAGTTGACTTTTGATTTCTTTGTGTTCTTTCATTAAAGTTGTTTTCTTTTTACTGTCATGGTTATGTCTGCCACTATGTCAGAAAAGACAGGAATGAGCAAATTCATCCATGCGTCGTACGGATTGTGCTTACTCGGTGGATGTGGAGCAACCTCTTATTTGTGTTTGTGTACCTCGTGCATAACTTTATCCAATATTGTAAGTGGTGGAGGACATCTCGTTCCAAGGGTCTGTTGCTTGAGCTTTTCAAGGTCCAAACATCCACTTACACTGTACCCACCTAAGCAAACTGGCTCTCTATCTCCCTTTGCCCCCCCACCCCCTGCCCTATGACTCATCACTGGTTCATTCAATGAGGCTAAATGGCTGTTCTAGCAGAAGCAGTCAATATGCTCAACACTGCACATTGGTTTTCTCTTCTCTCCTCCAACTCCTGTATAATCCTCTCCATACTCTCAATATGTGCATATTACCTTTGAGCAGATCTTTTTAAAGCAGCACTTCTATTGAGCAAATGGATAGGGTGGAAAGAGTTTATATATACAGTATGTGACAGAACTATCTGGGGACTTTACAGCTTGAATAATACTTTAAACTCGTACACTTTGTTTTTATTTCATACTAGTTTTATTTATCACAGATTAGGAAGTTTAGATTTAAAGATTTTATCAAAAAATACACCCTGAGATGGCACGTGCTCAAGTTGCTAGCCTAGACTCAGTTGCTTTACCATAATGTCATAGCTTAATTCCACTTTTCAAGACATCGGGTTTAATCGCATTTCAGTTCATTTGCAGACTTTGATAGTTCATCGTTGCATAGCCTTTGGTGAATAAACATCAGGTTGGCTGTATTTGCTAATTACAAGTTGATTCAATGTTATCTCTAGGCTCTAAGTTGAGATAAAAAATAATTATGATTACTTGATACCTTTTCTTTTTTTCTTTTTTTTTTTTTGAAAAGAAAACAGCAGATCTGTATCTTCTGTTCCTTTTTACACTGTTGTATGTTTCTAATTAGCTGAATTGATTTTGCGCTTCTGGTTGAGAAAAAGCTCGATTCAACTAAACCTGCCGGAGCCTATCAGAGAGTCAGTGAGTGAGGGGTAAAACCAGTAAAAGAGGCTGTCGTTACAAAGTGCCGTGCAGTGTTGTTTTTATAGTTGTAGCTGATTAATTGCACAGCACCTACCGTATCCGTTACAATGCTTTTTGTTTAGCAAACAGTTGCTACAGTTAGCTATACAGTACTGGTCATAGCTGACTCATTCCCTGTTAGTTTTCACTGTTCCACAACCTTACTGTAAAAACGAAACAAAAGAGTACTGATTTTGTACCAAAAGAGGAAAAAAACACCAAAGGAGAACACCTTTAAGGTGTCCTACAAATGCACTTGTTTTAAAACAAAAAAATCTTCTGCACACCATCGACGTGTTGGCCCAAGGCTGGAAGGCATGAGTATGAGAGTCACACTTATCTTGAGTGACTTAGCATGAAGTGATGCCACTCCCATTGGTGGATTAACTCAGTTACAGAAAGCGTTGCGCTGTAACATGACGTCGGGAGCTCCGTGTGCTTCCTTTGCATGTTTGTGTGATCTGCATCGCCTGCAGTAGCATAACCACTTTGTGTCTGCGCGTTGTTTCGATCTCGTTGATCTTCAGAGAACATTGCGCTCCTTCCATCTAGTGCTGAAGGGGAGGGTGAGCGAGTACCCTTCTTTATAAAAAGTGAACTTTGTGCAAAAAAAACTTGTAAATTTCCATGTATGCAGGTAAAAGAAATGTCTCAGGGGCAGAGCAGGTTGAAAGGATGCATTGATTCACCTTAATCCTTTAAAATCCTACGAGTGACGCAGGGATGTGATATGCTAATGACTTGTCTCTTTCTGCCTCAGGTGACAGAGTACCTGAACAGTCAAGAATCTGCCAAGAGTGCCAGGGTAAGTCACTTCATCCCAGCCACCATCTTATTGTCTGTCGTTTTCTATTTCTTTTTCCTTTTTTTCCGCTTTTCTGTCGCCTCCTCCTGTAGTTTGTCTGCCTCTCTGAGAAATCTACTGATGCCAAAACAAGAATACATTACAACACTAATTACTCTCCCTTGGAAACTATCAGAGAGAAAGTGTATCCTCTCCTCTCTGCTTTTTCTCTTTCTCAAGATGTCACACATTACATTGGCAGTCAGCATTGTCCCATATGGACTGCTGCCCACAGTCTGTGCAGGTCCGTTCTATGAAAATGGGGGGGTGGGGATTTGTGCAAAAGAGTGCAGTGGGGATAGTGAGGAAGGAATGAATAGGATTTAGGGTCTAGCACACTGGGCTCTCATGTTGGAATGAGTCGAGTCAGAGTTTTGACATAACAATCCGCCGCAAATGTATTTATTCTGTGACCAGTAAACTGTGCGGCCAGCCAAGTGAAACTGGCAGCAAAAGATTGGAAAGGAACCCAGGAAATGTAAAAACAATAAGTGCTTTCAGACCAGAGAGTTCTAGGGACTAGTTGGTGGGGGGTTACAATTTAATGTGTAGTGCTATCTTGCGCTATGTGTAGCACAGATGGACGGGGAGGGCTGCAAGAGTCCAACTCTCCAGACACACTGTGAGTGCCATTGTTTACTTTCTCGTAATACTGTTTCAGTTTCTCAATTTTTCTCTATACATTGCTTCACTGTGTGTGGGGTTCCTTAGGTAGTGAGTGGAAATGTGATTTTCACTTAGAGTGAACATCATATTGAACTTCCTCCTTCACATATAAAGCCTGGAGACCATTGATGGTTCATTTCTGTGTTTTGTTGTGTTGTGTTGGGTTTTTTCCCCCCTTACACAGCTGATGTTTAGACTTCATAACATGTCCAAATTGCCACACTTGTGTCTAGGTCAAGTACTATATACACTCAAAGGTTCCTTTTCTACTGAAGTTTCTACTTCCTCCATTCCAAAAGCATCTAAGTACTGATGATATCTTAAATATGCACAAGAAACTAGAAAGTCGTTGCCTTTTTTTGGCAATAATGAACTAAAACATATTCATCCTGCTGCTTTTAAAAGTCACCAGTGCACTACATATGCCAACTTTCCGATTTAAGACTCATTCCTCCATAAGGGTGATGACCTGCCCTGTACCTTAATGCATATATATCAGCATATCAAAGATATATGTGATATATAAAAAGACGTGGTTTGACGATTATTTGGACAGTTTGCACAGTCAGAGACCACCTTTACTAATCTCTGAAGCACACCGGGTCGTTTTGTTCTATAAGCAGGCCTTTAAATATTACAGAAAACACTCAGTTCAGAAAAGAGCTTCTATGGTTTCTCCTAGTAAGTTTTTTTTTACGGATTAAAGAGTTGAAACTACATTACCCAACTTCTTCAGGAAATCACTTGATCCTTTAAAACATAAATAAATAGAAGCCACTTTCACCTCGTCTCTTGTGACAAGGGGTCGTCCCATCGGTTAGCGCCACACATTTTTCAACAGATGCCCTTCCTGACACAACCGCAAAGGGGATTAGTGTCTTTAGCTTGAATTGAACCATCAACCTTTCACTTGTCAAACACGGCTCTACGGGGCCATCCTTTAAAAGAAAAATAAACAGATTTTTAGTAGCAGCCACATTGCCTTAGGCAGGACAGAGATGTGAACAATTGGACACATTTATGGTTATGGTCTTTATGTTGAGTAGTAACAAAAAAAAAAAAGACATTATGTAAAAATAATAGAGGAGTAATAAAGGTCTGTTCAAATAAGTCCTGTTGACAAGGGCTGAAACCTGGAGACTTTGACAGGATCGTACAAAAAAGAAAAAGCATTTCACAAGAGCCCCAGGAGCATGCAATAGACACTTGGATGTCGCTTTGTTTACTCTTGTAAAGCATGATGGCTCTACATTCTAAAAGAATCAGTCCCTCCTGTGCCGCTTTAGCTACCCGGCGGTTATACAGCATGTCCAGACAATGAGTCAGTCAGAGGTGGAATTGACTGTAATCACAATCGGAGTTACTGCCATGTTTTCAGGGTGTCAGGGAGGAGCAGAAAAAAAAGGAAGCGGAGTGTGAAACGGGGAATTGGCTTCATTCATTTCATTCATCCTAATAAGTACTGCTAATTAGCACAGTCGCTAATTAGGTATGAATCACAGCATTAACAGCTGAACGCGCATGCTTCTGAGAGCCATAAAAGAAGCATCCCAGGCAGCAGACCTGCGCATATACACACAAACACCTCTCAGACCGGACGGCTTCTATGGCTTTTAAAAAGGCAGTAACTAACTGGGTGCTGTTCCAAAGTGCGCACACTCTTTGCCAACCACGTCGCGGTAAAGCCGACATTTAGGCAAACGGGATGGTTTATGGGGCAGTGCAGGATTGTCAGTGTAATGGAATCGGAGAAGTAATAGACTTGGTGGTGTTTGAGGCACTGCGAACCTCCTGGATACGCAGGTCCGATTAAATGGTGATGGAGATGATGATGATGCTGGCTCTTCGCACTGGTCTGTGAAAGCACTGAGCTCTCTTTCTCTCTGTGTTGCACTGTAGCTCTCTCTTCCCTTTAGCTTCTTTTTCTTTTTTTTCTTGTCCATTTAACATGCAATGTGCTGGAGAGGTTATTAGAAGTTCCATTCAAAGCAATGGGACATTTTCACCACATTGTGCAGTTATCTGTGTCAGTATGGTCAATGAGATCTGTCTCTGTCCTCCCATCAGCTCAACATTTGGCGCTACGGAGACTTCCGTGCCGACGATGCAGACGAGTTTGGTTACAGCCGTTAAAGAAAGGAAAGATAAAAGAAGATACACAAAAAAAGAGAACAGACCATCCATTAAACACCATTCCAAAGACCAACGTGGACGGCAAGTGATGCTTCAGACAGAAGACGAACTAAACAACAAGCTCGCGACTCACTCTTCCCTCATATTTAGCATTTCAACCCTCCCATCTGGCTTTTCTTCTTCTCTTACATCTTCTCCTCCTGCTAGCCCCAGTAGCTCCATATAGAGCATGCTAGCAAAGCTATAAGAAAAAATAATTATCATGCAAGAATCACTTTCCTTTCGTCCTTTATTTTCCCTAATCAGCGGCTGCACTATTGCCGGTCCGTTATTTGCCACACTATCCTCTCAGCAGTACCTGTGTGAATGATAATAAGTGATACCTACGTATGTGTTTCAGCCAGTCATCGACTTTGCTCTCTGACACTCTAGCCCATGCCCTGCTTTCCTCTTTACTCGGAAGGGAACGTCTGTTTCGCAGGAAAAAGCTCCATTTTTTTTAATTTTTGTTTTTTTAAGCAACAAATGCTTCCCTAATGAATTTCTTGTAAATGTGAGGATATGTTGAAAGGTGTATATTGCTTTGTTTTAGAAAAGTGCTGTAGGTGAAGCCACACAGACTTGAAAAGAAAAAAACAAACAAAAAAAAGGATGAATTATTTTTGTCTTCAGTGTATATCTGTGTGATTATGACATTTGCAGATGTTTTTGTGGGGAGTGTTTCGTCGTTTATTCACTGTCACACTTTTATGACCAGTAAATATCGATGCCGTCACGTGGCATTTTATCATCTCTTCTTCTGTAAAGTTTACATTCTGATAACGGTAATGATCCTGTCTCTGGCAGTCTCTTCTCTTCCTGTCTCTGTATGCCATGGCAGATACAGTGTTTGAATTTGTTTCCACATAATGGACCTTTGCATTCTATTAAAAATCTGATGAAAAAAAAATAAGCAAATTAAACGTGGGTTTTTGTTTTGTTTTCCTCAAATAAAAAAATGCAAATTGCAACCTGAAATAAAGTCCTTTAGACATAAAGCTCAGGATTTCAGGGTTTTTTTATGAAACACTTGTGCCAAAATTTAAGAGCACTTCAATGCAGATAAAAGGTTTTGTTTCCTGTAAAACACCACAATCCAGCAAAGGTCTTTTACTAAAAGCTTGACAGTTTGGGTTTTTTTCTTTTCTTTTTTTAACCACAAAATTTGAAATTACCGATGCTAATTTGTCTAAACTTGAGCTTGTTTAACCTTCACATCAAAAATCTTTCAAATGTATCACTTCCAGCAGTCCTGCTCAGCTACTGCTAACAAACGGCCTGCAAAATCAACTGTTTTCACTTAAAAGTTTAAAGTTTATGTAAGTCGTGCAGAAGCACAGCTACTGAATTTACATGAGGTGATTTTTTTTTTTTTAAAGTACAGGTTTGAAGTGTTTCCTGCCTGTTTAAAAACAAACAACATAATTCTCAAAAATAATTTTTAAAATAAAACCTTTTCATGCACTTGATTGGATCCATCCCATTGGCTGAAACAAAGTATATCTGTATTGGAAGAGAATTTGTAGCCTCTTTGCAACAACAGTCCAATTTGAAGATTTATCTACAATCAAGGCCAAAGTTATTTTTTTTATCAATTTAAAATGTTTTATTTTACTTTCATTAGTTTTAGTCTTCTTCATTATTGAACATGGAGAGTGTTTGTCAGGGGCAGAACTAATTTAGGAAGTTTACCCAATATGTTCCAATAAACGTCCGTCTAAGCCTCGTCAGGCATGTTGTTTTGTCAGATGTGACCAAAATTGACTAAAACCTCTAAATTGTTGTTTTACTTGTGTTAAATTAGTAGCATATCAGGGTGGTGTGGTGGTTAGCGCTGTCTCTTCACAACAAGAAAGCGCTAATAAAACTAGGTAGAAAAGAGAGGTGATGATCAGCAAGCAGCAGCATAGCTTTGTGCTGAGAAACAGCACTACAGATGTCATGCTTGCTTTGAGAGAGTTGATGGAGAAGCAGAAAGGTTTCTTTGTGGATCTAGAGAAAGCATATGATGAGCTGCCAAGACCCAAACTGTATGAGGAAGTCCGGAGTGGCAGAGAAGTATGTGAGGGTGGTGCAGGACATGTATGGAAGACAGAGTGGAGAAGAGATGGATGGAGTTAAGCTACAGACTGACAGATTAGGTCAGGCAGGAGTGTCTGTGGATAATGATGTTTGCAGGTGACATTTGACCTGCAGGGAGAAGGTGGAGGTATGCTCTGGAGAGAGAAGGAATGAAGGTCAGAACCAAGAGAAAAAACATGCGAATGAAGACGAGACGGATATAACAGGGAAGCCACAAGTAGAGGTAGTAGTAAAATAACAGGGGCCAGCAAGATCTATGGTTTGTTACACTGAAAAAATGACAGGAGGGGGGTACTTACTCACTCATCAGTCACTAATGCATCTGCTGGGAGTGATGAGCTCTGAGCCTAGACACTAAACTCTTAACAATATTCTGCTTCTGTTGAAAATAAATATAAAATAAAAATCGGTTCAAAGGTGAGTTGTCTGAGTTAAATGGGAAATGAAGGTAACACTTGATATCTTTGCTGAGGCAGAGGTTTCTATAAAAGTGGATCCATTATATTAATTTTCAGCTCCATATAGTCTTTTTTTTTTTTATTGCGGGACTTTTAACAGTGTAAGAGTCTTTTGCATGACTCAGTTTTAGCTCTGGATCTTTAAGGGGACCCTGCCTTTGTGGCTTCCACAAACAGAGCGCAGTCATTCCACTCCCTTTTAATCCTATTGCATATAACTGTAGCTGCCATTCAGCTGGGGGCGCTTGCGAGCTAGTCTTTCATTACTAGGAGCTAAACAGCTAATTACACATGCACTTAAAGAATGCCTAATATATGGCACTAATTAAATAGAAAATTACATTCCCCTTATTAAATTAACTCTGTTTTGGTAAAGAATATCTATGAAGCTGATTTCGTCATCCATGAACAAAACTTGATTTAAAAAAATAAAAGTATGCTCATTAACAGTTACATGAAGTAAACAGAAAAACATTATCTAAAGGAAAAAAAATACAAATATTATCATTATTATCTCTTAAATGAAAGACCTCTTTGTAGAGATGAGCAAAAAATATAAAAACACCGCTATCGATGTGCACATAATCGGGTAACAATAGTTCAGCAGTTTTAATCCAACGCAAGGAAGAAAACCATTTCTTTTAATCTGTAGTGTGGTGAAAGCATTTATGCACATGGCTCAGACAAATCAAGTTTCCACGTAAGGATCAGGACGTTTAAAAGGACTTAAAACAACTGGTCTTGAGTGTAAATATGCCAACCTAATTATTTGAAACCACATTAATGATTTAGTCAAATTGTAAAAGCATATATAAAACATAGAAAATTGAAATAATAGTCGGTATCCCTTACGGTTGGACACCATCAGCAGCAGGTTGAACCACCCAGACACCTGTCACACGCAGGATTTTTTTGTCCTTTTTCGGGTAATTCTCTGTCAATCCTGGAGGTAGTTGTGCAGTAAACTCCCTGAAATACTCAAAATCATCTGACTTTTCTTTGTTTTTGATCTGTTTTCTTGAGGTTATCTTCATCGGCCTTTGCCTGCAACTTGACAAAAAATAAAATAAAGGGTCTATAATAAAGTGCCCATAAACATTTAATGTAGCCTGCCATATAAATAAATGCTCTACTCCACATTAAATGACTGTTAATCATAAAGCACTCATGCTTTGCCAAATCTTACATAAACCACATCATTGCCTCCTCAAATCACCATACATATGGTTTAAAGCCTATTTCCCGAAGAGCAAACCTAACAAGGATACTGCAATAATAAGAATTCAGCAGCGCTTTGTATTAGCAAGTCAGTCACCCTGACAAAATAGGTATTTAACACACTGAAAACTGTGAAGCAGACACTTGATTTCCAGTGGGCTTCAGTTTACAAGTTTTTAATGACAGCTCTGTTCGTCATTAAAAGAAGTGCATCCAGACCTGCATAAGAAAAAACCTCATCGCTCTCTTTAAATCAACATTTTAACTGAATTTCATAGGAATTTATTTTCAGGGCAGATTTTAGTGTTTAAATAAATCACAAAACAAGCAGCCACATTATTCTCAGCGCTAGAAAAAGCTCATCATTGAATCACTGTGTCATGACCTGGCTGAAAAGCCATGGAAAGACACACAAAGGGAGGGAAAATATCTTGAGATTCTGAGTCAGTGGCGAGGTGCTGTGAGTGTGGATTGGTGACGAGCGAGATGTTGGATAGCACAAAGAAAACACAGATTAAGCAAGGGAGGGAGCTGAGGAAACACTGGGCCCAAGTGTCACCGATTGTCCTGATGGTCTGCTATTCCCACCTACTGCATCACAGAAATAGATAACATAGGCAGCACAGACAGGCGAGCAGACCATCGCTGCTGCTCAATAAAAAGCCAGTCCTTTAGTCCAAATGAAATCCCACTCGTCCGTTTCTGCAGCCAAAAGCGTCACACGTTTTTAAAGAATGTATTATTACTGCTAGAGTTTAGTAATAAAAGGGTAATAAAAGGCAACAGCTAGAAAATATTTTTGACTGAGTCTTTGAAGAGGCACATTTTTGACGGGCAGAAGCCTAGGCAGAGGGATCACGGATAAGTAGAAAAAGAAAACATATGTGCTGATTAAATCTGTACTGGCTGAAGAGACACATTCATGGTGCATTTGTTTGTCGAGGTGTAGTACGAAACCTCGACTCACTGCTCACTTGCTAGCACTGGGTTGGACGGCTTTCTCCTTCATAAACGCTTTAATTCTTCATGAGACAGATTCCTGAGAGATTTTGGTTCATATTTACATGATAGAATCACACAGTTGCTGCAGATTTGTTGCATTTCCTTCCATGACATGAATCTCCTGTTCCATCACATCCCAGAGGTGCTGTTTTCGATTGTGATCCTGTGACTGTAAGTTCAAGAAAAGTTGTTATCCTGCTGAAAGCAGTCGTTAGAACACGGGTACTCCGTGGTCATAAAGCTGCTCATGTAGACTGTGGCATTTAAAAGCTGCTCACTGTGTGGTCTTCTGCTGTTTGCACTTTGACGTGTTGTGCATTCAGAGATGCTCATCTGCACGCTTTGGCTGCATTGAGCTTCAGCAGGTTATCTCTATATATCTAAAAGAACTGAGTTGCTGCAATGTTTATATTTTGCCATCCACCAAGTAGTATTCAGTGAGGGTATGTTTTAGGTTGTGTGAGCATCTGGCTGTAACAAAAATGGTGATGTCATTGCTTTACATAAATATAAATTTACTGGCTATAAAAAACCAAAAAGTATTAAAGCATTCTCACAAGTTAATGCAAAGAGAGGCTGAATAATCATTGAACTGAAAATTATTATATATAAGTGTGTAACTTTGGGCTCGGGGCATGTGATTTATAGAGCAGATACGTATTCTGTAGCAGAAAAACAATATGCAATTTAATTTCAGATGGCTTTTAGAATGAAAAACAACTGCGGTGGGAACAAACCGGCTTGGCTGTTTTCTTCTTGAGATTAAAAACTCTGACGGAGTGACCGAACTGCTTTGAAAGAGGGCGACAATAATAGAAGTTTGCCTATTCAACATTCAAATTGTGTTTTTAAGAAACACCTCCAGCCTGGAAGATATGTTTTTCAATTAGACATGGCAGGGGTACTTTTATTTTATATGGCTCTTTCTGACACACGGTTTAAGTTTTTACTTTACATGTAAGAACCGAAGGCGTGAATTACTATTCATGAGTAAACTCTGTATTGTGTCTGTTAGAAAGCGCATACACCGAAGTGTTAAATGATTTCGAATATATGTGTGGAATTGAAAGCTGAGGCTGGTACAAATAAAAAGTGCTGCCAGCATCTCTCCCCTCTGGATGCCAGTTATAATTTCAAGGTGCTACATAGCAGTCAGCAGCCACCAAATCAAAGATGGCCCAGGCAATTTATCACTGGTGTTCATGTCCAATTACCACAAGTTGGGATGAGAAATATGCTCTAAGGGCAATTAAGAATCCTGTCTGTGCTGTGAGCTGACTCATGGACTCGGTACGATGTCTTTGTCTTTTACATCCACGTCCTTTCTCTGTCTTTTTTTGTCACAAACTATTCATCGTCTTTTATACTTTGTCTCCCCATGTGCCTGATTGGTTTGCCTCTCAGAGCTGATGAGATAGCAACCGGGCCACGTGCTAAAGAAGAAAAGGAAAGAAAAGAAAGCGACCGTGCAAGATATGAAAAGTGGTTGTCTGTTTGAGTTGTAAGTTAAGCCCTCTGATTTCATCTCCTCTCTGTTTGTAAAGCTGTCATAGTTGAAACTACGCCCAGCGGACGTAGCAGCCAGATTACAGAGAACTGTTGTCAGCAAATTGTTTGCTTAGAAATGTCGATTATACGGGGTCTTCCACAGCATCTGAGGCAGCCAAATCAGAAGTGTGTCAACACCAATTAAACCATGAAATGTTGCCTTGTTTTTGAAGGTATTTGTAAGAGAAAAGCAGGCATCACAGAGGTCCTTTTTCAATCAGGCAAATAATGTTCTTCCTGTGATCTCGCCGCGTGCGCACAACAACAGTGCCGGAAAGACAAAAAAGAAATCAATGATTTGATGTGAACAAAAAGCAACAGTAGAGGAAATATGTTTTTTTTATGAACCAAAGACATGTTTTCCTCTGAGGGGTCTGAGGAGAAAATAAATCTTAATAATTCACAAAGCAGGAAAAAGAAGGAAGAAAGGAGTCGAAAGCAAGCAAAGAAAGAAGAGAAATGTAAAGGAAAACAATAATGGAGACAAATGGGAAGAGAGTAAGGAATTGGGACATGATGCCAAACACATGAAATAGTTCATGCATCACCCCAATGATGGACTGCTTTACAACATTAGCTTCTTTTAAGACTCCTATTTTAACAAGCTGGAATCTAAAATCTGAACTTCATTTGATTTCATTTAATCTTCCGAACTGTTAATTTACTGTTCATGCCACCTAATTTTATGCCTCCCCTCGCTAAAAATATTGCACTGCTTCCCTGCCTTTCCTTATCTCAGAGTAACACCCGCTCACGTCCTGCCCTCTTGTCCTCCAGTAGTCCAGTTTGGTATCCAGTATTCACCTGCTTTAGTCCCTTCAGGCTGGCAGCCATCACAGCACTGGCCAGCTCACATTCAGACAGCTCTTCGTGGATGTATTTATAATTTTAGGCATGGGATCCTCTCTGTAAGGGCTTCTCCTGTCTGTCTGGCAGTTATGAATGACACTTTGTTAACATATCACACAGTGCTACACACATTGCCAAAAGGGATACTGCAGTTATTGGGAGGTAGTAGCAGTGTTAATTAGTGGTCGGTATCTAAAAGCAGCATTCATGATTTCAGGACAAGCTGTGCATAAAGGGTCAGTGAGAATTACAATGAAATGGACTAATCATCTTATTTCCGTGCCATATGGCTGTTTTTATATTTATAAAAACAAAGTTTCAAAGCAAACTTTTGATGTGTGCATTCTTTCATTGTGTTTCTGTATCTTTTTGTGTATTGTTGTCTCCTACATCTACTAATTAATCTCCTTTTATGTTTCAGTGAACGTCTTCCTCTGTTTTTTGGTGACTTACCCCTCATTTGCACCTTAAAGCTGTCCCAAAGAAAGGACGCCCTCTGTCGCTTCTAAGGTTTTACATTTAAGGACATGAAAAAAATAATCTGGTTCTCAACAGGTGTTTAAATGATTTAAATAAAACCAGAGATGAACAACAAAACAAGACATATTACATTGTGCCATCACTTATTAATGAAAAACCAAAGCCAGAATGCAGAAGCAGTGTGTAGGTTCTTTACCCTACAATAGAAAGCGCCTTGACGCAAAAGAAGAATCAAGTCCAGAGCCTCACAGACTTCTGCATAAAATCGTGAAACAGAAAGTACACTGTTACATTTGGTGCTGTATAAATAACAAAAAAGTAACAATTTGAAGTTCATCAAGGGGAAAACCATCAAGGCAGTTGGAAATCTTATCAGGAATGGGCATTCCAGCAAATTCACCCCAAATTCAGACCATTCAGTGGTCAGAGAAAGTGCAAAAAACCCAAGAGCTACATCTCAGACTGCAGACCCCAGTTAGCATGTTAAACGTTAAAGTTCCTGACAGTATAATTAGAAAAAAAGATTTAAAAAGTATGCTTTGTTTAAAATTGCTGGCAGGAGAAAGCATCTACCCTTTAAAAAGAGCACTGCAGCATGGCTTAGTTTTGTTGTATCTAATTAACCCACAGGACTTTGGAACAATATCCTTTGAACAGATGAGACCAAAGTGGAGATGTTTGGAAATAATCCTCAGCACCACATTTGGAGAAAACCAAACACAGCATATCAGCACAAACCCCTCATACCAACTGTCAAGCACTGGAGGGTTATTAATTTGGAAATGTGTTGCAGCCACAGCATCTGGGCACCTTGCAGTCAGTGAGTTGACCAAGAACCCTTCTTCATACCAAAGCATTCTACAGTCAACAGTCTGACAGCTAAAGCGTGTCCAAAATTGGGTCATGCAACAGGAGAATTATCCCAAGCACCGCAGCAAATCTACAATAGAATGGCTGAAAAAGAAAAGAATCATGGTGTTGCAATAATTCAGGCAAGGTCCAGACCTCCAGCTGGCTGAATGCGTCATGGGAACTCAAGAAAGCTGTGCATTAATGAATACTTGCAAATCTAAAAGAACTGTGCAAAGAACAATGTCAGAGACCGATGAAGCTGAAATACAGTGTACTTTCTGTTTCACGATTTTATGCAGAAGTCTGTGAGGCTCTGGACTTGATTCTTCTTTTCTTACAAGAAAAAATGTCCCTCTGTAGAAAACCCTCTTGACCTTTGTAGTCCATAAGTTTTTTTTCTTCACCCACAAGTCTTGTGCTAATTTAGGGTGAATTTTACTTTGAACGCCTGCTTGAATTTTGGAAATCTCACCTTGAAAGCACTCTCTGACAGATTTGCTTTTACTTTCACAGTCCCCTCAATCCTCGCACAGGCGGACAACTCTAAATGAAACTAAATGGATGTTCTCTTATCAACTTGGAGCCGCACGTGAATCGTTTCGTGCATCAATTAACTGAATTAGCTGGCCAGGAAGCGTTCAGTTGAAGAGTGTCCAATTACTTCAGAACTCTTGCAATTTGGGCACTTTGTGTTAAATGGCCAAATTGAAGTTGAGACACGGCACTTTAATGCATCCATCATTTTATTTCATTTTGAATGTGCTGAACAAACTAAAAATAACAAACTGTTAAAAGCAGCACATTTGATCAAATGCCCACAACCAAAACATAATGCAAATTGAGTAAAGAAAAAAAAAAAAAAACCCAAAACAACGCGTTACAACAAGTAGGTTATATATCACGCATGGTTTTATATGAGGCATGAATCAGCTTTGAGAGATGTATCACAGGCACAAACCTGCATTTAGCTTTTAGTGGTTTCAGTAACAGCTACAAAGAAACCTGACTTTTAATGTGCATTAGCAGATGGTGTTGTAAAGTGACTCAGCATTTGGGCCATTTACTGTACAGCTTAAAAATGATGGTGACAAAAATAAATACATTTATGCACAATAATAAAATAAGTTGGGGAGATGTGGGGCAATTCATCACAAGTTTGCTGTTTTGTATTAGGAGTTCAAAAATACTAGTATTTCACTGTGTCATGCAGTCAAGTGTTCCGTCTTTGCAGGCTAACACATCCTGTTTTTGATGTAACCTCACCGTTTTATTAGTTGATCTGCATAAAGCTAATGCTTTTGGTATTTGATATGGTTTACCGGTCAGGATGTGTGGATGAATGAATTCCACAACAACTCTCAGGTGTGACGTAAAAGCTTTTCGAAATACTGAAGTAAAATAAATTTTTTTAAAAAAGGCACCGCCTCTTTTAAACAAAAAAAAGAAGCCCCACTTTTCTCCATTCACTGCATTTCGAGCATATTTTGCGTGTGTGTTTTAAACTAGTGAAGTAAAACATAATGTTGCCATTTTGTTGCCCGGCGGTACACTACGGTTTTATCAACACAAATTTGCCACCATCGGTGATGAAATCTACCCTGAAGAAGATTTTATTGGGGATTCTAGCTGCTTTATCCCCGAATGATTTCAAGAGCATTAGACTTACTCTGTACATCATCACATAACACCACAGATAACAACAGCACACAATCGCAGGAGATTCAAACCACTTCCCTTCCTGCAGTTCAGGATTCCACTGAACTACCTTTTCTCTTTTTTCCCTCCCAAATGCTTCTCTTTATTTTTATTGTGTTCTTTTATCCCACCAGTGAACTTCTTTAGATCAAACTGCTGTCTGATTTAAAGTTGGTTTACCTGCAGCGAACAGCTGCCAGTCCAACTGTGAAGTGCAAACTATATATAGCTATTATTTCCTTTGAGCTCCTTTGCACTCCTCATCATCTCATTTTCTGACAATTCAGATGAGAGTGGGCGTCAAATCAGCTTTCTGTGCAACACATGTTAACTATAAATCCTCAGCTTGCCATGTATTTGTCATCTTATTCAGTGACTGTGAGAGCTAGAAGAAAGAGCTGTTTGGCATCAGACGTGTGACTCACCAAAGCCCCCTGAAGTTTCACTGCCAATAACCACAATGAATTGCAAAAAAAATGGAAGCGTGTTTTGGTATCAAACTGCTTGGTCAAACAGCCCCACTAGTTTCAAGCGCCTAACTGTTCCAATAAAGAGTATTTTGGTAAGTAAAAGATCAGTTTTTTATATTATAATAGAGCCAGAGCTATCTTTGGAAAATATCTCAGTATATAATTAGCAGTTAGTGATAATACCTTTATTACCTTAATTATTTTATCAATTTTCAAAATCTAGCAATTATGAAGAATTTTTAAATTGAACTACTAATAACAAAACTGCCTGATGAAAGCTGAGGCAACACTGAATGCTGCCTTCTGGTATCTGAGTGCTTTCAGAGCCCAGTTAAGATGATAAAAATACTAATGTTCTTAAAGCTGTGTCTACACTGAAAGAGATTTGCTCGTCACACATCGCTTTGAAGCTGATGGCTGGTCGCTTGCGGAGATTCCAGGCTCCGGTTGCCTAGGTAACCTTCTAATGCATTTTCTATCAGGTCATGTGTCAGTCACAGATATTCTTCACTCTCAATGGTAGTTGCTTCAATTAGTCGTCTGGAAATTGAGAAAAGTTTATCTCCAGTCCCGCCCACTTTGTATCGTCAGTGGTTATTTCCCCTGTAATCGTTTTGAGACACCAAATGTCACTCTCTTTATGTGACCTCTGGTAAGCCTGTCGCTACAAATTGCTTCCAGTGTGGTTGCGGCTTAAGGGACTAGATGATCACTCCCTGGAAACCCCTGTTTGCTTGGGAAAAATGTCACATAGCGTCAGCCAACAACCACTAGCGAATTAGGAAATCACTGGTCACTAAGAAAAAAAAAAGGTGTGGATACTGGAGGTTGGTGGCTGTGACTGTGAAACTGATTGCCGGACAGTGACTACCTGGCAACCACAGCTTGGGAAAAATGTTGATTCCCCAACCAGTTGGTGAGTTTTTAGCAGTTGTTAGTGGAAACTGGTTACAAAGAGGTAAATGATACTCCACCAAAAACCTTGTGAAGGCATCTGTTGTTAGCGGATTGTTACAGTTGTTTTTAGTTTGTAGGGAAGACGGCAACTTGTCAACAGACACTCGCCAACTATTTGCCGAGGAGTAGTGACACAGTGAAAAGTGACAATTCATTTTCAAAGTGAAAGTTGTCTCTTTTGAAATGTGATGGTTGCTGCAGTTAGATTATCACTTAGAGAGCTGTGGGAGATTGTCTGCAGACAAGTTGAGCTTCCCATGATGCATTGAGTATTTCTTCTTCAGTCACCTTTTTCACTCACTATTTGTTAATAGACCTCTCTGCATTGAATCGTACTTGTTATTAATCTCTTGCTCTCTTCTACAGCATGTCTTTTATCCTGTCTTCCTTCTTTCTCGCCAACCAGTGGGGGCAGATGGCCGCCCCTCCTTGAGCCTGGTTCTGTCGGAGGTTTCTTCCAGTTACAAGGGAGTTTTTCCTTCCCACTGTCGCCAAAGTGCTTGCTCATAGGGGCTAATATGATTGTTGGGTTTTTCTCTATGTGTTAATGTAGGGTCTACCGTACAAAATAAAGCCGCTTGAGGCGACTGATGTTGTGATTTGTAAAAATAAAACTGAATTGAATTGAAAGTTGGGGTCCTCTAGCAACCCATAACAACCACTCACCAACCAGTTGGGGAATACACATTTTTCCCCAGTGAATGGAAGTTGTCAGACTGTATCTGCCCAGCCTGTGTGATTGAAGCCCAAAGGATAATTCATTTCTGAATAGTTCAAGTTGTCCTGGATATTAGGTCTTCTTTCCAGCTAGCAAAGTGGCTGCTCCAGATGATTAAATTAATATTTTAGGAAAGCTGCAGGGAGCTTGATGTTTTGAACATAGGATGTGTGTATGACTGTGTTACAGCACTTACCTAGATAGCTGTTGTTGATGCGCAGAGACAGATAACAATACACACAACCCACCTTCTTAAAAAAATCAAAATAACACAGTAGTATTCCACTGAAACATCTTCGCGATACAAACTCTTGTTTGAAGGGCATCACGGGGCACTTAAATAAATCATTTTTCTGTGTAGCCGATAGAAAAAATAAGATAATACCAGTCCTGTTTCTAACTTCTAATTGGGAGGGCAGCTACAAGCCACATACAAAGGCGCCGACTTCTTTTGATGTAAAGGTACAAAACTATACAAAAGCACAGAGGTCAGAAGCTGGTCTGCGCGCCGCATCTGCCGGAGCACGCAGACGTGGAAGGGAGCTGCAAAACTTTTGAACCCAGGGCAAGGCCACAAGTACAGCACGCACATCCATCTGTGCAACAAAGGCATAACCTGCACGAGGTTACCAACTTAACTTGTTATTCAAGTGTAAATGTCTGTGTGGTTTCTTGTTTACTTGTCGTAGCTTTGTTACTGGTGAGATGTGCTGTGATTCTCTCTCGCTGTGTTAAGCTAAGACATTTAAAAATCATTAAATCTAATTTAAACTGAAATGGAACAAAAGACTATTACTGATGTCTTCCTGGGTTTTGATTTCCCCCGATTTGCATCTTTTCAGGCTCCCTGCAGAGGATTAGAGGACAGCTTGCCACTGTGCGTCTCTGGGTATTAACTGTGCCCCATGTAGCTTCTTATAGGTGCATTATGGTGTTACATTGTTTTGGAGTATCATGTCGCATCCTTGTGTAATCTTATGGAAGGATTACATTTTGCACATTTCATTTTGCTGTTCCTCTTATTAAACTAAAGGTGTTTTTACTATGTGCATATTTTTTAATGTGGTTTGACACACAAAAGAACCTAAACAGCTTTTATTGTGTGGATAGGGAGAGGGGCTGCCTGCCACTGTGTACGTGTATTAACTGTGAACCGTGCTACTCTTAAAGAGAATCAATGTGCAAATCCTGATTTCTGCAGTTGCTGGTGTTCTTAAGCCTCTGAGCAACCATCTTACAGCTGTTCAATATGGATCGGAACAAATTAGTTTTTAAAGCATTCATTTGGTCAAGTTTCTCAATACTAATTTAGGTACTTTTTTACTTATTGGGCTTTTTAAAATACTAATATATAAAAAGGGTGATCTGAGAGAAAGAACACACCAGTATCTGGACAGGGGCTCATCCACAATCTGGCATGTCATTTCTTCTAAACTCTGGGCTGCATCGCTCACACGTTTCCCACCTACTTTTCCAGCAGCCCGGCCTAAACACAATAAGCTAAAAATTTTATGTGGTCAACTGTGTGCAGAAAGATTGTGGAGAGGGTAAAACCTGTGATATAAACATGTAATATGGCCACAGTTTACTGCTTTAATTCATTCCCTAGACAAATCTATTCAGTCATTTGTGAAGTACTGTGTTGAAGCACATTGATATTTGCATATTTACAGGGAAAAAAAGGATTCTCCTGAAATCACTGTCATTTCTTAATGCTGTCAGGGATGAATCTTTATCAATAAAACGTTTTAATTAAACCGGCTCAGGAAAAGTGGCTATGGGAATCAAATGTACGATACTTGCGGGAGGTTTTGTTTGCCTTCTCATTCTCATCAACAAGCCATCTGTGAACTTTTCTCTTCCTCAATCGAACACCCATAAAGTTAATAAACTAACAGGCACTGCACTTAGCCCTGGGATCGACTCCGTGGTTAATGTCCCCACCAGGCAAGTACTAGTCACATTTGGCCATAGGGCTCCTCAGCTTGTCTTAATCTTTATCTTTCATCATATTTAATTTAATTCACACTTAACTGCTGCTCACAGAAGTGGATTTATTAATTCAAAAAACCTTTTTTTTGCAAGTCAGTTTCTTTTACTTGCTCATTATTCTAAAATAAAGTGAATTTACAGTTTTGAATACACAAAGGAGGGAGTGGAGAAGCAGGTTAAGCCGTAGAATAATCCTTAAAAATACTGTGCAATAACAACCTTCTTGAAGAATTACTGCTTTGCGGAAGACACTCTGGAGAGCCAGAATTTAAGTTTAATTAGGTAGACATTGTCCAGAATATATAGATTTACATGTAATTCCTTTTCAGGTTTTAGCGTAATCCCGCTTCTTAACATTTCACCACCCCAGAGTATTTTTTTTCTTTCCATGTAAGCTCCTATTACAACAGCGGGTCCGTTCCATTGTAGGTCCCAGATAGCGATGAAGTTGCTGTGAGTGGACATAGAAATGGGGATTTGCGTAATTTAATTAAACCTGTTGAGCTGTCCGAGGCTTGCTTTTGTGCATTATATTCAAATGCGATCACAAGTACAGAGCAAAGAATTTCGTTTGTGCCTGCAATTCAGAAAAAGTAGGGGCAATCGGCAAAATGCTAATTTGTCAAACCAACATTTCTGCATGTCTTAGTATCCCTAACAAAGAGAAGGTTTATCACAGCCGCACAGTATGCTGCTGACATTTTAACTCATGTAGTCAGTCGGTAAACTGAGCCCTCGGGATGCCCTTCACCACGAAAGGCCGTTAACAGGCCAACAACAGCATAGTGTCAAAACAACTTCAAAGGGCTGCGTTGGTGTGAATGCTGCTGTGGGCATGTTTTTGATGAAACTATAAGGCCAATTTGAAGACCTTTTAGATGTAAATACTCTGTTGTATTAAAGATGTTATGGCAAATAACCTAACAGAAAAGGCTTTGCTGTTTGAGAAAGCTCTCGAGGGGTCTGAGCAGCAACAGCAATTCTCCCCGAAGAGCTAATCATCACCTCGTTCATAAACGCTACTATGAAAAGTTATCCTACCTAAGGTTGGGTTTTGTTTCAAAACTAAGCCCCTGCCTGTGCCTGTGTGGGTTTTCTCCAAGAGCTCTGGTTTCTAATGCCATCAAATAATAGCGCAGATTAAAACTGCCTCTCTCAGCCCAGGACGTTCAGCATTCCGGCTCACAAACTAAAACACTATAACACTACTGTGATATCAATAGAAACTTTGAAACAAAGAAAAATGTTACCTTTTAAATGTGTGGGCAGAATGTCTTGCTCTTATCTCCCTCAAGGAGTATGTCATTTATGCCTCAGTTAGGTCTAAGAAGCTAAAGGTGGCCTAAAACAATAGCAACTGCCAATATAAGAGGTATCTGTAGGTGACTATTTTATTTGAGGCAATCAGATTTATATTCAGTCAAGATCAAATGTGGCCCATAGGCCAAATATTTATCGATAACTGGGGACTCGGAAATAGTTTTTAATCCAGATGTGCCAAGCTAAGGATAATCAAGACAGCTGGTTTCTTGGGGCTCCAGCAACTTTAAACTAGAGAGTGGAATCATGAACTAATCTGAAAAGCGTTTACTGAGGTTATAAATGGAGTGAGAAATACGGGTCGTTTTCTTTCGGATGTCTATACGAAGTACTACTTTTTGCAACCAGAAGAGTCTCCCCCTGTTGTCCTTTAAAAGCAATGAATGTTGCCTTCAGTTTGCAGGCAACTGAAGGCAACAATCCTTTTTTTTTTTTACGTACAAGCTGTGACAGCAACCCGAGTTAGTCTGCAATATCACTGCCTACTATTTTGGAATGTAAACCACACATCTACAGAAATTGTGAGCATATGTGCATTATGAAGACCATCTCAGAGTCTTGTAGATATATAACGTGTCAGAAAATTGCCTTCATTAAAATCTTAACTGCTCTAAAGTACTACTTTCTATTTTGCCCAGCTGCCTGGCCAACACAGTACTTCCAAAGTACCAGGTCCAAGTGATTGAAAAAGCCACGCTGTCATTGTCATTCCCACCCACCCTGCATCATTTGGATGTGAATTCAAAGAGAAGGGAACTCCAGGGTCTTCACTAAACAATTTAGCGCTGATCCACGCAGACGCACAGATCCACTTGGACGTTCAGTACAGTAGTCTATCACCGCATAAGCGTGACACTAATGCACATGCTGATGGGTTGTTTGGACATTATATAATCCATCAGTGCAGTTTGACTGCGACAGGTGTGGGTTCCGCTTAGTTTGAATACACCGAAGGTCCTCAGTGGGTGAGTGAATAAAAGACTGTGAAAAGAAATGGTGAAAAAGGAAGACTTATTCATACAAATCATTCTCTGACTCCAGGTTTTGGGAGACTGCAGTGCAATTTAAAAAGAGGCCTCCAAGGACGCCGAGCAATAATTTGCTCACAGATTAATCATGTATCCAATAGGGCAAAGATTCCTCTGAGGCTCGGAGAAGCAATAATAATCCAGATAATATTTATCAGATTACACTGCTATTCAGACTCTCCAAACATCATTCAGACCTCCTGTCAAACATCTTTGTGTGTTTATTCTGCATGTAAGTGTGTGTGTGACTTTATTATATGCTTATGTGTGTGCCAGGACATATTCCTTCGGACATGTTATTTCCTAGCGGTGTTTCAGCAGCAGCCCTTTTCTATAAATGTGACTCATGTTGTTCTGTACTTGCACTCAAAAGGAGACAGTTTTGTTGTTTGCTTTTCTTCCCCCAGCACAACGTTTCCTTTTTAAGTATTTACTTTTGTGTGTCCACATTCCTGCTATACCCCTAGTTGGCAGATGACTCCATCTTACCACTAGACTGATTTTAAGCAAAGTTAAATGTGTGGTTTTTTTTTAAATAAATGCTGCAGCAAGCACAAACACTTGAGAAGAAAAAGAGATTCTCTACTGAAAAAAAAATGTTCTTTTCAGTAGAACATTATTCAGAATGAGCTCTAGTTGGTTGGTGAATCAAAATAAAAATCATCATCCTTGTATTGATTTTACTTTTGCTGAGGAGACTGATGATGACAGCTTTTATGTAAAAAAAAAAAAAAAAAACTTAATAAGGATAGATGTTTTCACAAAGACTGGAGGAGTTGATTTTCAGTGTTCCTGTATCAAGCAACAATAGAAAGTATGTTTTCCTTTTAAACCAAAGCAATTGGTCTCCGCAGTTTCCAAGCGCAGTGCTATTACAATAACAGAAGAGATGATGAAACACAGCAGTAAACACCTCCAAAATTCAAAATGAGCATATATATCTTGTTGCCTCAGTTTTAATATTTGATGTTTTGTCTTTGTACAATTTTCACAGATTCGAAAAAGATTGTATTTTTTGCACAAAAAATGGTTTTTGCACAAAAGATGTCAATGATTTAAAATACTTTTAGGTTTGATGTTGCTGTCTAGAAAACAGTTTAAAAAATGGATATAAATCTGTATGCAGTATATCTATATTTAGAATTACATATTTTCCACTGATGCTGGTGCAAAGCCAATTCTGGTACCTGCACTGGTGCAAAGCCAGTTTTGCTTTGATGCCTTTTGAAAACCACTTGTTGTCAAAATTGACAGCTAAGCATGATATACAGCAGAAAAGGAGTTTGCATGTTCTCCATGTGCCTAGATGGGTTCTATTGTTCCAATAGTTCACGTTACATCAGCATGCCCTGGATGTAGACCTTGCTAAACCACTTGCTAAACCATTGTTGCCACTACTATGCATTGCTACATATATATATTTATATACATAAAGTAATATGGAGTGTAAAGGACAAGTAACTCAAATTCAGCACTCAAATGTACTTTATTACTACGCCCACCTTTTCACTTCAGTTAAGAGCCAAACAGCTTTTTTTTCTTCAATACTTTGAAAGGTAAAAGCTGCTTAGTTTAAATACACAGTGTGGGTTTCCATGGCATTTTCCAAGACAGGTTTAATTATGCACCATGTGTATAATTTAACACAATATACCCTCAACAATCTAAATGGCTGCACCTGTACAGGCATCCAGGCTTGAGAACACAAATTAACCTGTGTTTGATTAGAAAGTGGTAACTGCTCCATGTTGAATCCTGAAATGCAAACTGAAAAGGAAGGAGGAATGAGAGGAAGCAAACACAGTTGGAGCACAAAAAAGGCCACCACCCCTTCACACACACACACACCAATGCACGGATACACACACTCATGGAGATGATAAGCAGTGCATGCTCTGCTCTGCTGTCTTCTCCTTTAGCACCTTGTTAGAGGAAGCCCTCCACTGAAGTGACATCACGCACCAGAGGGTGCGAGAATCTCGTTACTAGAGCACGATGGCTGCATCTTTCCCTGAACCTCGCAGTGCTTTCGGTACACTGGCAAGCCAAGCATACACAAGTATAGTTCGTGGCACTCATGCGTACACATTAGAAAAGCACAATGACATTGTTCTTCTGCGGCCTCTTCCTGCCCTCCAGCTTGCATCCACAGTCACCAACATGTTCAGCACTGCACCATATGTGCATATATGCATGCCTCCTCACACCTCAGTCCACCACACACACTCGCTTTCTAGGATCGCACCCTCCACATATGTTCAAGTGCCAAGCCAACACTTGTTTCTCCACATCCCTTCCACTGAGGGCTGTTGTTTTAAGCCTGCATCTGCTTGCTGTGAGCCACCTAAGGAGTATAGTGTTATCAAGTGCCATGCGGATCCCACTCTGTGCCTGATGTGGTGGCTTGCAAGTTTTCTCTTGTACCTTCTACTCTGGGGATGGCTTCTGCCTAGGAACACTCCCTACTGCATCCAAAGAAGAAGAAGAAGAAGAAAAACCCCACCCTTCCCTTTCTCCCCAGAGGGTTTTGTGCAAGTTCTTGTTGTGCTGTGCCAGCTTTGTGCCATGCTAATGCCCTGCAACTGCGGAGATGGCGCTTGCAGCGGCAGGTGCCAGCTGGGGACATCACAGGCCCCTGAGTGAGCCTCTTAGTTGGAAGACTGCATGTAGAAATGCAGTGCGCCGACATGCTATGATTATATAACTGCTTCTACGCAACATTTGTCAGCAGAAATGCTCTGATTCATGCTGTTCATCTGTGATATTCCACAAAGAAGTGTAACCTGTAAGCGCAGCAGGTTTGCGTCTTGGAGTTGTTTGTTTTTTGATGTATTAAAGCCTAAACTCCTGTATCACCACCTACAGTTATATGTCTTCACATCTGCGGGCATGTTCTAATCTTCACACTTAAATTGACTTGGAAACAAGCCTGCAACTTTCCTTACAGTTTCCCATATGAGCTCTCTCACACTAATATGAGAACATACTGTCCATTTGTTTGAAATTGAAGTTGCTGTCTACTGTGAAAGCCTCCAGAACTCATTACTCAGCCCTGAATTTGACAAAGAGCATATTAGATTTATTGTATTTATCTTGTCATGGTGGCTTCCTTGTAATTTCAACGTGCTCTAACACGACCAGCCACACTGTCTGAATGTATGATGAAATACCAAGGGCTATTATCGCTGACAGACTGAGACCCAGGTACCAGGCACCAACAGGGGACGCGTATTAAATTTATCATTTGCACATTTCCTTGATACTTTCAGCCAAATCAAATCGGTCCAGAATGTCTCTAAATAAGCACAGCTGCTATCATGTTTTATTGAATTTTGTGAGGCTGCAATAATCCCCTTCTTCATCCACTTTTAATTCTTGGCCGCCATAGCAACAGACTCGGCTGTCAGGTGTGCGTTGACATGTACACTCCACCCATGGCAATCACGCATTTACATAAATAGCCATTCCACCAGCTTATCTGTTTCCCTGGTAACACCAGGTGATTCTCCAAGGCAACCTCCACCCACAGAGCAGGTCGGCTGCATTTCTCTGTTACTGAAAGTGAAGTTTAAAACTGCTGGTTCTGATGGCAAATTAATGAGAGATGCAGCTCCCAGAATACTGATATTTGGTAATGGGTCCACATTTCTTAGTATCTTGCTAAAATGGCAAACACAAATTCATGTGCAACAGAGATTCAAACCAATTTACTCTGTAAATAAATGCTGTAATAATACAGCAATACACAGTTATGCTCTCCTCTTTGGAAACTCTGCCACAGCGGGGATCCACAAGGCAGTGTACCCCCGCTGCTAGTCCCAAGACATAATAAATGGACTGGATCAGGAAGAGTATAAAAACTTTGTTAAATCAAACATGACTAAGAGTGACATTTCCATAGTGGATCAGTCAAGGTCCAGGTTAACAACAACTACAGCCGGTGCTGTTGACCAGTAGGGTGCTAAGGAAACTAAGGAAAAAGGAGGTAGCGAGAGAGAATGAAAGGTAGGTATGGAGGTGAGACAAGGGACTTTAAATGTAAAGATGGATGTAATGAAGAGGGTTGGTGTGACAGAAAAGAATGCAAGGGATAAGGTGGGGGCAGATGAACCCCTGTGGTGGTTGTGTAAACCCTGATTAACAGGAAACCACTATACAATGATATAAAAGTTTTGCTTTTTTACTTAAGGCCGAAATGATTCTCTTTGTATTGCTTGAGTAAACCTCATTTAGTGCACAGTCAGCTGAAGAAGGAGAGTTCCCTAATGGCTAGCATAGAGACTTACAGGAATCCATCCATCCATTTTTTCCTTCTTCTTCCGCTGGTCCCGTTCAGGGTCACATGGGGGTTGGAGCCTCTCACAGCTATCATAGGATGACAGATGAGAATAAATGTAAATGTTAACACAAAAAATATTCATCTTGTAGTCTTGCTAGGGCTATTTCAGTCATTTCCTGTTTAACTGTTCTGTTGCCTAAGAAAGGATTTAGCTACTGATGGGCCACAATGACCGAAGTTTTGTGTGTCAATTAGCCACATTTGGTCGGTATTTTTCAGGTGTATTATCCTGAAGCCAGTATCTTGCCATAGGCCACAAAAGACAAGAAGCTGAATTCAGGATATGTGTTTGAGGACCTGTAATAGGATGGTGTTTAACACAGTTATGCATAAACACATTTTACCACAACAGCTATTAATGGAGTAAGAGCATAATGGCAACTAAATAGCTGACAGTAGTTGGCAGGAAAACGTCACTCATGACTGAAGGGTATTTTTGTTGAGCTGAGAGTTGGTGTTAAAAGTGGGGTAGTTGCTTGACATCTGCGACAGAGCCAAGAAATAAATATCACAACAAAATAGTGAGAAGATAACAACATCCATCAGATGGTGGGATAACTAACAAGCTGTGGAAAAAAACAGCTTATGACTAAATGTTTGTCTTTTCTGTCATTTAACCATTTACAGAAGCGATATTTGGCACAAACATAAGGCCCGGGGACCAGAATCGACCCAGTGAAGACTTTGTGTGGCCATTTGTACTACACCAATGTTACAGATTTCTGTAGTTTTACACATTTGCTTCTTACAGTCCAAAGAGTCATGTGACATTTCTTCATTTACTACAGCAACGTGTTTATCATGTGGAAGAACTGAGACATACCATTGAAACTGTGCTTCTTTGTCTTATGTTAAGATATCTCACTGATTAAATTTGGTCACTTGATTAAATTACTTACATTTCTGTACACTGACTGAAAGAGGTTTCACTTGTCCGGTCCACATAAGTGGGCTGTAGTTTGGCATCCCTGCTCTAGAATTTAAGTGAGTGGGCATGCAATAAGAATAAACATGGCTTTCATAGGGACATCAAATGAAACAAGCTCAGCTGTGATCAGTTTTGGCAAACCCAGACGCTGTCATTTGTTGTGGTGAATTTGTGCTGTCGGGCTGCCACAACATTTGACCTTTAGTTTTAAGTGAGTAAAAAAAAAAAGAAAAATCCCCAAAACAAAACTACAAGTGTGTATTAACATTGCAGGCCATGCCTTGTACTCCAGCGATGACTGTTCATGAACTGCAATGCCCCTGGGGTTTTTGAATTTCCAGTCTCTAGCTCCAGATAAGAGCCGCTGTAAATCACTACATTATTGGTTTTATGACAGACAGCTGACATTAATGCCCCCTCCCCCCTTTTTCACTAGAGAAAACTCTAAATTTAGGCCTTGCACAAACACATACAGCTATCATCCTTTCAGTTCTCATAATAGTTTAGGCATTTGTTTGCGAAGGTAAAATATATCCTGCCCTCTCTCTGGCCTCATCTTTGATGGGAATGAATATGGAACTGGGTGTGATAATGCCCCAGCCCAGTCTGAGGTAATGGGACAAGAACGATGAGCATAGGTGCCTGCCTCACAGCTAACAGTCTCAGAGTTTATCATGCCTTTCAACGACGGAGAAGAGAGAAGATTAGGAGTGCAAACACACATTAAACCTAAATTACATCAACATCTCTCTCTCCCGCTCTCTCTCTCTCTCTCTCTCTCTCGTCACTACTTCTAAGTCATGTCTGGCTGGAGGGCGAAAGAGGTTTACCTTAATTCAAAAAGCACACAAAAGCCATTTTGTTGTTCTTGTATTGGAAGAACACGATCAACAGGTTTGTGTGGGCAGGTGATTACAAAGATGGTTTTTTGGATAAATTGCCTATATTGTTGTCCCCAGCTGAACACTAAGCATTACAATTGCCATCCCAAAATGTGGCAAACAAGGTGTTTGTGTTATTGTTTGTCAGAGAAATACAATTAAGTCTACCTGAGCAGGAGCGCTCTCTTTCATGCCTTGGAGTATCCTTGGATCTTTGCCTTTTGATTTCTGACATTAAAACCGTCCCCTTGCCATTTGTTATGCATATATTAGCCTTTACATGATTGATTGAATTAATTCATTATTTTGCTGTTTAAAAAAAAAAAAAGAAGAAGGAAAGAAAGAAAGGAAACTGCCTGTAGGTTGGGGCTGAATAGGAATTACCCGCAGGAGCATAGCTAATTACCGAGCATTAGCATATGCAAATGAGAGCCGTTATCTTGTGTACAAAATGTTGCTTATGGTAAACACCGGCTAATCACTTTAGCAAGTTTAGCTGTTTAAATGCTGGTAATTGCATATTGTTTGACGAGATCGGCTTTAGTCGGTGAAAATCAAGGCAGGGGCGAGAATGTGAGATATTCGTCTTTTGTGTCCACTTTCTGTTTCACCTTGGAAATGGCACTTGGTGCTGTAGATCCTTTGATGAAAAGATTGAAAAGGGAATAAAAGATGTGCTGTGCCTTAAGTGAGAAACATTGGTTTTCGCTGTTAAAGTGGTGTCAAGGAAGTTCGATTACTTTTATGTAAGTGCACCTCATCCTGACGCACACGGCAGACCTTATGAAAGATTTGTGTCATGCCGCTGTAAGAGCACTGAAAAAACAAAACAAAAAACAAAATAACAATGTATAAAATAACAGAAGCTCATTGCCCATTTAAGCTGAATCTTAATACACTACAAGAAGAGCACTTTTATTGCGCTGACATGCCATTGATGATCATTTTCTACATTTCATATGCAAAACAAGAGAAAATACTGATGAGTTCCCAAAGCATTAAATGCTTGTTGTGTCTAAGCAAAGCTCCCAAGCTAATTAATCATCTCTCTATCACATATATTCATCATTTTACTTGTTTTTTTCTAAATTTACAATTATGTTAAAAGAGGAATAACAGCACAATTGAAACACATTTGACATTTGTGCTAGAAAAATGACTCCGGCGATTGGTCTCTTATCAAAGTAAGTGCAGATTCATTTTCAGTCAGTGCTTGTTCATTGTTAGGATTCCTTTTGAGAAAATGCATGAACAGAGCCATTGTAGGAAGTGGCGCAAGCATCACTTCCACTCAACATGGTCATTAAATTAAGGTCTGCCTGTCAAAATAAAGCCCATCACTGACCCAAAAAGAAAGAACACTCTTCCATCTTTTTTGTCATTACTGTCTCTCTGTCATCATGCTCTCATGCTCCATAAGTCAAAAAGCATTTTGCCCCCCTCTTAAAAATGTCCTGTCATGTCTAAATAAAATCACAATAAGCATTTAGGTAACTAAGACCTATAATCAGTTGTGCAGTATTTTGTCCCTTTACAATGTCGCTTTAATCCATTGAGGTTTGTGGATATTCGATTATGCACAGCTCTCTTACAGTCCTACCATATGGCCTGGCTTTTGATCAGTACAACACCTAAATTCTTTTATTTTTTGGCCATTCTGTCCTAGTTTTGATGCTGTGCTTCAGATCATTGTCTTGTTGATTGACCCAGTCTAGAAGACTTAGGGATGAGTTAACAGTTATCCCTACACTATCACACTTCAGATTTGCTACAAGTTGTTTGTGCTAATTTTTGGTATCATCTCTCCAAATGATATTGTTCCAGAACTATTGTGGTTTCTTCAGATGCAATTTTGCAAACCTAAGCTGTGCTGCCATGTTGGTTTTAGAGAGAAGAAAGCTTCTCCTGACAATCCTTCCAAACAAGCTACTGTTATGAACATCTAACATGCTGACGGAGGCCTATAGAGTCTAAGATGTAGCTCTTGGGTTCTTTGCAATTTCTCTGAGCATTGCACGATCTGACCTTGATGTGGATTTTCTTTGATGCCCACTCCTGGAAGACCGAGGCGTTGTGTGCTAACACATACCTGAATACTCCACACCAGCAAACTGCCAAAACCACCTTTTATAGAGGTGCTCACACCTGGCTATGATTGATTCGCAGCACCTGGCTGGTACTTACATCTTAATTCCTATGGAAACAGTGAAGGTCGACTTAGTTTTTCCACAGGTGCGCAGAGAGCCCTGTGAAAACTTTCTTTATCACAGGAATCCATGCTTTCATGTTCAAAAAATGGCTTTAGAAAGGGGACATACTGCTTTAGGAAGGAAAGAGAAAATGCTGATATAATGTGAAGATGTGAAAGTATGCATGTGTCTTGAAAGGTGATTGTCATATATGGGAGACACAGAAATGTAATAAAAAGAAAGCAGTCCTCAGTTATTAAAGCAGAGGTTTCCAGTAAACAGAATCCTCTAGCTAAAGAATCTGTCCTCAGGGGTTTGAGCTCAGTGAATGACAGTGGACAGAGAGAAGCCCACAGGCAAACTCTCCAGTCTGAAGATGGCCGGAGTTTTACACCACACACACAATGTGCAATGTCCACAGGGTGATTTAAAAGATACACTTCCTCTCTTATGTGCACATGCTCACACAGTCACATACAGAGGTTGTGTGTGTGTGCGTGTGTTATGTGTGTGCAGGAAACTCAAAGAAAGGTAGTCAGACATGGAGAGAATAAATGCTCATGCACATGTCTCTCTGAGTCACCCTGCGGACCTCTTACAGAAAAGATACAATCATTTCATCATGTCGCAGTGAACACCCACCTTATCTCTCGCTGTAGGGAGCAGGGTGTGAGTCAAACCCACCAAAAAAGACCATTTTGCTCTCTAAACGCACTCATTTGACGATACAGAAAATCTATGGCAATAATTCAGCCCTCTGCGGGGTTGGACTTTAACACTAATTGTGAGCAAGTGGCTCATACTTTTTGTGGAGTGAAGCGTAATTAGAATGTGCACGTTTCATCTCTGTTCCTGTCGAAGAGCACAGCTGGTATGGCTTTTAGTTCACAATGCAGCCTGTGTTTCAATTTGTAAAGACTGAATACTAGCTGGCTCCCTTTCAGTTTATTGCTAAAAAGACAATGGCGACAACAATGTTTTGCCAGTTTCTGAGCTTTTTAAGGAGACGGACTGGTATTTGTATGCCGCTTTTCTAGTCTCATTGACAACTCAAAACTCTCTTTTATAATATCCAGATTCACTCATTCATGCATGTAAGAATACAGTGCTTTATTCCATGCGTACAGTGTTTTATCTCTGACACAAAGGAAGATGCATCAAGGACATCTGACACTATAGCCACCACATGCAGATATATTAATGTAATATAAGTAATGAATGAATGAATGAATGAATAGGCAGACTAGGTAACCTTCATGTTCAACCTGATCCTCAAAAGCTAATACCAGTTAAAGAAGGTCACTAATGTGGATTTTAACAGGAAGATTGAGGAAAATTAGAATGACAGATAAGTTTGCAGATATTTTCATAAACTAACTGCAGTTTTTCTAAGTAAAAACAAAAACAAAAGAAAGCCATCTCTTTTCTGGCTTTAAACTGCAAAACTTTGTTGATTTACTTCTGATACACAAAATGATGACACTAGGACTGAGTCCCTACTGGGGACCCACTGCACCACTCGCTCCCCCGTCATCTTCATTACTAGCTCTCCACTGGGATTTGTTGTGAGCCCCCTGGTGTACACTCTGCTAACTTATGCCTGCTCAGCCACAATCCCGAGCACCCACGCTGTCATGTGTGCAGATGACACAGCAATGGTGGGACTGATTTCCAGTAATGATAAGATGTAGCGCAGGCCAGAGGTAGAAGATCGCGAGGCTTGGTGGAGAGCAAACCTCTGCATCAATGTGGAGAAAATAGAAGAGGTCATCATGGCTTCAGGTACATGGGGATGCACATCAAAAATGACCTCACCTCAACATCAACTCCAGCAGCCAAATAAAGAAGGCCTGCCAGCAGCTGTACCTACTGAGGAGGCTCAAGCGGGTCACTGTGGGGTACTCGGGTGTATGGAAACTGCTCTGCCTCACACAGGAAGACTGCAGTAGCCCGTTAAGTCCAAAAAGAAGTTCATCAGCAGCAGTCTCTCATTAACTGCAGATATCTACCTCAGCAGAAGCAGTAACAGGGCTGCCAGTATCACGAAGGACTCTTCCAGCTCAGCTCATGGACTGTTTATGCCCTTCCCCTCAGGAAGAAGGCTGTGCGTCCAGAACATCCAGGCTGAGAAACAGCTTCTTCCTGGAAGCTATCAGACTTATAAACTCTTATATTATATTTATCAATACCCTCATGCAGTCTAACACTCACAGCACCTTAGACTGCTTTCTTTATTTATATCCTTGCCTTGTCCTTGCTAGCTCTACTGATTTTGTTGTTTTATTTGTTATAGTACAGTTTCATGGGGACCTCATTACTTAGCTTTGGTCCTTCTCATGCTACCTAATGTTACAGAATGACAATAGATGTCTTGAATCTTGAACCTATATGATAGAAAACTAAATATATTTAGGTTTTTGGTTGATAATGATGCATAATATAAAATTTAACATACCAATTTATCCTGTGGATTTTCCTTTAACAGTTAGCAGTGTTAAATCTTGCGAGTAAGACACAGTTGAGCCACAGCAGCAGTGTTTCTTGGTTAGGCACCGCAAGCAGACTAGAAAAAAATGAGTGAAAGAGTCGGCCTAATAAACCAATAGGCTGCGTGGGTTATCTGTGTAACACCTATATAAGCTGCTGATGCAATCTACCTTCAAGAACACAACATCAGTTTTAGCTGACTGATGTTTTTAAGTCAATCAACCTCCAGACAATATAAAACTTAATTACCCGTGGATAGCAATCTGTACTGCAAACTAACAAGGTGCACTGAGTCCATCGTTATTCTGCAAGTATAGAAATGTCTTTATTGGACCTCCAGATTTATTTTCTTTCTGAGGATGACCTCAAGCTGGCTGTTAACTGCCATAAAACTAGAGGGATCTAAAAGTCTGCATGCCGCAAAATAAAAAAAATATGCTTCCACCACTCATGCAGACGCACTGTTTAAGGTACAAACATCACTGCTATCAGAAAGACTAAAGCTCTAAATAAAACACCCAAATTTCTACTTTATTTGATAGTATATTAACCTGAACTTGAATCATGAATGGCTCAGTCTCGCTGCTATGAAAACAGGAATAGTTAGTTGCCTGATAATTGCTGTTTTTTTTTTTTTTTTCAATTTTGGCAACCAAGTGCAACCACTTTCAATTGGAACACTACAACATGGTGGGAGGCAACTTGTCTCCAAACAGTTGCAGTCTCTGCAGTCCTTTTTACACAGATTATCAAATGTTTGAAAATAACTACAGTCTAATTTCTAAACAGAGACTGATTGTCAAAATCAGTCTGTGCCATCCTGCACCAACTACATCAATATTTATGGAGGAACTTTTAAATTTCTAAATGAATGTAAATAGCTACTATAAATTTCTACATATGTACACATGAACAGATGCAATTTATGTTATTTATTTATTTATTTTTTAGCCTTTATTGCTGACAAGACAGTGAAGCTGACAGGAAAAATGGGAGTGAGAGCAGAGGGGACAACATGCAGGCTGGAGCTGAAACCTGGCTTGTGTGTTGGCTTTGAAACATACAGGTCACCTACTCAAACAAGATAACTGCCAACTTGACCCCTCTCCTTATCGCTGTCTTATCGTGTGTCTTCAACGTCGTTTTGAAGATGGCAGCTGGTCTCCGTCTTCAAAGCAACCATTTCACAGGCAACGTGACTGCAGGTTCACTGCACACAGTCGCAATAATTTTGTAGCATAATGCACACCATGCGTGCATGCTGGAGTAACATATTACTTCAGCATATGCCTTTGTTTGGAATACAAAGATGAGAGACTGAATAATTGGTCTGAATAACCTCCACGTCTAAGAAAGTAAGACTCAGTACTGGACACACACTTTGAATTAAATTCCAGCTGCCAGAAAAAGAATATAGTTCAGCAGGATAAGAAGGCAAACATGAGGCATAATTATATGTCTTATAAACCTTCTGTTAAATTATCTCTTGTGGCACAATACTGCTAATGGTGTGGTCACAATATACACCATTAGAGTGAAATACACCATTATGTAAAAGCATGGCTTATCTTTAGGTCTTTTAGTGTGTAAAAGGTCCCATTTGCTGAAGCCCAAAGAAGCACTTTACAGAATCATTATTTTCCAAAGAGGCTAAAATGGTTCACTCTGAATGTGTAATAAGAGCTGCAGGTCCAGCTGAAGGAAAAAGAAACCACCGATGAATGGATTTTCTCCGTGTTGTGTATTGTTGGCAAATGCAGTCTATAAAGCTTTTCAAACTCGAAATTTTGTGTTGCCCAGTCAAAGCGAAGGTCAGCACAGGTGCGTGGGCAGTTCAGCTCTCAATGCCAGGCTGCTCCTAGGCCACCAGCCAACATGGAGTAACCAGCCGTATCAGATATTTCCATGTCTCCAATGTTCAGTGTTCCAGTCTGAAAATCACCTGCTCCTGGGGCACGTCTTGCTGTCTGCGATGATGGACGTCAGCATCTTACTTCCATCTATATTTCTTTTACCATACCCTTCCCTCTTTTGTCTTCTCCCTCACTTTCCTCTCTCTGCTTGGTCTCTGAGGGATGAAGAGTCATTAGCAGGTAATGAATGCAGTGCATGTGTGATTTCAACGAGTGTCTGTAGGGCTAACCGAATGAGAAACCGGAGAGTGGACATTTTTCTCACTGCTCTTCGTCTGTGCTCAGGGGAAGATGAGGGAATTTCGGTTATTTTGGCTCTGCTCTGAAGGAGAGACGTAGTAATTGGCTCCCCTCGGAGACTGACTAGCGTCAGAGCAAAATGTGCCCAATTTGCTGCGGCCAGTTCATTCCACATAACCACATATACCATGTATAATAGATGTGCATCTCTCTCTCTATGTGTGTCTTCAGGGAGGATGAAGACGCTCTGATTTGTTCCCTATAGTGTGCGAGCAGAGGGGAAGTGAAAATCCGGCCTCGTGATTGGATGGCACGCTGGGTGATACATTCTTTAACTGCTGTGCTGCAAAAGTTACCATCAAGAACCTCTCACTGCTGAAATATACATCAGAACCTCTGCCGGTTAAATATAAATGTAGTGTACAGTAGGTGTCCTGTGTGTGGACAGTGTGGGTCAGTTTGTTTGTGTGTGACAGTGACTGCTGCCCTGTGTTTCCCTTAAGTGTCAGTGTACCCTGTTGGGGAATGTCTGACATGTGCTCTGCTTTGTTTACTGGGCTTGAAATGAGGCTGTCTCGTGTTTTATATTTTTCAAGTATCTGTCACCTTCAAGGTGCAAGCATAGGCCGCCACTTTTTGATATCCTATCAAAACTAGGACGTATTCACAAGAGTTTTTCATCAAGTGTGGCAATGAAAGTACCCACTATGAACAATGACATTCTTAAAGTTATTTTCAAAGGACAGTGGGTAGTCTAACCTTCTCAAATATGCTCTCTTTACTGACATGGTAGGAAAGATGAGAGGGATACAGAAAAGAGCAGAGCTAGACACGGGCAAGAATGTAATGATGGGATTTTATCCCAGGCAAGAGCAGTGTGCTATTTACAGGATGGGTAAATGATATGATATCATACTGGAAATATTCATTTTTTTCAGTGCAAGATAGCACATCAAACTTATTTTTAACAGTAAAAGCCCCAATATGATGATAAGCTATAACAGCACCTCCATCATCTGTGATCTTTAAAATGGACAAAAATTGAGAAATTTTTGTTTCACATTACAAGCTTTATGTGTGTGAGCCTAAAAATACACTGAAACTGGGGGATTCCAGCTCAATATAAAGGTGAATTCCAGTATAAAAGATGTATTGATGAGTTGTGTATATATCTGCAAGGGGATAAAAATGGTATTGTATATCTGCAAGGCTGTCTGTACCTTGTGCATCCACCTAAATAGCTTGCCATGAGGCCAAGGAAATCTCATTCCCCTGGGTGGCTTGGGCCAACCACAGATGAATGATAAATGAGCCGTTACGGCACAGGTCTTGCATGCAGTCCTCGCCCATACCATAACTGTGCACGTGGTCATGGTCACAGGACTTTTGTGATTCAAAAGAGAAAAGAATAATGCAACTCTCAGCAGTACGTCCACCATGCACACGGTGTAGATTTATGAACAATACCCCTCTAGCTCTTTATCTTTCACAAAGATCTATATATTTGCAACAATAAAATTTATTGCACTTGCATAATACAGCAACAGCATCATCCAGTCTCTGCAGTAGGCGTTGGTCTGTAGAAACTCCTTCGTAGACACAGCATTCATTGCTATGGTTACCCTAGAAATATGAGATATCTTCCACCTTTTTGCTCTTGTGTCAGAATAATACTGAAAAATGATGAGAAGTGTCACGACATCATCTCAGAGGTGCAGCAGAATTTAAAAAAAATAATAAATCTAATTTACAAATGTTACCTGGCCTGAAGCAGTAATTTGATGACTGACAGTTGGAGGTAAGTGAAATCCTGTTGCACTTTGTGAAGACATGTTTTTAGAGGTTTCTCCTATTAAGTAGGAAGTCTTTTCTTTGTTTTATTTGGCAATTTAATTTTGATAGAAGGCACAAATCAACTGGAAACTGCAAACCGGAATCCTCTTTCTCATTGCAGCGTGGTAAATACTGCCAAGGCACAAGATGTCCTTACCCCTGCTGTTGTGTGGACCCCCCCCCCCCCCCCACACACACACTTTAGTGTTCCATCACAATTGACCGTTTAGTTTTAACAGCTCTTACATTAACATAAGAAACATTTTTCACCACCAAATTCAGTTCAGTGGGTAGTTCAATGGGTCGTTCAGTAGATCGTAAAAGTGGGTCTTTCATTTGGTCATTCAGTGGGCCATTCAGGGGGTCAGAGGCCAAAGCTGGGGGGTGGATCCCCATTCATTTCCTATGGTGGTCACTTTTGACCAGGAACACCACAGATGTAACAAAGTTGATTAAAACACTCAAAATTCAACAAAAGAGGTGCTCATCACTTTTATATGTTCAAATGAATAATGTGGAGAATGTCATAAGGCCTCGAGGCAATCGGATGTAAAACACAATATTTATGAGTTTTTTAATTTGTAAATCGGTCAGATTTGACCCGAACACGACAGGTTAAAGCACTGGCCGTGGTAACATTAGATGCCAAAGGACAATAGTCCTTGTTTAAATTGCAACATGGTCTACATTTGTAGATTGCAGAGATGTTGGTGGAGTAAGTCACAGGTTTTTCAACCATTAAAAAAAGAATCCCAGCCCATTGTTCCTTCAGTGGGCTGGTTTCAGTCATTATGCAAATGTACTGTTTATAAGATTGGGGAAACCTGCAGTCAGCTGAGACTGAAGAAGTCACTTGGATGAGTGAAGAAACGTTTCTCCCACAAAACGCTACGTCCAGATGAACAGATTCAACTTTCGAAAACATTAAAGAATTGTGTGTATCTTTTTTTGGGAACAAGAAACACTTGTTTAGGTGTAAAAAGTTAGATAAAAAGCTGTGGGATTATTGTATCATAACCTATAAAGAAAAGCTTAGAATAGTGCAAGATCTGATAACACAAAAAAGGAACCACCAGAATTAGGTAGAAATTGTAAAAAAAAAAAAAAGTGAAATAAAATTTGTAAAAAGAGATCAGTGAAAAAAATGTAAATATAATACACTAAGGACACGATGGTGGTTTAGGTGAAAATATGCTGCTACACTAAATCTATCTTGCAAACTAACCCAGTGCATTTTTATGTAATGCCAAGGGGTCCTCTACCACAGGACACCTTGTGTAGACCTGTAAAACTTGACAAAACTGCAGTGTTTGACGACACGGGAATGAGAATGGGCTGGCCTGTGGCTACAAGGTCTGGTTTATCTCAAATGTAATAGAAAGGTATTCACATCATGGCCATGTGCTGCCAAAGAGATTCATCCTTTGTTCTCCAACGAACAAAAATCTCAATTTCATCTCAAGGACAGTCGTCACATTCCAATTGTTCATCTGCAGTGGTATTAGGGAATGTGAACGTTAAATGACCCTGAACTTAATGGATTCTGTTTATGTGAGATCCCCTCTGGGCTAAGTAGCCTTCTGACACATGTTGTTGCCATGGCAAATGGAAGCTTCACTCGAGAGGTGGGTGAGTCCCTTAAAGATGAAGATGCCAGTGATTGGCTGGATGGACACTAAATAAGAAAGCGAGGTATTAAATCAGGGCCTCTGATTGGGCAGAAGGGAGACTGCACCATCCTGGTTGGTTGACCAATGCGTCTTTGGATCCCAGACACACACTCACCATATTCTCATCTGCTCCTGGTAATTAGCTGTTCGCCTGAGAGAGCACTGTGCTGCCCGCCAACCCCATTAGCTAAGCAAACTGTCCCCATGATTCCCTGCTTCACAAACAAACACATGCACAATCATACCCATCTCTCTAGTGCAGTTCCCACCAAGCTTGTATCCATGGGAATGACAGATTTTATTTATCTAATACACCAGACCCTTTGAGTGATGTGTTGATGCTGAAATTACAGGGTGTGCTCGGTTTAAGGATGGCCAAAATAGAAAGTATGAGGGGGTGCGCTCATCTCTCATCCTCCTCCTATTCTGCTCCAGCAGCATAATGAGCCATCAGCTATTGCTGACAACCTAACATCAGCTGGCCAATTAATACCCAAGCTTCTTTTTTAATCAGGCGCCTGTGCAGACGCCTCAGTCCAACAATGTCTGGGCCCCGGCTATTTGGAGGCAGCTTTTTTTCTGTGAGTCTTTTTAATGATTTCCTCCAGAAAAGCAGAATTCACATTCTGCCAGATGATTAGTACTCAATGGAAGCGTATTGGACAGAAGCCTGGAGTCAGTGTTTTATCCAGTGAAAAGCCACAAAGTGTGCACAGTACTGTATACAGCAGGATAAGTACAATTAGGAATTGGATGAAAGACCGAATACTCAAAGACGGCATCAAGAGACAAGACGCTTGGATGAAACACATTGCGTACACGTTTGAAAGATACGTACGCTTAGTCCTTTAAAAGCATTTCAGAGATAAAATCTGCTCGGCTGGATATCTTTTGCTGTTAAAGAGGTGATGGCAGATAAACAATCCTTTTAGAGACTGAAAGAGATACAAACAGATGTTCAAAAAGGCAACAAAAGAGAGATGCTTAAAACCAAGTGGAAGCTGAAGAAGAGTGTGACAAAGAGACACATCTTCTCATTACCAAGTGAACAGAAGTGGCCCTTTAGCACTGCCAAGAGGAAATGGGAGGGCTGAATGCAATGAAAGAGAGAGAAATAGAGACAGATAGAAGGGTGTGAGCTCTCACAAAAGCTACTGTCAGAAGATAAGGTGAGATATTTGGTTGTGGCTGATGCTCCCGTGCCAGGTCATGCATGGCTACTTTTGACAACTGTTCAGTCTGCATTCACTCAGCGGACCTTCTTATCGGACTAAGCCTGGAAGTTGAAACACCTTTCCTAAAGATGCTCCTGTGAAACATGGGTGATTTCTGATCACATTGCCCATGTCCTACAGTACCTTATTAGAATGATAAAACGAGGTGAACCTGAAAGTGTACACCTTGAATACATGCTTCTTTTCCTTCCTCCCAGAGGCATCAACCTGCTCTCAACTGTACCATGCTTGGTTTATGAACCAGCTTCGATTTATATGTTAATTATATCCTGGGACAGATCTAACAAGCTCTAATGTAAGCGTGAGAACTCCTAAGCTTGCAGTATCTCCTTTATCTCCTCTCGCTTTCCTCCATCATCTCTCTCATCAACCCAGGATCTGCAGTCTTGTCACGTACCTGACACAGGTTATCCTGATGATAGCAGATGTCATTTAATGTGATCTCCGGGGGGGAGAGTGAAGGGGCTAAGGCTAATGGAGAGTGGAGCAAATCTGATTTCTGTTTGACAACATTGTGCTCTTTTCTAACTCCACCTGCCAGATTGCTTTGAACTGAGTACCTGGAGCCGGATATAGCTATAGAGGCCAGCGGCAAAAAACAGACTGAGGTTGTTTGTTCTATAGCTAAAATTGACTCCCCCCCATCCCCGTTTTAAAAAAGTTTCAATAGAAGCTGTTTCCTCCTTTGCATGCTGGGACCAGCGTAATACTGTCAGCAATCATGTTTGAACAGTGATGTTCCTAGTCTTCAGAAAAAAGGATAGACTTTCTAGACTTCACATTGCCTTGTCTAAATTCTCATTTGCTACTACATTTTTAGGAAAACAACCATAACTAGCTGAAACCAATATGATAATGTGATGTAAGTAGGTGACTGCAACAACAACACAGGCCACACCCTGCAGCAGTCGGTAGATGATTGCGTAATTTTGTAAATATCGTGCCATAGTATTCATACATGAAGATATAAATAGTGCTCTTCCAAAAATCTTGCAGTCCAAAATTTTTATTGCACAATTATCAGTGCACCTTACAGGCGAAGAATACAAAAATTTACAGGATAAGAATAAATCTTGGCTTTTTTCTTTTTTTAATCACACCTGCCTTGTAAAGGTCAGTGTAACACATGGTGTGAGATGATGCAATGACATATGATTCAGAGCTGAAGTCAGGGTAACATTTTGCCAAGGCCAAAAGCTTGCAGTGAGAGCATCCCAAACCTCAGATGGTACCGAGGCTATATACAACAGCTCAGTCTCTGTCACTGGTAGTAAAGCATACTGTCAGCTCTGAATGCTAGACTTTGATTAGCAACTACTTCTTCTACCCAACTGCCAGGTCCAATTGAGATCTCCCCGCACACTTTTCCCCTTATACCTGATGTGAACAAGCATTTAACAATACCACAGGCTTGTCTACCTTGGCTTCGAATGGTAAGGTGTACTGGTATGTTTTAAAAGTGAACTCTCACTGTCTAATCAGAGGCAGATAGCTTTCTCCTTCTCTGGCAGTCTGGCTAGTGTTAATCACAAAGAGCCGCACACAATGTCAAGCTTCCTCTTTAGCATCTCACTGGGAAACCTGCTGTTTGCACAGGGCAGCTGCACAGCTCTGGGGCATTGCAGTGGGCCAAATGCACAACACAGACTGAAGCAGGTGTGCAAGCACATAATGCAAACATACACACGAAGGCCCATAATGCATGTATGCATGCACATCCACAAACAAAATTTCACTGTGATAAATACATTCTCTAGCAGAAATTCAAATACTTTGCCTTACATGACAGTCTAATGGGCAGATATATTTTCCTCCGGAATATGGAAGAGAAAAGACTATGATCATTTTGTATGCATCATGCACTCACAGCATACCCCCTTATCTTCTGAGCTGACACAAGAACCCTGTAATTAAATGTGACTTCTGTCATCTTCCCAACTCAAACAAATGAAATGCAGACACACACTCCTAAGGCCCTTTATGAAATCTAACCTCCCTGTCAACTGACTTTAGGGTGGGCCAAAGAAGGGGAGTGGGAAGAAAAAAAGCACATCAGACAGGCGCTTTTTAGATCAAAGTCGGACCAGACGCAGAACTAGCATTGCAATGTGGAATAATTCACAAAAATGTAATGGCCATCAAAGGGCTCCCCCCCAAAGAGATATGCTGTGGGAAATGTCCAGTGTAGGCTGTGTTCTTACATCAAAGGAAAGGACTCTCTCACTATGGGTCATTACTGCAAGCGGCTCCTGTCAATAATGAGTAAGCAGCCCTTAATCTAATTTGACAGAGGGGCCACAGCTCTGGTGAAAAGCCATCCTCTCCATAAAGAGCAATGGAGTACTCGTTGTCGCACTCTCCCTTCGAATTGAAAAAAAGCAGATAGCACAGTTTCCTACTTGTGTATACACATGAATGCCTGCTTCATAAACAAGGCATACAGACGCTGCACCCATGTAGCAGTTTGTTCCTTGTCAAACAAATGACTTAATTTCTCCTTTGCATTGTCAGTTTTGTTGTTTTCTGTTGTGATCAAAGTGCTCAGGCGCTCATGCCGAAATATATTGACTGTGACTGATTCAATTATTGATGGGTAGCTGCTTGGTTTTGCTGAGTGACCCCATCTGACTGTCCCATGTAATGCCCAAAGCATGGTAGACCCTCTGTCTCTCTCCTCCTGTATGCTGCCTTTACCACCATTAGGCTCCAGTCAGATTGCCCTGTCAGCCACTCAGGCATGCTCGATGCTAATGCAATGTGACCAACTTTAAGCCCTTCACCTCTCTTTATCTTGTCAAGGGCATATATATTCAGTGTGGAACAGTTCACACTGGATCTTGTGCACAGTGCCTCCTACCCTGGCCTGGACCCTGGACATTATCAGGAGTCGTCTCGGGCATTAAATATTATTAACAGTTATTTTGGAGCCTGCTGATACTGGTTGCAACAGTAAGAAATCATGCATAAAGGGGGCAAACATTAAGTTGTCATAGTTGATTTTGTTAATGTCCATAATTTAGTCAAAGTTGTAGTATTGCTTTTCTTTTTCAGAAATAAAAATGATTTCAGTCAGAAACACTATAGTCTAAAGAAATCTGCAGTAATTAATATCTGGTGGCATTGCTCTGCTCTGGGACTTCAATTGCCCTTTTGCGCACATATATGGAAAGCATTTGGTAGGGAGAGCACACGTCTCTGCCTTTCAGTGTACATACATGGAAAGCCAGAGGTGTGGAGAGCAGCAGCAAAACCTAGCACATAACAGAGCAGAGCAGGCATCAATTATAAAAGACACAACATTAAGTCAGAAACAGCATGAAAAGGTCAAGGTGGCGTTGAGATAGGTTGCAAAGGTGCTTGCAGACTAGCAGCAGTTGTGGGCAAGCTAAAGCACTTTCAATAGCACACCTATAGGATACTTGCAAATGAGATTGTGATTGAGACTGACCTTAACTTTGTGCCCTGCATAAGCTAAGTCTATACTCACTTTTGTTCTGTGTCAGTCTTTCACAGCTTTTATTAATCACAGCATCATAATGTTCACTGTGGATAAGGAAGGTTTTCTTTTGTCAGCATTCTGCTAATCATGATGCTACCAGGCATGGAGGATAGCTGGAGGTTTCCAAGAGTAACCAAATAATTAGCAAGCAAACAGTTAATTCACTGTCAAACAATTCAGTGTCTGTTTATAGTGTTACAAACAACTTTCTTTTCAAAGATTCAGTCTGGGTTTGGTCTGAGTGGATTATGCACCAGTGACTTAATATCCATTATACTACATTTAATATTGGGCTATATAATCTATCTAGCTTATCTATCAACATATTTATATTACACACACACACACACACACACATGTCTGGTTTGCTATCCTCGTGGGGACATCCCATTGACATAATGCTTTCCCTAGCCCCTTACCCTAACCCTAACCATTAAAAATGAATGCCTAACCCTAACCCTTACCCTAAACCTAACCATAACCTAATTGTAGCCCTGACAGTAAAACCGCATTTTGAGTGTGAAAATTGCTTTCAACCCCGAGGGGACCTGGATTTTGGTCCCCACGGTGCAGAAAGTCCCCACCAGGATAGTAAAAGTCAGATTTTGGTCCCCACCAGGATAGTACGAACCCGTACACGCACACACACACACACACACACACACACACACACACACACACACACACACACACACATATATATATTGTATGTATTTCAGTTCCACCAGACCAGTTAACCTTCACAGCACCCGTCATAACCTTGCACTCAAGTGAATAGAGAAGTGGGTCACAACATCTGCCATGGAGCTGCTATTATGTAATCCTGGATTATTCTCTGTGTTTAACACAGATTTCAGTATGAGGTGAGAGGAATGGTTAAAGGACAGTCTGACATTTGAGGAAATATGTTTTCTTTAGGTTGGAAGAAATACTAGGCGATCAGTACAGAGTGTTTTATGTGCACAAATCTATCTATCTTAACCCAAAAATGGAAGCTTCCTTCAATGGTGGCTTTAACAACCCCTGGACTACAGAACATGTATATTCTCTATGCACAATATACAACAGATGTAAGAAATCTACAAAAAGGTAAACTCTTTCTCCTCTTTTAGTAACACTCAGTTGTCTTTGACAAGTACCAGGTGATATTGGCTCAAGCCCTGAATCCTTTTCACTTTCATCACAACCCTGGCTCAAAGGGAAGAACAAATGATAAAAACCAACCATGATTTATAAGAAATATAAATTCATCAATAAAACAAGTTAAATGTATCATTAGTTTATCACTAATGTTTGTAATGTGTGGATATGCAGACCTATGCTGTGTACGTACATCAAGAGATAATGCAAAGAAAGTTCAAACAAGCCCGACTGACCTGACAGGTATACTGCGATGGAAGTTTAATACAATCAGGCTTTCTTTGCATTAGCCAACAAGCCCCTCAGATGCAGATAATGAGTATTGTTGATAGTGGTTATCAACTTCCTCTGTTAGTTGGGCTTTCTGCTTCAGGTTCTGTGTACACTCACATAGAAAGGGGTATTTCTCACATCATATGACTCTTCTTCTGCAAATACAATGATGCCTATGAGTGCTTCCTGCTCCAATCAGAGAAATTATCAGATGGTGATGATAAAATGGTAATAAAAATATATAAAGATCCTAAAAACCTAACAGTAAAATGTAATGCTGCTACAAATCAGACAAGAAATTCATTCAGATTAGAATCAAGTATAAAAACTGCATATGTTTGCTCAGCTGGGCTTAATTTGTAATGTTAGTAAGGTACGACTTAACAAGCTGCACATATTAAACATATACTCCCCTGCAGAGACTCTACATTCCACTTAAGACATGCTGTAAATAAACAAATCAGTGAAAACGTGGCATAGTCTATTTTAAATGAAAAATTCTGAACTTATCCTGCTCCATAGTAAGTTATGTGTTGAGCATGTTACCATGGTGACTTAGCCACTTTTGTGACACTGAAAACTCTGACTTCAAGCTTGACACAGCTCATTAACCCATTAATTGTGCTTCATAACACACACCTCTGGAAGAGAGAGTGCAAAAGACTGATAGCTAAGGTCAACCTAGGTGACAAACATTATTCTAAATTAGCCTCTTCACTAATCAAGCAGCCACCAAAACCTTGGAGTGGATTTAGAGTCTTAGTGGCCATCACATGTTTCACTTGCAAGTCCTGAGTCACCGGGCCTCATCTTAAACACCTCACAGTACCATATCAGCCCAAAAGATAACTTGTTTGTGGTTTCTAGATAGAATGGAAGGAAGACTCCTCATTTTACATTTAGGGCTAAACAAATATGAACATGACTATGAATATACATATACAGATAGTTCTTCTCTCCTAACCTCCTAATACAGCTAATGCCAGTTTTACTTTAGCTGGAATGTGTACACAGACCTGCATGCCACGTGATCCTGTTATTTCTGTGCTTGTGAATGAATGTCTAGTGAAGTGTCTTCTCCTTATTTGACCACGTATCAAAGACGGGGAGTGGGAGAAAAGAATGAGAGAAACATGTTACCCTTTGCTACACTGGTTGTATGGTGGGTCTCACAGCATCATCGTCAGTCTGAGTCATCTCATATCCTAATATCCTGCTTTGATGAGCTGCTGATGCTTGTGGTAGTGGTGTCTCATGAGACTACACACACACACACAGAATGTCCTGTTGCCAATATATGTGTCCATGTGTATAAACACACGTGGAAACACACACACACACACACACACACACACACACACACACACACATGTCTGGTTTGCTATCCTCGTGGGGACATCCCATTGACATAATGCTTTCCCTAGCCCCTTACCCTAACCCTAACCATTAAAAATGAATGCCTAACCCTAACCCTTACCATAAACCTAACCATAACCTAATTGTAACCCTGACAGTAAAACCGCATTTTGAGTGTGAAAATTGCTTTCAACCCCGAGGGGACCTGGATTTTGGTCCCCACGGTGCAGAAAGTCCCCACCAGGATAGTAAAAGTCAGATTTTGGTCCCCACCAGGATAGTACGAACCCGTACACACACACACACACACACACACACACACACACATATATATATATATATATGTATGAGACAACTGCATGTGTATGTTAGAGTGCCACACTGTAGGTGGGAGAGTCACATGTGCCAGCGATGCACTTGTGTCCACCAGGGCAAGATGTACTGAGAAAGCAAAAGTGTTAGGGGGGAAGGGAAGTCACGCAAGCATTTTTCTCAATAGCCAATAACCTCTAGAGTATTCCCATCCTCACCCCACCCCCTCGTCCCCCCATCTGTTCACCCATACAAACAGATGTCTGAGACAGAACGGCAAGAAAGAAGAATCACACCATATATCGAGAATGCAATACTGGTTGGTAATCAAATGAGTTTTTGCCTGAGGGATGTTTGGGATATGCTGGCAGTTTGAGGCATATGAACGAAAAAAACAAAAAACTGTGTATATACTATATGCTATATCGGTTTATTCCCTTCATTCTCAAGATGCCTGCTCTGGTTTAGACGCTTACTGAGAAAACTGAGATATACAGTTAGGGCAATTTTCAATTTTTTTCATCTCTACAAAGATACCTCCTCAAAGAACGGAGCATTAACTGGGCTTGACTTCATTTGTCAAAGCTTCTTCATGTCTCCTGCTAATGATCTTTCTGTTTATTGAAGTAAACATCTCCCCCTAACTACACTGGAAAAATGACCTTGGATGATGTTTGTAATCCTGTTTCTTCACATATTAAAGTACTGAGCCTCAGACTGTGAGAGCGTGGTGTGGGGTGGCAATCGGCAATCGGGACACCCAAGCTTGCTCAGTGTAATCTAATGGGAGCTGTAGTTTGAATCTCTGCACGGCATTTTCTGCTGCTTTTGTGAACTGGCAGGGCGGGAGGCAATTACCGCCACTCAGCCAGCCATTTACCAGAGGAACTGAGGCTGCAGAATGGGCCAGCACTCTTTATTTTGGATTGAGCAGGAGCGACACAATCCGCCGAGGGGACAGGGTGTCCACGTTTCAATGCACCTCCACACACGCATGCAGAGGCACACCTACCGTGCACTCAGTCAGCCATGTGTATGTACCCTCCATACAGGGACAAACGTTGACTGTGAAGCCAACTTCAGTCTACACTTCCAAAAAACTGTAAAGAGATAAGGTCAATGTATAAAACATTGATAACTCACAGATAGTCACACTAGCTCACATAAAAGCTCACTAATTTCAAAACAGGCAAAAAAGGTCAGGACATACGCAGACATGCATCTATCCACGTTTATGCGTGAACAAACATGCTCTGAAAAGCAGCATAATAATAGTTACTCTTTTATTTTAAAAAACAGATATTTTCTAAAAAAAAAAAAAAAAACCTACAAAGAAAAACATTCTCTGTAAACACACAAGCTAATTTATCTCTTTCTCTTCAAAATTCAGTTGTCACGACTACCATCTATTCTCTTCCATGAAAATAATCAGAGGAAGTCTGCAAAAGAAATGTTTTTTTTTCACAAGAGAGAATCTTAAAAAGTATGACTCACAAAAATGCACCTGAACAACCTAAAGCACAGCCATAATCACCATCGAATGCTACTGAGCTCAATTAAGAGAGGTTAGCGAGGGCATTATTTGTCTGTCAGTGTGCCTCTAATATGAAACTACTGTATGATCATTTCACAAAACACCATTTTATTTAGCATCAGAATGATTAATTCGAAAACAAGCAAGCAAATCACCTAATATAAAAAAATACTCAATTTTCACTGGTGTTCAGTGGTAGGGGCAGGAAATTATTGCTATAATGTTCTCTGTGGGCAGAAACTGGCCCAACCTTAAAAAATGCTGCCAAGGCTACTGCTTTGTTCTTTACCATTAGAAAACTGCTACCATCCCCAAGCAGTTTTCTATTTTTACAGACACAGTCCCGTATGGCCTCTTACTCTCTATTACACTTTGGTAAGTCATTTACAATTATATATTTGCCAAAAGCTGATTAAGAAGCATGTTCATACAAAAAACTCTAAATTATATTGGAGAGCTGAATCCACTATGTGGCGTGCTTTACTTATGAGAGGTGAGTGCCGGCGTAAAAGCCTGAGGCAGTGTGCTAAAGTTATTTAATTCATCAGTCTTTTTCCACTTTACCCCTGAACAGGAAGTTTAGAGGCTGGCTTTGGCTATAAAAGTGTAGATCTAAAAATGTATTGTCTCGCATGAGTGGCTTTTTGAACAGGAAATAGCCCATAACCTGGCGATAATGTGTAGTAGTAATGTGGCCATGGTCGGTATATACAAGCTTAACTGACTAACTTCCTTTTACACCGTAAATAGAGTGGTGAAAAAAAAGGTGAATGAACACTTGCTGTTTTTTTGAAATATATTAACAAGCAAACAAGCCTCTTTTATACATGGTCTAGATAAAGGTAATATACTTGAACAATTTGAATTAGCCTTTTCAATATTGTAGTGAACAAAAAATTAATGGATGTAATATTCTTCAGTGGGAGAAGTTACTATACCCTTGGCCTCAGATATTACCCATTTAGCAGATTTTCTGTAGGCATTTTGCAAAATTGTCCACCGGTCTCTGACACTGGATAACTGAAAATTTCAAACACTCTTGCATGCAAAATACATTCAGTTGCAAATATTTCCTGTTTCAAATCTCCCCAAAGCATTTCAGTAAGATTTTATCCAGTAATCCTCAATTTCGTCGGCTGAGAGATTCTTTAATGAGGTTGCTGTGTGCTTAAGATTATTATCTGGTTGAGAGGTCCAATTCCAGTTCGATTTACACTTTTGGACAGATAACCTAACACTATCTTCAAGCACTATTTCTCATGATGTAGAAATCAGAGCTGAAGCAATGACTGTGTGCTGCCCAGTCCCTGAGTCAGGGAATAAATCCCAAACCATAACATTTCCAACACCATGCCTCCCATTTGGAATGATGGTCTTCTCATGAAAAGCGACCTTTGGTTTTTGCCAAACACGTCTTCTGTTACTGCAGCCAAACAAATCTATATTCAGTTAATCTGTCCAGAGCATGCATACTATTCCATTAGAACAGCAGGCTTTTAAAGCCTTTTGGAAGTACCGGGATTTCTGGAGTTCTCGCTCCAAAATGGGGCTTGAATTTCTGAATTTTGACTACTGTCAAGTCAAAATAGTTTTGACTGTTTTGCTACCATCAGTTTGCAAGCTTGATTTAAATAATAAACACTGCCAACAATACAGTTTTATGCCAAAATCCAGTTTGTGCAGGTGTAATGTGTTAGTAAATCTGCCCATAGTGTAGTATATGAATACTCTGAGCATTCAAACTCCCCTCTAGAAAAAGTGAACCTCTGTGTTAGCAGTTCCAAAGAAATGAGACGAAGTGTTGGTTCGTAGGTACACCTCTCTATAAAGCAAGAAATGCATAACATCTTAACTGACAAAATCTGCTCCACTTTTCAAATTTACTGACTTGCCTTGGTCAAAACAACTTACACAGGACCTTAAAAGAAATCAAATCATGCAAAACGCTGGAAAAAGCCAAAAATTGTTTTTAAATGGGTGTCCTATAAACTTCAAGCCAAAATGACAGCAAAACACTGGGAGGACTTGGTACAACTCTACAACTTGGTATAATTTTTGTTACATGCCCAAAGACTATAAAAATAAATGCACAATTTTCTTATAAGCTGGCATTTTTTTTACAACTTTCCAAATTTTCATACTGATATTCATTACTCTCCATTGTGTGTGTTAGCACAGTGGAGGTACCATCATAGTTTGGTGCTGATTTGCTATTTGCTAGTTCAGAAGGTCATAATTACCTCAACTGCTCACCAAAAGTGCTTGTAGAAAGTCAAATAACCTGAGATATCATGATTGCTACAACAATCAAGAAATCTCAGAAAAAAAAATCAATGAACTGAAATAGTTCTGAATTGGTTTGAGATTGTTACTCCTAAAGAAAGTCCTAAAAATGATTAAATTAAATTTTCACTTGCTTTTTTCCATCCTTCACTAAGCAAATAATCCAGGTTTACATGCAAGATGCAACTATGTGTATGCTAGTTTAGTCAGATCATGCATTTTTATAAATGCAACTATACTAACTCCTGCAGCAGAAATATCAAAGAGGATTCTAATAATCGACAGCTAATGTGGAATCCCTCATTTTGACTGTAACGATCTGAAGGTTAATATATGGGTGTACTCAGATTTTTAAAATGACAGCAAGGTGTCCAATCTATCAAAGACGAATGCTTGCTCTTTGTGCCTGTATTTCTACAGAACCGTATATTTTACATTTCTCCCTTTTTCAGCTTTTTAAAGTTAACATTTAAACAAAATCTAGTGTGCGAAACATGCAGGAATAACCTTTGTGAAAGCACTTTTGATGAGCACCTGGGTTCAGTTCTGACTGCGGTGACAAATCCATTACCTTTCTCCGACTGCTTCATAATTAAAACCATCTCGTGTTTCACTAGTTGACTGCTTTTAATGGCGCAACACTAGCTGTAATTGTTGGTTTTCATTAGCTGTAACGTAATATGGGTCTCATACAACAGCAGAGAGAACGCCGAGGCTGATGCTGCTGAGAGAAGGCTAATAACTCTGTGTCTGTGAAAAATGCAACTTGAGCGCAAGTTAAGTAAAGCACTCAATGTACTGAAACATTTTGTTGGTGAGGCAGATGAAATGTTTGCATTTGCGAATTCAAATGGAAATTGATCCACAATACCAGTCTATTAAAGAAAAAAACCCCACTGAATCCATGCTGTGCTTGTCATTCATCCCCATTCTGCCATTTTCACTTAAATTAATCTTAAGGCTTGAGTAAAATGCAGAAGCATCATCCGTCTTCTTTGTGCCACACTGGGTATGAGTGATTAAACATTCAGGGAACAATGCAGATCCATCACAAATGTCAAGACAAGCTCATATTGTCAGCCTGAATACCAGTCTTCGCCTTCTGTTCTGACAGAGGCCTTGACCTGTCCACAGAGCTGCATGTGGAAACATCTCTTTTGTAAGCACACAGCATAATCCTGTTGTTCTGCTCCAACTTTTAAGGCCTCATCTTGCTTGTCTGTGTCAGGAATAATTAGGTTAGGGGACTGACTCCTTAATCTCTTTGGGCCTTTGATTATCCTCCGAATCTGAAACGATCTGGCTCTTGCAATGCCAACTCCTAACGAGTATAACTGGTCCGGTTTTGGTGTGAAAACCTCCTTGGCTCAGGCTCATTTTCTTCTCCTGTAACATATACAAGTTCTGTAAAAATCCTTCACACCTCCAGTTATATTTAAGCACAAAAAAGACACTGAAAACAAAAGATATGTTTTATGGTTTATTTGGAAAGTAATTAGGCAGATTAAAAGCAAAACTATTATATTAGAGAATTAGTTGTTCCTTCATTTATAGTCATTTTATTATAATCCTTGAGAACAAATCCTTCCCTGCTGTTATATTTATTACTTTTGACGCAGTCCCTCTCAAGCATCCCCCCAATTAATTGGAAAATATGCTCACAAGCAGTATAAAAGACGTGGTTTCAGCTGAAAATTCAGTCTTATCAGAAAGCCCGATATATTTTAGTGGTGATGCAGGGTGAGGTGGGGGTTAATTAAGATGTATAACTAATAGATTGCAATTAATACTCCAAGCAGGTCGTTTAGCTGTTGGCTTGATCGTGTGGCACGCCGTTTGCATGGATTAGAGTGAACATGCTAAAATCAACCTAATTAGCCAATCTCATCTCTTGCTTTTCTTCCTTCCATTAGATATCCCAGGGAAGTGTGAGTTTGGAGGGAGTTGTATCCTTGGAGCTTATAAGAAAGATAAGATTTCGGGATAAAGAGTGCAATGGCAGGGGCATTTCTCTCAAGGAGGCACATGAATCAAACACACTCCTGTGATTTGTCCTTCACGTCGGACAGAAAGAATTGTGTCTGTTGCTGCTTGTTTGATGGCTACAGAATGACTAAAAATGATGGGAACAGAGAGGAAGCTGTGTTGTGGTGGGATTACAAAGTCACTGGTATCACATCTATATATATATATATATATATATATATATATATATATATATATAACACCACTGACAATAACAATGGAGGGTCCTGTTGAGAAATCTTTAGTGCTGCCATTCATCCGGATGGTATGTCTACATGCACCTTTCCACCTAGGAAATGTCGTAGACTAAGCTGATATCCCCGGTGGCAATGGCACGCCCCCAAAAAGAAGTGACTTAGGAACAGTTGGAGGAAGATAACAAAGAGCTTAAGGCATCGAGGTGGCCTCCAGTTTCTATAGATCCAAGTGAGCATCAGCAACACAGAGACCCCAATGAAAAATCCACAGGATCCAAACGATCAGCTGCCAATAACTCAATGCTCAGACACTACAGGAAATTCCTAGAGGTACCCATACGTTAGAAGTGTTCAGGTAGTGCATCACATTAAATTTTATGCACATTTTCAGTGGCTCTGCACATTTGCGGTAATAATTTCAGCTTTGTTCTTTTTCCAGGGTGGAGTGATTGTACAGCATACATCCTTAATCCACACGGGGTCAAAATTATATATACAGGCTCAAAAATATTTACACACCCCACTAAAATTTGGTTAAATTTCCCACAGCACCTTTTGGTAACCATCAACAAGCCATTCTTCTTGGTAGCATCAGCGGAGCTCATATAAATTGGTTGGTTTCTTAGCACGGACCTGGCTTTTAAGTGTAGTTCATAAATTTTGAGATTGGGACTTTGGGAAGGCTGCCAGAAGCTTAATGTTAGCCGGCCTTATTCATGTGTGTGGGTGACTTTAAAACTGACTTTGAATGTTTTTTCATTAATGCCCATGTTAGTATAATTTTTTTTTTGACCACAATGGCTGTTGTTTTCCCTAAACACAGTCCTCTGGGAATCCATCTGAAGTTTTTCTCAACCTTTTTTTTCTTTTCCCAGGGATCCACACAGCACGCTCCTGGAATTCACTCTGATTTTACCTTGATATGATGTTTTTGTATAAAATAGACCCATTAGCAGTCGACCTCGAGAGGAATCAACCTAATGATATTCCAGTGCGATTTAATATCCCAGGTGTGGTCACAGTGTCTTGGTTTTTTCACCCCGGCTTGTCTGCTGGGTAAAACAATCCATCAGCTTTGTGCTGTCAGGTCCCAGTGGCAAAGCGCTCTGGTCCTCCAAGGTCTTCTTAGACATGACTGACTGACCACATCTCCATTCTTTCCATCTCACTTACATGATCAGAAGCACTGAATGATGAGAGGGGCCATAGCTGCTGAATAATATCTCCATAAAAAGATAAAAACACAGTGTTGGCAGGGCCGAAACTGGACTGTTATATTATTTTTACTCCTATGCCACCATTTACCCATAGTTGGAAAGATCTATTTTAAGTGTGTGACCTTTATCAGTTACCTCATGTCTGGTGAAGTCAGTTGAATCCTGCAAAATAGTAGCCACTTGAAATGTGTTAATACCACTATATGTACCATAATACCCTGCCACCTCCCCACAGACACACTTTTAATGTAAACTGGTATTAAAGAATTATGTTCATAAATGCAAATCCTTAGGAAAAAGGACAGTCTTGAACAGTAGCCATTTTTCACCCCTGTGATACTATTTTTATTAGCATGCAATTTTGAAAAACCTTAAATGGCTGACGCAGCTTAGTTAATTGTTGGCTTTTTGATTCCCGGGGGCTGTTTTTCTCAGACTAAAAAAGAAAAAAAAAAAAAATAGAGTAAGCCCTGCCTGGCACAGTTACTATGACAACAAGCTTATAGATACATAATCACACTTCACTAACGCACACACACGCAAACACGCGTGCACGCGCGCACTATACGTATTCTTTTATACATAGAAAAATAAAAATACAGCTGCTAAAGCTTCTCGACAGAAGCTGTATAAGCATACATCATGCTGGGCTGAGACGCACAGCTGTTGACTAGCAAGCTTGCCAAAAGTGCCCCATTGCCTCTTTTCTTGGACTCAAATCAAATCCCCAATTTGTTTATGTTATTATGTTAATAAAGGGTAGCATTTCCATATGAATATCAATATTTCAGTAGCAAGCGAGCCGTTACTGTGAACACAGTGGATCGCTGGCAAGGAGGAGAGTGTAATATGAATGGGGTTCCATTTGGAGTGTAATTTCACTCATCTGATTTTCTCTTCCTTGGGTGATCTGAAAAGGAGGTATTTTTAGAGCCCAGGTGCTTATCCTCTTTGTGGTGCTGGAGGCTAATGTTAAATGAACACATCAATCTTAGGCATTTCAGAGTGAGAAGGGAGCCGCAGCAGCACAGTCACAGTGGTAGTCAGTTCCCTGCCAACTCTGTAATTCTAAAGCTTTCTGTTTTCTATTGCTATAGTTTGCCGCAACCACGGGGCATTATTGGCCTCTTGGTGTGACTCATTCCAGGCACTTAAGTAATGGCAAATTTGACTGAAATCTGCTGTTTCTAAAAGAGTTGGGACGCCGTGGAAAATTTAAATAAAAAAAAAAAAAACCTGAAGTGAAATGATTTGCAGATCATTTAAAAATCAATACTCATCTGAAAACAGGTACATTTTTAAATTGGGAAACTGTCTTTTGAAAATACATATGCTAATTTAAAATGTGATGCCAGGAAAAAGTTGTGGCAGGAACAGGGGAATGCTTACTGTCAGTTGCATCAGTTCTTTTAACAACACTATCTAAAGTTTTGTGGAGACCAGTTGCTGTATATCTGAATGACTGATGCAGGATTTTAAAATAGCCATTCTGCTATAATACATACACAATGCGATTCAGCATCATGTTGCTGAAATAGAATGTGTCTTCCCTGAACAAAACCTACTGTACCCTTCCAAAATCACTACATGCTGTGCAGTGTTAACTGGGGCTTCATGTGTTGCTGGGATCAAAGCCTATATCTGAATAATCTGCAACACATGAAGCAAAGAATCCCAACATTTTCTAGAGTGGGATTACCAATATTCCAAAACAACCAAAAAATAAATTACATTTCTAAATATCCATGATAAACAGTAAAAGTAAAAATGCTATTGCCTGTAACAAAAATGCATTTTTAAAGCTATTCGTTTAGTACCTAAAGTAGCAATAGACAACCCACTCCTCCCACTGCACAGCTGTTTGGGAGGCTGCTTTCTGTTTTAAAGCACCCGCTTGTATTGGGCTATTAGGTGAGCAGGTTCTGTTTTATATTGATCTAGTGGAAATAATGCCAAGTGAATGTTGCCTTTGAACCTGCCCATGCTCCAGAGCTTTCTCTTGCGTATGAACCCCCCTCTGAGGTTCACTCTAGTTTTACTTTTATAGACAGTAAAACTTTTCACACTCAAAGTTTCCTTTCCTTCTTTTGATGGGTAGTGTTTTCACAGTTTCCTTAGTAAAGGTGCCAGTAGCTACGAAGGAAAGCAAACGTGCTGTCCTCGTTCGGTTTTGGCTTCACAAATGAGTTGCCATTGTTCTGAGAGATTTAGTACCCGCTGGCAGACAGATTTGGATAGTGAAAGCTGCTTATAGGCAACCAGTCTAAACAGTGATGGTTTAATTACTCTATAGCCAATACACCGGGCAATCGACATTTATTTCATAATTATAAAGCAAAAAAATAAATAAATAATAATAAAAAAATACTGCCCCATTTTAATACATCAGCATTATGCGCTACTATACTAAGTACTTAACAATGTAGTGATCTAAATGCAACCAGTTAATCATATCACAGTATGATGAGTCATCACTCTCGGAAATCTAAATCACTATGCGGGTGGGTCAGTGATCATTAATGATTGTCTGATGCATGATAGGCATGCATATGAGCTATTCAGACAGTGTGTGAGAATTGTTTTGAGTTATGTGCAGTTTTTAAGCCTGATGGGGGGGACAGGAAGGCCACTCAGTCATCTGTTTGCTGGTTAAGATCAGATTATTTATCTCAGTGTGTGAGTGTGATGATTAAGGTCTCATGAGAAATCTTCAGAACTACAGTGAACCTCCTGATTCATGTTGCTGTAATGCTTGTAATTGTAGCATTAGAGGATGGGGTCGGATGTATCCGGTTTTGATGACAGATCATGCATAATGTACAATAATGGAAAGAAAGATGGTAGACCCTCTGACATTACTAAGGTTTTAGATATCAGAATATTAAAAAAAATGATTTAGTTGTTAACCATGGCTTAAGATTAGGTCAATTCAACCCAGATAAATGTTAACAACACTTAACAAAAACTAAGAGAAAGTACAGTGATTCAACAGCTTGTAGAGCCACTTTTAGCGGTAATAACTTGAAGTAAACATTTTCTGTGAGACTTTATTGGTCTTTCCTCATTGTTGAGAAATTTTGGCCCACTCTTCTTTACAGCACTGCTTAAGTTCATTGAGGGTTGTAGGTGTTTATTTATACACAGTTTTTTTTAAGGTTTCTTCACAGCATTACAATCAGATTGACGTATGGACTGACTGAGCCACTGCAACATCTTAATTCTTATTCTTTTCAGCCATTTTGTTGTACATTTGCTGCTGTGCTTGGGATCATTGACTTTTGCATGATCCAGCTGTTGTTGTCAGACAAACAGCCTCATTTTTCTCTAAAATGACTGACTGATGATGACTGATTGATCTAAAATGACTGAAATGTGGCACTGAGCATTATATTCAAATATCTCCACTTTGTCCAAGTCATGTTTCGGCACAAATTGGCCTCTAAATTTAAACTCAGCACACTGGGAGCAAGTTTAAAACATTTATTTACCTACTGAGAATGGTTTACTGAGCGCATACAGAAGACTGGTGTGGCAAAACTGACTGCAGAAACTGAACCAGTGAGAGAGACGAAGGAATGTTAGCAGGTATCAGGTGCAGGAAGGGCTACCCAAGAGAGATGACTCTGATGTACTGGTGGGAGCAATGGAGAAGCTGGTGCAGCACTCCCAGTGTGACTCAGAGAGAAAAAGAAGGAAAACCATAATACAAAAAACCCAAAAGCTGCCCAGACCATGACAGTCCAAAGGAGATTGCTCCAGAAAACTTGTGGTTTGTACAAATGCAACCTTGCAAACCTTCTTGGCAAAGTGTTAACATAAAAGTGAATGCTCCGGACCTACAAAGTGCCAAAAATCTATGCTTTTTTAGAGGTGCACACACTTTGCATTTGATTAGTAGCACCTGCTTGCAACTTACCCTCTTAATTCCTTTGGAAGCTGTACAGGTGTACTTTGCTTTTTACACACTGCTTTTTCCTTTTCACTTCATTTTTAACAAATAAATAATGACATGGTGTAATACGTCATGTTTTGTAGACCATCTCAGACTCTATTTACCTAATGTTATGACCTTCTAAAAACCAAATTATGTCCGGATGCTTAAAAACCTTAGATTTTAAAGAGGGTGTACTTTGTTTTATCACCATGACTGTAATTTGAACAAAAAAAAAAAAGAAGATTTAAATGTGATAAAATTCATTTTACATACTGGCCTGTCTCTTATCACTGCTTTATCTTCATTTACATATTTTGAAGTAGTTGGTCGAGAGTTTTTGGCTCACTGAGTCCTGATTAAATCAGGTAAATAAATTGGAAAATGACTGAATGACGTTCAGTAAAAGGGTGCCGAGTAAATCAAATGCTGTAGAATAAATACTATAAAAGTGGTTAGTGCACTACAAACTAAATATAAGTAAACCTCATCACCTACCCAGCAATGTCAAGTCCAGTCTATTACCTTCAGTGGGAACACAGTGGAAATTACACTTTTTAATGCAGACTGGAATACAAGCGAGTCCAGCTGTCATCAGTGGGGATTCACATTTAACAACCAGCAGCAACAGATCAATACATGAAAGGCAGGCTTGATTGGCAGTGTGAAACCACAACCTTTGGCCTTGTTGTCAGCCGTGCATCAATAATGTGGAATAATGCATTTCTGATCCTCTCTCTTCAGTTACTCTAATGTGGTTTGTGTTGACAAACAAATTTCCTCATTTAAATGGTCATTGCTTCCATCTGTAGGAGTCACATTGATTAGTCTGCTGAAAGTTAACTAACTATTGTAGGCCATATATGGATTGTAACTGGAACAACATTTTGATGTGTTCAACGGACTATTGATTCCACACTTTCCATATCCGTTCACGTTGTTGGAGATGTAATTGCAGTGACATCTTCCATACAACAGAGACTTTTAACAATATGTATAGTAGAAATTGATTGTTACAGTATTCAATTCTATATTTTCATCTTCTTTTATTTTTATTTATAACATCCTGAAAGACTAAGCAAGCTAAGCATGAAAATCTTTAGTTCACAGATGACATTACATAGCTGTGAGCCCAGACTACAATCCTTTAAATCTTTGTTGAGCTGCATCATAAATGGAATAAAAGACTTGCAACCAAAAATAAATAAATAAAATAAAAACCACTTGCCAATTAGTGTGAAAGTTGCCCTTAAGCTTTCCAAAACCGCTCTGAGTCTCTGGGGCATTGACCACTTGGGTTGTCCTATGGTGATTGTGGATGCTTAAATCCTTTGGGCCCAGCTGGCCTCCACTGGTAGAGCTTGCTTCAGGACAGCTAATGAATGCTTGCTTTGAATTGGATCTGTAGAGTTTGCTGGCCAGTCAAGGTCTTGGGCTCGCTCTCATGTCTGCCATGTTGCCAAGTCATTCGTGAACAGTGTTTTGCAGTGTCTTGGACCACATTGTTGTCACCAAGTACAACTCGGAGGCCTGCTCAGTCTGCAGCAAGATTTAGGCGTGTCGTCTCCCCAGCAGAACACCGCATTCATATGAGATGATGAGTGTTTTTTACCTTACCTGTCAGTGGTTTTAATGTTGTGGCTTATCACTGTAAGCAACATGCCCTACAAACACAATATATCAAGCGACACTAGCTTGTTTGGCAGCTTGCCAGATGCTAGTATGAGAACTAATTTAGTTACCTGAAAGACTGAATGTTCAAGTGCCTCCTAACAATTATATAAGGCTGGCTGAGCATAAATCATGTTTGGAAATCAATAAATACAGCAATGGTACATCGCATTCTGCAACACCATATCATCCTAGTCACAGCTAACAGAGGCACCCGTGGCCTCAGCGGTACTGTGTACAGAAAAACACCTCAATCATCCGTGCTGCGATAGGATAAAGACCACACTCTGGGCCTTGCAGCGCACAAATATGAACAATTCTCCTTGAGCAAAACTGTCAATAATGATGGTAGATGATGTATAGATATCTCTGCAATCAATATTTCTTAGCAGTGCCATATAGAATTACTGCTGGGTTCAGTTTGCCAGCAACACTTTTTAGCTACAATAAATGAGTCAAAGAGCAGTAATAGGCTATAGTGTAGGCTAGCTGCTTGCCTGCTCGCTTATGCCGTGGTCTTGTCATAATAGGTCTCTTTGAAATCCCATTTATTTCTCTCCAGGTTGATAAATAAAGCTCTAATTGACTAAATCTAAATTTCAAAGCAAACTGATTGAAGTTAATGTTGGCTGGAAGGATGTGTTCATTTACTGGCTTAATGGGTCTTTTTTTTCTTGTCAACCAAAACATTGTGTGATCTCTGAGTTAATCCAACCGCTGCTTAAATTAGGAAAATCAATTCACAGAAGGGATGTAAAGGGCAAAAACCACAGAGAGTAGTTCCCTGGACTGTGGCCACAGATTTCACAATCAGCAATCTACTGGGGAAAGAGGAAAAAAACAATGAAGCCCTCAATGATCTTTAGCTAGAAGTTCATAAATTGTGTTGATTTAAATGAAATAAAAAGATAAAAGTCTTTTCCTCCCTGCACGTTGCTGTTTCAGGGCTTAAAACTGGACCATATGCCGAGTGAATCCGTGCCAGGGTCACCTTGAAAGTATTAGGATTTAATACAGTATGATTGACCGTGCAGTCTTAGCAAAGGATTAATGTGATGTCGTCCATATGCCCCCAGAAAATGAGAGGAGAAGTCAACATTGCGCCTATAGCTACGAAACAACAGCGGTGAAATGAGAACCGTTTGGGGAGGGCAGTCAGGAAACTAGTTGACAGGAACTTCAGGCCTGTGCCAGTTAGAAATGTGGCTGGGAGGAGTTAATACAGACAAGCTGGTCAATCTGTCAAACCAGAGGATGAGGATCCTGTTAGATTGAAAAAGTCTGAGGTGAGTGTAATGAGCTGCATCCACCCTCCAATCCTCAAACCCCCCCGCCCTTTCTCTCTCCCTTCATCCTCCACGCTCAGGGTCAAGCATGGCTTTATAAATGTTATCTGATTGCTGAGAGCTTCCCAATGCCTAGATTTGGCGGTGAAATTAATCTCTGACTAAAATATTGACGGTACACAGAACCTATCAAGTGAGGCAAAGCAATCAGGCAATAAGGGAGAAGGTGTTAGAGTAGAAAAAAAGAAAGCGCTGCAGATAAGCACAATCAATGGGACAGCGTCACCCCAGATTTGGGTGCTGTGCTGAGGTTCTGGATGAGAGTTGATCAACTATAGTACAAGTAAAACATGCAAATCGGTTAGAATTCATTTAAAGCGGTTTGACCTTGAAGTTTGACCTTTCATTAAGGTAATCCCAGAAATTTGCATAGATTTTGAGTTATTACACAGAGTGATGATAAAGCAGTTTCCAGTTCCCTTGATTGAACTGTCATTAGCTTGACAAAGCCATAGCGTTGCAAATATAACACTTAAAAAGTGGCTTTTCAGTATATGAAAAATAATACCGACTTGCATATTATGTGGCAAAATAACCTTATGGCTACGGTCTCTGTATTTAAGACATCACAAACTACCATGGCAGCTATTAAAACTGTATTGGACAGGTGTTAATCTTTGACAATGGCAGGCGTACTTTATATTACACAGTATACAATGGTGACCTTCCACATTCACCTTCCAGGGTTTAGAGTAATAATACAAAACATGCAAGCGTTAATCTTCTCTGCTATGCTTCAATCCTCTATAGAACCCTGGGGGAATGTCACAAAGGCACTGTCGAAATGCCTCCTGCGTATATACCTACTGGCATCTATGGGAACAAGGAAATAATATAATAAAACATTCATCATTCAATTTGTAATGCTGAGGTTGAAGAAAAAGAGAGGCAAGAGTGAGAGAGAGAGGGGGGGAGAATAGGAATGCAAGACAATCAGGTGCACATGTGTAACAGAGACTGACAGGCCCTTTTCATGTGGAAAAATAGCACTAATTCATTTCCCACACAGAAAGTCCTCTTGTTTGCAATATTCATGTCACCTGGAACAATGAAAGGAGGACAACCCCTGTTACTTGTGTAGTACTAAGAATAGATTTAGCCCCCTTTAATGTGTGTGTGTGTGTGTGTGTGTGTGTGTGTGTGGAGGGAGGTGGGGGCAAATAAAGAAAAAGCTGAGAAGAAACTCCTCTTGCAAACTGACCCAGATAACAACAACAGAAAGATGAAGTCTGGAGGGGCAAACAAAACAGTCCACACAGAAAAGAGGGAGAGAGAGATGTAAAGACAGCAAAAAAAAAAAGAAAAAAAAAAGAAAAAAAAAAAAGGGGGGGGGGGGCTCTAAAAATTGTTCTCTTGACAAAAAGTTAGTTGAGAAGTAGGAGGGAAAAAGGGGATGAATATTTTAAGAAGCAAGATCTCTCAAGGAGGAGAGAGATGAGTAAGAGTGAGAATAAAAACAAGCAGCTCTAGCGATAGTTCAAACTTGCAAAAAGGGGATTTTTTCGGAGTACACGAGCAGGCAGCGTCTGCTGAAGGCTGCCCCTGTCTATATTTCCCCTTCTTCAGGATATGCACCAACAGCTTATTGGGGGTAATCATCTGAAGAAGGAAAAACACAAATATGGCAACTTGGGGTGGGGGGATTTCTTTGCACTGTCAGAACATCTGCAGTTGCTGCAGTTCTAATTCTATGACACTTTCGTGCTTGCACTGAGCTAAGTGCTAGAGTAAGCTGCAAGAGTAAACTGTGCAATAGTAGCCTATTCAATGCTACCCTAAGTACTAGGTTTAACACTCATAACAGAGCCACCTGAGAATTTAGAGATAGCAGGAATTCACTGATTCTTCTTGATACTTTGAAAAGTGCTAGTCAATGTGTTAGGTTAGGGTTATACAAACAGACCCAATATGCTAATTTTGCTGCAGCAAGCACATGCATATGAATTTGCATCATTTCCTAACTCTAACACTTAATCCTTTGCTAGGCTAAAAATGCTAATGTGTGCTGCAATATGTCATTTGTCCTTGTGCTTAGCTTTCCTGCAGCTTTAGTGAGTATGGCCTATGGTGTACACACTGTCAACTCCACTTCAGTCTCCTTCTCCGTCCGTGCTGGGGAAAAGGGGACTCTGACCCCACCATGATGACACTGCTCCAGAAGAGATTATAGACCCTGATACTCCGCCGTGCCAGCATTATGCACACACTGCCCTTTAACTAAGATACACAGGCTAGCTGCCAGCTCTGTCGGCACCTATCAGATCTGCCTACTCACGTTTACACAGACAAAATAACAAAAGAAGTCCAAGACAGCACATGCATACAGACAAACATTATAACTACTTGCTGCATGCATTAAAAAATACAATTCCAGTGCAGTCACAAGCCAAAAAAGGCAGAGGTGGTATAATAAACATCCACAAAATCAATAAGAAGCAGCACTCAACCTATGTGGGTCTACAATCAGTAGTTTTCAGCTGAAGTGTTTCCATTTCCATCAAACTGGAGGAAGACACCATAAAAAACATCCTTTATTTTACATAAAAGGCAATATAGAATAACAATCAAAGGAATAATTTCAGAAAAATTGCTGAAGCACTGCTGTTTAAGGCCTGTTACGTTAAGGTTTGGGGCTGCCCCAATCAGAGATGTCAGCGCAGCCCTTTATACTACATATCAAAGGCAAAACAAGCAGGATGACATTCCTCAGCAGGGGGCGGCCAGAAATGCCACTGGCTTGAAAGCTCAAACTCGCAGAGAGCAGTGCAGCAGCAGTTTTCCGCCCTGTGTGATTTACTGCTAAATTGCGTCTATGAGGTGTTTTTTTCCCCGAAAGTTACAAGGTGAGCAAAAGAGGCTTCCAGTGTAGATCCCCCCCCCAATAAATAAATAAATAAATAAATATGTTTTATATGTTTCTTTGATATGTGGTTTCACATATTTCGATTTAGCGTATTGCCTTCTACAGTGTCATTTATTGAGGTGGTGCAATGCCAGAGTCTTGCTCCAAAACCTGTAATTTTTAGATGTTTGTACCAAGCATGGAAAAACATTTTACTACACTGCGGTGTTGTGTCTAGTCTGAGCCACTCACTTCTGGCCATAAAAAAATGTAGTAGCTGTTCAAATATAGTGACATAAAGTGGAGGGAAATTGCATATTTTTAATTATACAACATTCTTAAAACAATTTCAACTAAAGACACTCCACATATACGCATCATATATTTTTACTAACAGGCTCAGTATTTCAGTTATGAAATATGAATAAAAGATTTCATGGTACATGAATGAACACTCAGCAGATTCCACTCACTGCAATAATGACAGACACACGCCTTTGATCACCATAAATGTGGCTTAATGTGAACAATCCTCTAGTCACCTTTCATTTTTGTCTCAAACCCAGTATGATCCCGCGGGGTCCTGAATGTCATACTTTGGGCTCTGGGCTGATATTTTACTTATCTGCTAGATTATATTTGAATTTGCCTATATATCCATTTAACTGCTAAATTAATTCACTTTAACTGAATCTCTCATACGACTTTAGGGAGATGGGAAAGTCACTAAATGGAAACAATGTCCCAACACATCTCTTGGTTGAGATTTACAATATAAATGCCAGCCTGCCTTCCTTCCCATCCTCCTGAGCCAAATTCAACTCCTGTGTCATCACGTTGAAAGGAAATTATGAAACAACTGGGCAGACTGAACTTCTGTGCTTTCAAAATACATTCTAGCATTTCCCTAACATGAACCGTACACCACCAATGCATGTCTATGGCTTTTTGTGATGCCTTTTGTAAATTTCAATAGAAATTTTTAATAGTAATGATTTCCTGAACTAGTGGATATGAAGACTGCAGATTTTTAACATCCCTCTTTACTGTGATTGAGTAATAGTGATGGATGTGAGGATAAGAACCTGATTTGTGCTAAAATAGTGTGAGATTCATAATTAAAGTAGTTGATTGACATGGCTCTGTAGCAATTTGATTAACTTTCTAAGATTAACTTAGCAAAGCAAAAATTAATAATTCGTTTGCCTTACATTTCCATTTTAATAATGCTATTGTTTTCTTACTAACACTGAGACAAGATTATACTTTAAATGCCACTTTGGGCTGTAGTAAATTGTGATATGTAACTCTGAAGGCTATCAGGAAGTAATCTGATAAAATATCTGCTGTCGATTCCAAGTGTGTCTGGTATCTGGTCACTAGAACTCTTAATCTGAGGTTCCAAGTGGCCATAATTAGGCTAAGACACCAAAATAAACCTAGATGAGATAGCACAAACGTTAGGAGTGGCTAGATTAATCATTTTTAAAAAGGTGGAATGCACTGGACAGCTCGAAAACACCAAAGGCTTCATAGACAGAAATAGAAGAAAACTAAAGTGGAGGATCTTGAAATTCTTTCCCTGGTGTGGAAAAACTGTCCATAGGATCTGATCACTTGATCACAACCCAATAGAACATGGTTTTTAGTTACTGAGGACAAAGCTAAATGCAGTCACAGATCAGCAACAACTGAAGTTGGCTATACCACCTGGTACCACTGGCAATAATGACCTGGCAGAGCATCTCTGTCTCATCTATTTGGTTATTTCCATCGGTTCTAGACTTTAGACTGCAAAAGATTTTCAATCAAGAATAACAAAACAACCATTATTTTTAAAACTAGCACATTAGTTTGTCCAGTTATTTTGATACTCTGAGAATGGGGGACTATATATGTAAAACTGGCTGTCATTCCTAAACAGTTCATGCAGTATTTTTGTTAAACTCTTAAAAGAAAGAAAGAAACTGAAACTCTGCACTTCAATCACACAGTGACTGCTGATTTAAAATCCACTGCAGGACAACACTGCTAATTGCTTAGACATAATTTATTTTGGCCATGATAACCATGTAGTGAAACTCTGATACTGTCAGAACCCTAACTGAAAAATTGTAATTTTATATAGAACCTGCCTTTACAACGGCAACTGAAAAAATAAACATTAAGTACCTTGATAAGTCATAACAGTCTCTTACATGCTTTAAACTTTCATAAATGTAACTACATGTTGAACTATGTAGAAAATCACATTCTCCAATCAAGGGAAACAGAAGTCACAACACAGACTTCATAGATCAGATTTTGAAAAGTTTGAATGATATCAGGCTATAAAATATCATGAAATGACACAAATGTGAAGACACATTAAAAAAAAAAAGAATGGAATATCTTTGACACAAAATCTATCGTTCTATTTATTTAGGAAAAAAGCTTTCAGCAATAGCAGACTAGATGGAGCCATTAGCACTAAATTGCCACCTCCGGATGTTTCCTTTTTTTTATTTTTTATTTTTAACCTCTTGATATTTTATATTATTTTTATAATGACTGCCTCTGAAGTGAGTGTCCTCATGGTTTTATGTGACCCATGACCAATACTGCTGTTGTACCATCCATACAAAAACCAAGCTAAAAACCAACTATCTTGAAATATGCTTTTGCTCAATTGAGTCCATTAATCCTGGAGGGACTGTGGAAGAATTTAACCGAACTGTTCTATTCTTGGCGCTTTGCTCGGTGCGTCACTGCACAAGCAAAGGAGCTGAGCACAAGCGTGTGTGTAAGAGTGTGTGTATTTCAACTATAAAAACTAAGCCCTGAAGGCAACTGCTCAAACCTGCTGCTGTCACAAATAAACAATGAGACTTGATTTGATGAAGTGACAATAACAGAGACGTTGTAAAACCGCATTCAAAATAGCACAGACTTTCTTTATTACTTTTTTAGGACTGAAGGACAAAATGGGTAGTGACACACACAAGGAAACAAAGACCGTGTTCACATAATGGAACAGAATTGAAAGCTTGGGTCTGTATGATTCATAATTATATAACTACAGCAAAATCCCCGTGTTCGGCACATACACATGTGCACACCAGTAACTCGTGCCTGCTGTGTGTGTTCGGTGTATTCTGTTGCCAATGTCCTTGGACCCTTCCTGTAGGCTCCAGTCTCGTGAGATGGCAATGATCAGAAATGGAACGACATGCAAACTGATCCCACCATCTTGGCAGGCTGGTAATTAAATATCAGCTCTTGGCACACAAGTATGCAAATGAGGTTTGCCGTCTCGTGCTTTTGCGCATTTCACCCTGCCCAATCCCGCCCTCCAACAACACTGATCAGTAGAGAAGGCCCTGCTAGGTCCTTTTGTTGGCGACTGTTCGCAAAGATATTATTAACCTCTTGTCTAAAGCAGATCCAGATCAGAGACACTCTGAGGCCCTCGGGTCAAGTGGCTGAATAGCCAGTGCTTATGTTTGGCCCTTACAGTGTGAAGGAGAGGAACAAGAAGAAAGAACAGGAGGGGAACACAGATGCAGTTAGGATGTGAGTTGGATGGGTGTTAGTGCAGGATGTGTGTGTGTGTGTGTGGGGGGGGGGGGGGGGGGGGGGGGGGGGGGGGGAATGGATGGACTCATAAATAGCAAGGGATCATAATTGTGAAGATGTCAGAGGCCAAATTGATATTTTTTTCTATTGGCAGTGATAAGGCATGTGGGCAAAACAGGGATAGGGGCTTATTAAAATTCCCATAAAGCCTATCATTGTGTGGCAGAGCAGAGGCCTTCTGTTAACATGCCAGTTTATGGACGTGTGGTGATTGTTCTTGTGCAGGCTCACTTAATATGGAAAGCGTGGGGTCTTCAAGTGGCTGTGGCCTTATTAATGATACCCTGCCTCATATATTTCTGTATGATTACACATTCATCAACATTAAACTCTTATGTATAGGATGATGTCTTTTAACTGTTTGAAAGAAAAGCCACATGCAACATTTCACTAGTTCCTTTCATTTATACCTGATAAATCTGAATCTCTTGCTTGTCACAACCATGAGCAGTCTGTAGTATGATTAGAGCTAAGAAGCTCCCAGTCACTGGCAGAGAGGGATTTATCAATCACAGAGTCTCTGGCTGTAGCTTCTTCTTTTCACTTAGACCCACATGTGATGAAGAAAACAGCAGAGTAAATGGGGATGTAAGAGAATATCTGGAAAATATCTCGAGACAGAAGAGAGGAGGATGATGAAAGCAAGAAAGCAAAAAAATAAGAAGGATTGCAGAGGAAAGAAAATGCGTTGAGAGAAGAATAGGTAAAAAGAACAGGAGACGGAAATAGCCTTAGAGGAAAATCATTAAAAGAAGCTATTTGCAGAGGCTGTTAAACCAAACACAACACTGATTTGAGGCATTAATTTGAGGTAGATGTAGTCAACATGCAATAATCCACACATGAACCTAGTACAGATGTAAAACACCAAAGCTGTTATGCGCTGTGTCAAAGTCAGTTATTGCTAACATCCAATTAATTATCTCAATGTCTTTCTCTTTGTTAGCTTCAACTCATATATATGAAATCTGATTAATTTCAAAGAATATTCAACACATATGGAGTGGAAACCATGCATAACTGATCTGCAATATGCTGTGTATAATGAGTAAGAAAGCGGTTATGATACAAGCCAATTGTTGCATATGACAAAGATTTAATCCTCTGCTGATAAGAAAGACAAAAAGCCCCCGCCTTTTCTACTTGTAGCTAAATAATCTTTCATTCACGCACCTTTTCACTGACTTCTATCTCAACTTGCTCAAGATCCACAGCGCAAGGATGCACTCAGTAGAGGCAACGGCATAGAAGATAATACGTTTTGATCACAAAAGCTCAAATGTATTCTTCAACCTTGTCACGCTCAACTTATTGAATGCCTTCCCAGATAAGTCTGTCCAAAAGATAAAAGGGAAATGTTCAGACGCATTAATGATTACTTACTAATGACTGATCAAACAAAACATGCTGCCACTAGTAAGTACTGCTCTAATGAAGTGTGCTGAATACTAAACAATCGATAACATGGAGCCCAGTGTCTGTTAGGTCTGAGATATATACTTGTTTCTTTTCAAGCTCCTTTAAAATAAACTAGCGTATGCAATATACAGCACAGAAGTCAATAACAGGACAAAAAGTCTTGAGCCACACTTCTTCTTTATATTTTGAGAAAGAGGTACAATAGGTAGAAAAAGGTACAATTTATTGAAGCATGTGCAAATACATGGAAATATAGCCTATAAGTCAAAAACTGAGTTTGCACAATTTTCTATGACCAACTTTAATCTTTAACACAGTCTGAGATTTTCTTGTAATTTTTTTTAGGTTACAGGATTTATTCTTCAGGCTTCTGAAGGATATTCACAGCTCGTGTTTGGATGTTGGCTGCCTTGTGCTGCGGTCTCTGTCAAGATGATGCTACACAACTACAATAATGCTGAATTCCAGACTCTGGGGAGACCAGTCCATGACTGACAGTGTTCAGCTACATGTTTTTCCATCCTGGTAGTCTAGTCTAGTACAGTCCGGTTCTTGTGTAATTTGGCATACCAGCCACTTGATCATAATTATCATTGTGTCTTTTCTTATGTCTTAAGAACATGACTTTTCAAGTAAAGGTAATCTGCTCTTGATAGTTACTTCTTTTGTCCTCCAATTGTCCAATTTCCTCACATTTTGTACGGACACACTGCAAACAATGCTGTGATTTGCTGGGTTTATAGTTGATAGCTGTTTGGGAATCATCTTATCTTCTAAACATAGTATTTTATGTCAAACTGCAATATCTCTGAAATTGTGTGTCTCTGTGACAGGCAGCTACTAACCTACCTCTTTTAAGCCCCCCCTCCACCCAAACAAAACAAAACAACAAAACAAAACTCCTTCCTCTGAAAATACCCAGGTACACGGAAAAAGGAGACAATGTTGAAATAAAAACTCCCAAAGACCTTAATATAGGCTGGAGAACTATTGCTCAAGAATGGAATACAGACTAAAATAGCTAAAAGTTAAATGAATTGAAATGCCCTTTCAAAGACTTAAACTTTTGACCAGAGATACTGTACACCATATGTCACAAACCACCTTATATAATAAATCAATGCACCTTCTCTGTATTTTTGTCTCTTCTGCCTGGTACAGTCTCTCTAACCATTGTTGACATTTGGCTCAAAGTATATTGATTCTTGCAGGGAAGTGAAGCACATATACACAGTGAATTCAAGCGTGGGGTATGGTGCACAATGGGAACAAATTGGAGCAAGTGAATGTTTTTAACATTGAGACTTCTCATTTAAAACACACAGTCTCATCAGTCATGAAAAAGAAAATCACAGCTAAAAATGCATTTACCACCAAAATATGTCATACCTATTCATCCAAACCATATTGTAAACTACACTGTACACAGCAGCTAAGATCCCTCAGAGAAAAATATAAAGTACAGTAGATAAATACCTCCAAGGACAAATTATGAAAGTTGTTCCTGACTTCATCACTAAAACTTTACAAGCTTTGAAAAGTGAAAATATTTCATGGCCAGCAGTTTGAGAAAAGAAAAATCTACTGAATTCTTATTAAATTTCACCTCTGCTTGACTCATTTAGTTGACTACAGAGTATTTCTGCAATTGTACGGGCTTGCAGTTCAGTTGACTCCAGATTGCTAAATATGTATAAGAAGATCTTGAATAATGTAATCAAATGTGATATATTCACTGTGGTGGTGGAGCTCTCATTCCAAACACACAGCACCAATCTTTGAAGTAAATCCAGTGCTATGATATGTAAAAAAATAAATTCATAGCTTTAGGGGATTTATTATGTCAACTGAATGCATGCATTTTGTTAAGTTAAAATAAGGAGTCATAGATGAAGGTTTCCATCAGTGGATTTCAATTTTGCTCCCTAGTGGGCCCAAGTATTTGGAAAGTCTATATTTTTAAGATTTAAATTTTAAGATATAAGCTACCAGTTGCTAATGGGTTTTATTAGCCTAATGTTACCATTAAATTTTTAAAGAGTTAAAACAACCTAGCAAATGCACACTGTAAAGACGTTTTATAAGAAAGAAGAAAAAAACAAAGCAGTGCAGAGTCGTTTAATTGGTATTATGTTGTGCATAAGCCTTGAGCCACCCATCATTTCTGTTTTGCTAGGGAAATGGGAAATAAGTCTAACAATTTATTGCAAAATGAGTAAAAATGCATTGAAATGCACTATATATGTCAATAAAAAAGAAAAAGAAAAAAAGAAATGCACTATATAAAGCAAAAACCCTAAAAACTTAACTTTGTACAATTCTAAAAAGCATGAAAATCAATACTTGGTGTGATTTTGAATCTTATCATTTGAACATTTCTTATAATTTCTTTAAGTAGTCTTAAAGCAATAGTCTCCAGAGCTCTTCAAGGACATTTTAAAGCTTTTCTTTGACTGCTGGCTGCCTTTTGTTCTGTTCTCTGCCAACATAATCCCACAATGACAATGGTTCAATAATGTTGAGCTCTAGTCTCTGTGGAGGACAATCCATGACTGAGCCTAACTGATATATTGACTGATATATCTGCATTTATAATAGCTGATAATAAAAAAAGAAATGGGAGAAGCAACCTTAGATCATCTTATGTTGAGTATTAATATTACATAGTCTTTCCAACAGAAGGTACTCTGCAACGTCCCTGTTGGCAACACACGTGTTTTTGGAATGCCGCAAATATGAGAAACAACCGAGTCAAACAGAGTGTAAATAAATAATCCACGTCTTGCTGTGACAATGAAGTTCATTTTTAAACTGCACTGTCATGTTATCTTATCATGGACTCATACATAATTATATATAACAAAAGTCTGACAAATCTGTTTATGTTTCATCTTAAAGAAAAAACACTGGCTATATTGTATTTTTAACCAAGAAGCACTCCAAGAGTCCAAACCTCTGCCAAAGGCAACTCAGTCTCCTGGCAGTATTTATTTTTAAGGGAGGAGTATTTTATATATATTCATTTCATTTTCTTTGTTCTTTTTAAACTTACTTTAAGAAGTTTGTAGTGCAGTGAAAGGTCAAGTGCAAGCTATCATGTTTACAGATGGACACACACGCACACAAATGCTACCAGAAACATCCTAGGTGAAGGTATAATCACCAAATATCAATATCTGTCTTGAAAATTCTATATCATTAGGCTTTGTGTGGTTTGTTTTTTAAATACCGAGGTGTTTAGGCCTTTTTTTTTTCTAAATCCACAGTGCCTGCTTCTCATGTCAGCAGCAGCACTGTGTCTGCAAAATGGCAGTAGCAAGATGTGCACCTATGCTCCACTGTTAAACTCCTGGCACACAACATGGAGAGTTAGCCAGTGTTCAACCCTGAAACGTGTAACCAAGCTTTTCTCAAAGTGGAGAAAGGAGAGAAAAGCCACTGTGGGGCTGGAGGTAAGTGTCAAGCAGATCATTTTCACAGGTCCGCCGAGTAGCTACCTTCCAAAAAACACGTAACTCCAACCTCAGTAAGTAAAAGCCGTGTTTGCTCTAATGGTACATTTTTTCATTTGACAGACACTGCAAGACATACAAGATAAAGCTCTAAGGTAGCCCTGTGACATCCTCATTTCCCCACATTCACCACCACTTTTTGCTACAAATGTTACCGCTTTAATTAACATGTATTCTATCAAAGAAACTCCGTGGCCCCTGGATATCAAACTTTATTACTTTTTAAAAAAGCATAGACAGAGGGAAAAAAAGGAAATCTGCTGTCAGTCCTCTGCGATAGAACAAACACGGGGAGTAAGTAAGAGTGTGAAGAGAGATCATTGGGAAATATGCAAATGTAGATATGAATACAGATCAGGCTTCTCAGTAGGAGATGAATACATTTACCTCTCATCTACATGCTGATGAAACACAATAAGAAGCATTTTTGGGGCTTCAGTACTGTAGAACAATTAAAGCTGTCAAAAAACTTACATGGTCAGATGTTATGAAATGAAATGAAAAAACATAATCAAAGGCAAACAGATGCACACAATGTCTATTAAAATCATTTTCTTGACAATTTAATTCTACCTAATGAAATCATAGATTATTATGTGGCCTCCAAAGGGACAGTTAACCCTGATGCATTTCTACAAGTGGTTACTGTAAAAACATGCAGCATGTATCTCAGGCCAGGATAAGACCCGTGCATTTATTGTCTAAGGATCTTCCACTTCTAGCTACAGGTCCTTCGACAATAAATGCACGGGTCTTATGATTAGCAGCTTAAATAAAAGCCACAAATATAAGAATAACTACATATACACTGAGTGTAGTGCACACATTAAAATGGGACTGCTAGTGTCAGTGTGTACACTGTATATAAAAATGTCTCTGTGCTGTTTCATCTTATTTCAGAGGATTGTATGAGTCCCATTGGATAAATAAGTCTTCCTTTTAAGCTCTACTTACACTCACCAGAGGCCTGTTTTACCACAAACAACATTTCTTTTTATTTCGCCCCCTTCACATTATTTTTCTTCTTTTTTCAAACTTGTGGTTTCAGGCAACCATTGCCAGTCTCCCTAGTCCTTTTCAGACATGGGATACAGAAGATTGCTGGCTTCATTAATCTGTTTAAGTGATAGTCAGACATAGTTCACTTTTATTCTAATGTTCCTTATGGTTTTATCCAGATATACACACAACAGTGATAAGGAGTGTTATATTACACGTGTGATTTTTGTCATTCCTGCAAAAGACTCATTCACTTCTTGCAACAAGTTCTGCCTTCACTGATTCTAATCAAGAGCTCTGATTCTCTCACTAAAATTAGTGTATTTGTGTGGTTGTGCCACATTGCCACAGCAGATGCTGCGCGCCACTCACGCACACACGATCTGGATTAAGAACAGAGGAAATGCATCAAAAACAAATGTCTTATTTTTTTTGCAAAGTAAAAACAGAGCTGAGTAGATGCAAGAAACATTCAGTCTAAAGCAAACCTTTCAGTTCAGACTTGAGCCCTGTTAAAAGTGTTACTACGGGTAAACGTTACTAGGCTTGACCTGGTAAGGGTCATCACAATTTTTGTAACATTACTGTAGATCTGAAATTAAACTGTAAGGTTTACAGAATGCCTTAAAGGGTTTCCTGGCTTACAACACAATTAAAATGAGTAATCTATGATAATTTAAGGTCAAAATGAAATAAAGAGTCATGAGATAACTGTTTTTTTTAAAAATTGGTGCTATATAAATAAAATTTTACTTAATTTAATTCGATTGAAAGCATGGCACAACTGTCCTCAGGCTTCCTTCAAGCATCAGCAGAGTAGTCACAGGGAGGTTTATAGTGGACCGAGTGCTCCCCTAACCCCTGTGGCATGAACTCACTATATCTTTTTAATGAGACTCTCAGTGTTACAGGGCTCCAGGCTGGTGGCTGGAGGGGATGGAGTTTTCCAGGCATTAACCTGACATATGCGTAGTGATGGCTTTGGAAGGTGCACTGACACTAGCCACTAGGTATCAAAAGAGTCCCTTTGAACCAACACAGCACGTTCTATTTCTATTCATGTCAACCTGGCAAAGCTTCTGGAGTATATATCACATTTAATCCCAACTAGCTCCAGGGATTTTATTCAAGAACCAGTATACGTCTATAAGTCTTCATACAGTATATCAAAGCAATGTATATTTGGAAATGTAAACAGTTCATGAGAATCCTATTTTTATCTGTGACAGTGTCATTCTATATAAGTAACTGAAATCAAAGTTTGGTTTTTTGTTTTTTTTCTTGCATGCTTATAGCCTAAAGTCTGACCTCAATCTGTCAAGTTGATGTAAAATCTATATTCATTTCTCTTCATCTGATCACATACATTTATGCTAAACCCTGTGGGTTTACCAGTCTTTTATCTAGAATAGAATTATTAAAGAAGCAATCATATGAATTATTAACCAAGTTTCACATGGTACTGCATGACACTAAGCAGAAAAGGTCTTGCGGAGTGAGGCTGTGTGACTTCAGATAAAAGAACTGACCGAAATAAAAGTTACATTAACAGGAAATCAAACAGTTGGCCACAGGGTGTTACTGGGACAATTTTACTTTTTCTAATACAGCTGCTACCTGCTGGTAGCTAATATAAGCTAACTGTGGCACAAGTGTGAGTATTCTGAAATGTCAGTCATACGTTTTTTTTTTTAAGTTGTCATGATTAATTCATTTTTTGTTTGTGTTACTGATGAAAAATTTAGTTCAGTCATACAAACATCAGTTATACCAGATAAACAAGATGAGTAACTGTTGTGCTTTATTGAAAAGACAGCATACATGTAGTAATATAGTGTATGCTGCACACAAATCACTTTAATCACTAACTTGTTAATGTGGGTTGTACATTATAGGTTAAGAAAGCTGTGTTGTACAAGCCATGTCACAGAAAAAAACATAATGAAATTCCTGCAGAACAAGATTTTGATGTTTTCTCTGCCAGGTCTGTATGCTGCAAGACAATTTAAGAGCTGGATATCCAATGAACCCCCCCCCCCCCCCCCCCCCCCCTTTTTTTTTTTTTTTTTTTTTTTTTTTTTATTACCATGGGCCCGCTGACCATGACCTTAAGTCTGTTACCGTTTGTGCAAGAGACAAAATTAAAACGTTTTTGGAAAGAAGAGAAGATGACTTTACAGGGATATTTGGTGCATTGTGGTGACACAAGGCATTCACAAGGTAATGCTGTCTGAACATGGAGAGAAAAATTTGGGCTAGAAGGAAAATTCAAATGGTTCCAGAAAGATGGGTCTTGTTTTTTTTTTTTAATAATTTTGCAGCAAAATTGACAACATATGTCAATTGGAGCTGTATACATTTTGGCCAATAAAAAAATTAATCAGACAAAAAAACAAACAAAAACAAAACCTACCTACCACCTAACAGAAAGCACAAACTAAGTTTGCTATTTTCTGAGACTCACGTAAACATAATGCTGTGTTTCTGGGTGTCAGAACTTAAAGGGATGTGGAAATACAAGCAAAGTGGTAAAATTTGTTTTTAAGCACCATGTTTAAGTGCTGCGTGACAAAGGTTGCTCTGTAAGAGCCGATTCAGTGCTGATTTGTTGTCATCTTGGAGCACAGTTTTTGGGTGAGTGCTAAGCCAAGCAGCTGGGTGAGAGAAAACACATCACTCTTGAGAAAAGATGGTTGTTGCTTGGGTCGGCCATATGCCTCAGCATCTGTGAGTGACGATGAATGCTTTTGTGTAAGGGAAAATAATCCCAAAGCCCAATTCTTCTCTTTTTTGTAAACACTTTAAAAGTGTGTCTCTAAATCTGGATTACTTGCGTTGTACTTAGTTTATTCGTTTTTTTGTTTTATTTATTGTTTTTTAAATATTGATTTTCAACATAATAATTATGTGCTGAAAAAAATGTGGTTTGTTGGATTCCAGTCTGTCCAAACACTTCTCTCAAAAGTACAAGGTTACTTCACAGCTGTCCTGCTGTGCTCCCCTTCGGCTTTACCATGAGTCATCACTTGCAATTATGCCCTTGTGCACAGGCTTTGTGGTTCAAGTAGGCAGATGTGGTTCTTTTAAATCTGTTCTACACAGTTGTAACCACTGCAAACTAAAGTACAGATTAAAAAAGGAAGAAAAAAACAAAAAACTTCATAGGAGTAAAACAGTGGGGCAAAATACCAAAACAATAGGCTCAAAGACTAAAGCATGTAGAGCTCAGAGGAACTGCAAAACCACAGGATAACTCTCTCTGGGTTTTGTAACACTCTTTTCACAGTAAATTTAATTAAAATTGTTGTTTTAGTATCTGCTGCACTGTGAGAAATATTGATTGTATCTGCTTTGTAAAAACAAAATCAACTGGGCTTTAAAAACATTATCTGTTGAATGAGGACTGCTCTGTTGACTAAAATATAAATATTCACTTGTTCAAAATCCTTGGGAAGTTACATGAGAGATTAAAATAATTGCTGAAATAGTAAAGAAAGTGAAACAGCAAAATTTAAAACTTTATGACTTTGAGGAGTTGGAGGAGCAAGTGGTTTCTTATTTTTCACCTACTTTCACATTTACATCTGGCATTCACCTTGCTAGGTGAACTTCAGAAATGACTTAATTCTTCATGGCAGAGATTCAACAAGGTGTAGGAAACATTCTTCAAAGATTTCGATTTGTTGGCTTCATATCCACTGCCAATCTCCCATTCCACCACATCCCAAAGGTACACTCTTGTCATGTTCAAGAAACGTCAGAGATGATCTGACGTTTGTGACATGGTGCATTATGCTAGTGGAAATAGCTATCAAATAATACAATGTACACTCTAGCCATAAAGGCATGGATGTGATCAGTAACAATGCTCAGGAAGGCTGTAGTGTTTAAACTATATTCAGCCAGTAGTAAGGAACCAAAAGCGTGCCAAAAAGCATCTAAGCCCCTATTACAACACCACCAATATGCAGGATGGATGCATGTGTTGATGTTTACAACCCACTCTTAGCTTACTACCCAAATGTTGCAGCAGAAATTCAAACTTAACAGACCAGCCAACAGTTTTCCAACCTGCTTTTGTCCAAATTAGAGAACTGGGGCCTTGGTTTTCTTTTCTTAGCTGACACAAATGGCGCATGTAACAAAACTGACACTTCAAACCTGCCACTGCAGCTGCATGTACTTGTTTGTTAAACAGTCTACAGTACTGTGCAAAAATCTTGAGTGACCCTCATTTTATTTAGCTTCCAAAGAATCAGACTTCCTTGTGATTTTTTAAAGTGGTCTTGAGACAGGATCTGAGAGATGTACCTCATTCCTCACCCACCAGAAATGGTCTCAGTGAAAGGGTGGTTGTCAAATAGCTATTCTTAAGGAAGTGAAACAGGGAGAAAAGAGGTTCAGGAGAGTGACTGTACAGCCATCTGTAAAACATGGTGGCGGATCTGTCATAGATTGGGGCTAAATTTCAGCCATTGGTAGAATGTATTTGATTGGCAAAGGCTTAATTTTTCAGAATGACAATGCACAGTGCCAAAAGTGCACCTGGACAGAAAAAAACACAGTGGAAAATTAACAGTCATGAGGTCAGACCTCAACATTATTGAAGTACTTTGGGATCATTTTGACAGAGAGCAAAACAAAAGGCAGTCAACATCCAAAAAGAACTTTGAATGTCCTTCAAGAAGCCTGGAGAACTATTCCTGAAGAGTACCAAAAGAAATGGCAACAAAGTTTGTCTCAGAAAGTTCAGACTATGGTGAAGAATAAAGGTGGTCAAACCAATTACTGACTGTAACTCTCATTAGAATTGGGGGAAAAAAAACCCCTCTATTTTTACCTTATCTGTAGTATTTTCATGTGTTTTTGCCTGTTTCAATAAATTGCTGGACCTATTTTTCCTTGCAAAATAAGAAAAAATCAAAGGTGACTCAAGGCTATTTGCACAGTCCTCTATGCTCCCAATATAAGGTAATAATGCTTTTCTGGACAGCATGTGAGAGATTTGCTAAAACAATTCAATATTAAACTGTAATCCAAGAGCAAAGATCTAATCCCCTGGCACTACATATTTGTAACATAAAACAAATCAAACCAGTATTTAAATGATTGGGATTCATAAATTAGTCCATGTAGTATAAAAAAGGGGATGAGAAATAGCCATTAAGGGTCAAGTTAAACATCTCAACTAAGATTTAGATAAATAATGTATCTTCAACACTCATTTGAGAAAAAAGTCATCTGTATTATGAGCATGATTTCAAATTAATTTAATGCAACTTTAGTTTAGCATTTTATGACACCAAAGTTCGTTAGCCCATATGGTCAGGTCAAGGAGAAAAGCCGAGGGAGTGCCAGGCTCGGCAGAAAAAAATAGGGTTCACTCTTGGCAGACTGTATGAAATTATGAATAAATAACCCAACATGCTGTTAGCCTGGAGATAAAACACACAACATTATCTTTCTACCCCACCCCCTGAAAAAATAATAAAAAATTAAATAAAAAAGTAATGCCAAAAACAGATGGCTGCGCCTTCCTGTATATCTCAGGCCTTTCCATCTCAGAGAACCATTGGCTCGTGCCTGAATTACTTGCACATGCAATACACAAGTGTGCTCTCACCTACAAATACACTGAATAGCTTTCTCTCAGGCACACAGGCATGTTCTTTCATGGCCCTTCTCTTGTTTCCTGCCCAACAATTCTTCCATTCCCCCCCCCAGTATCTCCGCTCTCCAAAAACCCTCACTAATAAATATTAATGCTGACTTCCATGTGGTGGGACAGGGCTTACTCACAACCAAATGATCCTCACACAGAATAATGAAGCCGCTGGGATCCAGGTGAGAGGACGGAGGGAGGCTTATGTAACTCAGTGCCATGTCAGGTAGGTTTCATCCATAATTTAACACTCGGAGAAGCAGATTGGAGATATAGAAGGAGACGTGAGGAATTAGCCCCATAACCTGGGAAAGACATGGAAATGGGGGAAGCAAATGTAATGAGAGAGCAAGCCCGCAAGAGATTTAGTGCAGCTCTGCAGCCAAGTTTTGGGTGTGTGATAAATGCGATCAAGTTGCGAATACATCATGCATATACCTGCTGAGAGCATCATACCATTACTACAAGCAAACTGCAGGATTTTTTGTTTATTCGCTGGTTCAGTAATATCGCTGTGGAGCAAAAGCAATTCCTTGTGTAGGAATGATCAATGTAAAAACATCAGCAAACAACTGTCCATCACAGGAGATCTCATAACTCACAAAATTCAAAGAATATTGGTTTGCCTTGTCTGCAAGTATCCCCTGTTGACACATATAAACAAGACAAATGGCTGTGACAGGCAATTTGACAGACACAGCAGTTGACAGCTTCACATTTTTTGGAGATCAATTTGCCACATGCAGTGCAGCCATACATGGGCCAAACGATCAGTGAGGGACAAGAAACAACAAGGCTATTGACCTAGGTGACCTCTGAACTGTATATTTTGACCTGGATATGATCACCCTCTGCAGAGTAAGAAAGCTAGGGTTAAGCTTATCAAACCTTTGGCTGAATAGCAAATGTGCTGTAGCCTCTTTTAAAGATTTATATTGATATTGTATTGATATTGTAGATGTCACATGACATCTAATGCAAAACAACTTCTATCTCCAAGTTTATAAATACACATATTCATAGAGTACTGTTTCCTCCAAATAATACTTTGCTTTCTTGAAATAATGTGAGATTATATACAATATAAATTAAGTTAAATTAAATTAAAGATTACTTAACTAATTAAACGTAGATGGACGCTTATTTGTTTGCATGGGTCTGCGAGGGTGTATATTTAAAGGACACTTGATATGCACATACACGCCATAATTACCATGGAAATGTAGACATAAATATTCATAACACCCCTTCTGTCTGCATGCATACAGGTACCATTAAGTGGGTGGCTATGCATGCATAATGCATCTATATCCTTGTTTGTCTGCATGTGTTTGCCCTTGGATCAAACATTCTTGCCAGTACAGAGCACATGCAGAGGTGAGTCGAGAGCCACAGTTGCAGCAGGGCCAAGGGCCAAGCTGGAGCCAGATTGATAAGAGGGCCCCTATAGAGCCCCCAGAGGGCCACTAATGGAGCTGTCATCATGCAACGTCCTTGCTGTGCAACAGCCTCCTCTGCTGTCACACAGATATCACTTATACATCACACACATGAACACGCATACTGTTTACTGATCTTGACGACTCAGCAGTTTGTCCTCAGCTGCAGTCAGTACTGGAGATCTTTCAAAGGCACAGCTGTGTCAGACAGCCAAAACACTGTCATCTCGGCAGGATGCGAGAGTAGAGGGACGTTTAAAGGCAAACATAGCTGTTTAAATTTTACATCATGCGTTCAGGGCTTTGACCTCAGAAATCTGAAAAGGTCATAAGAGACAGTACAACAAAGAGATTTGGTAAACCACAAAGCATTTTACAGGGTGTTACACATGTCACAACCAGTTTAAAAAAATATTCTGTGACTGCCTTGTAGGGAAACATTTGAATTTTCCCTGTGATATAAGTCATTGCTTCTGCAGGAGCAGTAGCAGTTTTGGAAATTAAGTGCAAAGACATTTTCTCTGTATTTCATGTAAACGTAAGAGTGGAGAGAATGGCTTAAACCCATCACTTATATAACTAACTTTTACTATGTGAAAGAGATCCAAAATCAAAAAAGGAGGTTGTTTGGTTTAACCTACAGCCTTACTGCTAAACATTAAATCCTTGCATCTTTTCAATGCCATGCAAAAGCCTGAGGATTTTATATAAGGTCATTTTCACTACTTCAGCAACTTGTTTTAAATGTGAAGACAAAACAGATCTCTTTTCTAGTGATTGTGCAACTGCGTTTGTATCTGACCTTTCAAGTTTTATCAATCGCAAAGGGGTCTGTTAATATTTTTCTTTTTTTGACTTTTTTTTTAATCATTGTGTCATATTAGTTAGAGAATGTCCAATAGTCCTAGAGGAGAAGAGATACGAGTAACTAAAGTGAAACTGAGTCTAGGCAAAAAACAATCTGCATTAGCCTTTCCTGAGGAGAGGATCTACTGTTTCTCCATCAGCTAGTCTCTCTTTGGCTCATTCCTTTAGGTGTTACCAACCAGGCTCAGGAATGTCACTGACACTAATCTTAGTTTAAGAAAAGAGCATTTAGCAGTGGTACAAACTCTAAGGGAAGTTAGGGATATGTTAATGGCATGGGCAGCCCTGCAGGTTGGCAGGCAAGATATTCTGATTATTCAAATTAGTCTTAAATATCAGCAAATACCTACAGTACATAATAGACCATATCAAGATGTTTACAAAGTCATACTATGGTTGTGTATTTAGACTTTTCACATCAATGAATTTCATTCTTGCTTTAGGCTTGATAGCAGAAATGATGACTTTAAAAACACGCTGCAAATGCACACAGAAATGTCATTTTTTTTCTTGTTCAAAATTCTGTTAATTGAACACTGACACCTTGCTAGCCCTGAGTTGGACCCCTTCGTCCACTCAAAATTGGCTTAATTCTTCAGAGCATCGACTGAATATGTTGGAAATATTCCTCTAATATTTTGGCCCATGTTGACATGCTAGCATCATGCAGTGTTGCAGATGATGGGAATCTCCCGTTCCACTACATCTGCTCTATAGTATTGAGACCTGGTGATTGTGGAGGCCATTTGGGTACACTGAACTCTTGTTGTGTTCAAGAAATGAGTTTGAGATAATAATATACATGTATAGGCTACCTACTAAGCCTTCTTAGAGCCATAGCAGACCAATGACCTTAAAGAGACTCTACAAGAGAGACCGTCTGAAGAAGAAAGCAATAGTTCCCACTTTGTTCATTGTATCGCTTCCAAACATTAGCTAGTAGCTGTCAAAAGATATTAGGCTAATGTCAAGAAACACTTTAAACAGCAGAAGTACATTATGTCCAACATGGACGTTTCTGCTCCACCTGCTCTGAAACATCTTAATAAAGCACATATCCATTCTTTACTGTTAAAATAACAGATACTGACAGTCTGTAGCTATATGCTATGACCTGTATTTTGTATATGCATAACACTGACAGTTGTGCAAGAGGCAAAGTTGCTTTTTTCTATTTATCTTGCATCATAACCTTCACAACAAGAATAAGTGAAGTTTCATCAAATCAAATGTTGTATGTAAAGGTCATTAAACACATAACAGGCTAAAAATAATCACTCTAGAAAACACGATAGCACCCAGTCTATTATCTGCAGTCACCATGACCTGAAAAGAGGTGTGAACAATACTCAAAGAAAACATAGAACCAATAACAGGCTGTGGTTGCATCCAAAACACATAAAGTGAGTCAGTCCAAGGTTGACTGGGAGAAAGAGAGCAAAATTGGTATCCTGCAGATGCACTCCAAATGTCAGGTCTGGTAAGAAGAAGTCAAGGCTGCCTTGACAGAGCAATATAATTGAACCCAATTTCATGACTCAACTAGATATATCTGCTCTTTTTCCTTCCGAGTGAGTGGAAGTATCTGCCACTGTCATTTTTAGAGGAGGGAGGAAATGAGCCATGGAAAAGATGGATTTGAAGATGGGATGGTGTGTGTGTGTGCATGAGAGGGAGAGAGAGAGAGAGAGAGAGAGATAATGCATATTAGCATCAAAGAAAGCAACCGGCTCTGTAAATCTGTCGGTAGAATATGTATGACTCATGCGATCTATACATGAGCTATACTCTTAAAAAATGTAAATTTGTGAATGTGTCATAGCGAGTACAGAAAGCCTTTACGAGTGTCTCGTCATCCATGAAGCTCTGTCATCGCTGGCGTAAGGCTTGGGTGTCACCCGTCACTTTCCTTGTCATGTCAGCCATGATACTGCCAGTGCATCAATCACCAATCTCCAGGCTGCTTCTGGGTGCCAAGGCAACAGGGGAAGATGACACTGGAAGTAATGCATATCTCTCTTGAAAGTGCTGAAGGTTTGGTGAGCTTTTAAGCATTCAACACATACAAAAGAAGATCTACTAGAAGTTGTGCACACATCCAAGCACTCACACAATGGTGTGTTTATGTGTCAGACACAGAAGAACAACAAGTAAACCTGGAAGCGAGTGGGCAGGTGCTGACATTTGACTGACAGTTCAGTCATGAAACATCCAGGTGGATGCAGTACTGAAGAAAACGTCTGGAATGGAGGTAGGTCAGAGTATGAAGTATTGTTCAGGGCAATGACACCTTTAATAAAAGAAACCCACAAAGCCCTCAACTCTTCATGTGAAACAAAACAACTACTGCCTGTTGTCAGTCTTCTAACTGTCTGACCTCTTGCGGCTTCTTTTATTTCACAGTACAGACTGCAAAAAGACAGATGAGGTATTGATCACAGGCTCTTGGCAAAGCTGTATCTCTGTGTTGAAAAACAAACAGAGGGAAAGAAACATGAGGAAGAGAGGTAGAAGAAAAGTGGGATGCTAGGAATAAGACGGGAAGCAAAACCATTAAAAAGAGGATGGCAGGAAGGAAAAAACGATAAAGAAAGCAGCATGGAAAAATCTGATAAGTGCAGGCGGTGTATGCTGGTGCTCTCCTCCTAGCAGGGCTCGGAGAATAGCCGGCCTCCCACCTGGCTCCCATTGACTGGCCAACAGGGAATCCCTATTACAGTTGCTGCCTTGCTGGCTGTGGATATGGACTTGACACAACAGACCCATGGGAGATTATTGGCTGCACTCCCCTTCAATAACCGCTACCCATCTCCCTCTAGCTCGTCTCCATCAATCAGCTCTGTTGTCCGAGTTTGTGGTTTTCCCTTGTTTGTTTGTTCTGGCCTCTCCTTCTTGCCTTCCATTTATGTTCTCCCTTTCTTTTCCCCCACATATTCTCTCTATCTTCACTAACACATTTCAGGCTCCCCTACCTGATTTTCTGTAGCTTCTCTTCCTTCTGAACCTTCTTTTCATCTCCCCTTGCAGCCTGAGCTTTCATACCCTATTCAATCTCTTCCTCTTCAGCCTCTTCTTTTCATCTCTCCATCACTGCATCTGCTGGTCCTATCCACAGAAAAAGATTCTATAAAGCTAAGTACTTGCTGCTAGAGACAGTGGCCCTTAAAAGAACTGACCTGTTCATTCATTCATTTATTTATTCCCTGTTCCCTAAATTTAATAGAAAAGAGAGTAGAACATCATATTTTTTGTGACTACTTCAAACATGTACAGATATTCAAACATAAATTGTGAATAGACTTCCTGCTACTCAGGATTTAGATAGTGCAGAAGCTGGAAATTTAGTTTTTATAGAATTATTATGCAGTTTTGGGCAAAATTATCAAGCCACAACATTTCATTTTTAGTCATTTTCAGTCGAGTCCCTGCATCTAACCCTTGTTTAAGCCACTCAGCACTGACTTATGAATCATTTAAGCATATAAAAGGCAGCTAACTCAAGGGATGAACCAGTGTTGAGTCTCAACATAACATAACTTAGCAAAGTTATCTTTAGGCACTTTATTAATAACTGTCTATCACAAATACGCCATTTGTTCCATTCGTTCCATTTTATTGCACCAACAAGGTGATTCCTGATAACTTGGCATATCTTGACTACATGTGTAGTGCAAACAAAAAACATGAAGAAACTGAACAAGTGAAGGAAAAAAGAAAAAGGCCTAAAAACTATCAGCAGCAGATGAACAGTATCTGATGGTCAAGTCCTAAAGAAATAGCAAAAAGACCTGTGGGGTTAATCTGGTCCTCCCCAAATCCCCATTAGAAATGGCTTCAATGGAAAGATGCTGGTTAATTTTTCAGTATGAATATGATCCCAAATACACTACAAATGCAGTAAAAGCACACCTGGAATGAAAATCACACAGTGGAACACTTTCAGTGGCTCTGTCATGGATTGATATTCCAAAGCCCGACCTCAGCATTACTACTCCCAAAGATTACTTAAAGAAATGTCAAGAAAGCTTTATGAAGAGAGTTCAAGCTGAATTGACAAATTAATGTGGTCATACTAAATATTGACTTTCAGTCATATTTTTATATGATAATATAAGAAATCAGGACTGGGCCTAGACTCTGGCATAGGGTAATGTCTGGCAGCTGCAGCATATCAGTCTCCCTGAAAAGGGTAGGCATATACCATTAAAACAGCATAAGGATATCTAATAGTGAAATAATCTTAACATCATGCCCTGTATTAACTGTTTCAGAGGTATGGCTACAAATATTCCATATTTTTCGCATTGTCAAGAAACCCATTAAATAGTTTATGAAGTATGATCTTGTCAGAGTTGGACAGCCGTCTGTCACTGAGTGACCAAACAGCTGTCTTGGTCTGTTTACCTGCACAAAGACAAGTCACACTACAGGCACTTTCAGTTGGCAGGTTCCTCTAACACTTGGAGGAAAACCCCTCTTATTTGTTTGTCCAGACTGCAAGAACTAGGGATTATAAAAGTTATTAGATCTTTAATTTAGGGGCCTTCTTTTAGTTACTACTTCAGGGTAGGTGCACAAGAGACATGAGAGAAACCTATGAGCTGGGTAAGTAAACAGTGGATGCCCCAGATGTAAGCATATACTGTTATTGCACTGGCAACTGGCAATAAAAGATATCCGTGTAAACATCAGCTATGTAAGCAGCAGCGTGTAAGCTGAAGTAGAAACAAAACAGAAAAAGGATCATCGGTGAAGTCCGGTTGAGCCTGTATGTGATAGTTCTAGAGGAAACTCCCCAGTGGGCAGTTACCCTCAGGCGGTCCCTAGAACTCTTTGGTCTAAAACCACATTATTATATAACATAATCACATAACATAATCTCTGCTTTAAAGGTTTTCTTGTCTGAACCCTCCCGTTTCCAAGCATCACCTTCCCCACAAGCCCCAGGCAGTCAATATCAATATTCAGCTACAAACTGTGCTGCACACAGCATTGAATTCCCCCCAAAAAAGTAAATAAAACAGCATGCAAGACCAAATCATGCTCATTCAATGAAGTGAAACTAGGACAGATAGATCCCCACTTTATTTATTTATTTATTTATTTTCCTGCAGTTTAATATATTTTACTGTGCCTGGTATAAAACTGCCGAGCTACTCTCCATCACTTGCAAATACAAGATTGAATTTTGGGGGAGAAAAGGGGAAGGGGGAGAGCGATAGAGAGAAAGATTGAGAGGTACAGAGAAAGAGCAGACAGTAGGTGGTGGTGGGTGAAACCAGTAAATCTGTGCGTGTAAGCGTACTGGCACAGGAAATGTCTGATTTCTTTTCATACGCCCGCCCTCCCCCCCTGCACATTTCTTAAGGGAATTGATATGTGAGGACAGACAGACTGAGAGAAAAGAGACCGAAAATGAAATAAGGAAACATTCAATCTGACAATATGAAGCCCATACTGCTGATATTCAATATTTCTTTAATGCTTTTAAAGTATTATCTTCAATCCCATTTCAAAGGCCCATCACAGAGACACAGAGGGCCAGTTTTTTCCTCACTCGCATTTCCCTTTACCTCTCCCTTTTTCTCCCTCTGCCCTCCTCTCTCTTTTTTCTGTCCGCTCTCTTTTTTACATTGCCAGATCACACGGTTCTGTATGTGATGTAATGAACCAGTCGGTACCAAAAACATCGAGCCAGAAATGTGTTTGTTGATCTGCCGAACCCACAGTAACATCCTTTCACTGTTTTGTTTTTTTGTAGCAGTGCCCTTAGGTAGCAGAAATGAGATCTTATCCAGCCTGTAATAAGGACTGACCAATCAAAGGCATAAAACACCAGGTGTAAAAACACACCATTGTAAACACATGCTACCATATTGTCTTCCACTGTGACTCCTTGTTTCTTATTGCACATAATTACTCACACATATACATTGACATATGTGTGTTTTCTTCTTTCAGTTTTTCACTAACTAGAATAAAACATCTACCAAAAAGACAAACTCTTAAAAAGTAGTCCAACAGAGGACATGTTGTAACTAAGACCAAATCCATACGTAAAGAATATTTTAAAACACATCTAAATTCAAAAACATATAATAATAGCTATTATTTCTGTCTCTAGTAATTTGTATTTGGTGGTACGGCTCTTTTCTGGGATCAGCTTTCCATATGTGGAAAGCTGTGAGAGCAGCAGAGCAGCAAAACCTGAGGACAGAATAAATCAGTCATCAATGACACCAGATTTAATAACAATTAACTGACAAAAAAACTAGGGTGTGAAAAAAAAGTGGCTTGCAAAGTGGCTTGCATGTACAGCTTAAGTAGCGCAGCCTAGCTGATACGGGCTGGCAGTAAGATCAGCTGCTCTGCCAGGACTGCGACTGCGGTTGACTTTTCAGGTGATTTCATTTAAGTTAGATTCACTTTTATTAATCAAAAAAGTAAAACTGATAAAATTCTGAATTAAACTGAGTTAAATCATATTGATTTGTACTGCAGTACATTCATCTTTGAAGCATTTTTGCATTTGCAGTTCAATTTGTATTTACAGCAACTAGCCCAATGTTTCAATCAATGGTGTAAATGCGTACTGCAGAAGTAGAGGAGAGGTAGATTGAAATACCAGTGTAGTGGCTTGCCTCATCTGCTTTGCTGCCACAATGGGTCTCAGTTTTTAGAATTACAAATGAAGCATGCCAAATCACACCACCAGTCTCAATTTCTGAAGTCTCAACTTCTTCCAGTTTATTTCTGTTTCTTTAATAAACAAAAACATGGAGCAAAGAGAGAGAAGTCAAACACTTCCCACATGCTTGCTAAAATAAACTCTAGCTCTCCACTTCAATTTTTTTCAGCAGGTGATCATCTAATAAATAAAAACAATCCAACAGAAAAAGGACAGAGGAAGAGTGTCTGTCAAGTCTGCAATGTAACTTTTAAGGCCCTTCTCATTGGAAATGTATTCCCATACAACTAAACTGCATTCTGAGTTAAAAACAGTGGTGGAGACTATGACACCACCATAATTATTGCAATGAACTTGAGATCTCATTGCTTTTGAAATGGACAAATGCTGTCTTTAAATTTACTTTGGTGCATTAAGATGATGCTAAAAGAGGCAATAACACAAAATCAGTCTAATATCAGCTTGCTATCAAGTTGGCAATTAGATACATTCTGTTTGTGATGATAAGGCAATTACCTAAGATAAAGCAGCGAAAATTGGAAATATGTTGCCATTTACATACATAGAAATTCACATTACACAGAACTTCACATTAATGACTTACATTCTCAGTCCAAACAGAACCTTATATTATTTGAATTTCAGAAATTCTTCCACAAATAGTCGCTGCAGGATGGAAATTTAATTGTGAAATGACATAAGAACTTGGCAACCAGAAGGCAACTACTTGACAACCGGCTGAGTTGAGTCCCTTAAGATTTTTGGCACAGGAAATAATTAGGAAACTTAAGTCAGCAGTCAAAAAGTTTGAGTATAAGTTTTGGGTCCGTTGACAAGGTTTTTTTTTCTTTTTTCTGCAAAAGAGTACAGAATTATCAGAGCACAAACCATATCAAAGCTTGTCTGAAGATGAATACAAATATTTAATTACAGCATACTAAAAACCATTGATCATACTGTGTCTAGTCTCTCTAGCTCTAGCACAAGTACCACAGAATTTTTAAACAGCTTGTCTTTAGAATGTAAAACAACTGTAATCATTAAGGAAAAATATAAACTTTAATATATCTAAGGCAGAAAAAGACCAGTCAAATTTCATACAAATTACACATATTATTAGCATTAAGCATTTATATGTTACATTAGGCTTGGCAAAGTATATAAGTAATGAAAAACCCAATAAGAGTAAGTCATGACAGGTGAACAGAAGTAAAGGTTGTGGGCTATGCATGTGTTTCCGACTTCTGCATCTGTGGAGTCTGCACCACATCTCATCAGTATTCCGAATGAGTGTGTCCTGTTTCCATCAGACGCCTCATCCCCACCCCAAGCTCCCATTTCAATGATGCAAAGCATGTCTGTGTCCATGCACAGGAAAGTGCGCACGCATGGTGCATTACTTAAAAGTCAGCCTTGAGAGTAGTGGGGAAACTGCAATACAAACTCAAAACAATGAGGAAGCAAAAAATAGCTTTAATTTGCACTGGAAACACTATTAAACACATTTATTAAAGCTGTTGTTTTCCTTTTGTTTTCTTTAACATATTATGTTATGTTTTTAAAATGCAGCATGGCGAGAAAACCTGCAGATCATTGATTATAAATCTGTAACTGTAAGATTCAGCATGAGGATTATATAACGCAAACTCTAGTATGGTTTCCTGGAGTTTGTTGGGGAACTTTTTAAAAGGCAATGCACACAGAAATGTTCTATACATATGCTAATAACCCGTGCAAGGTAGAAAACAGCTGAGCTCAGCTTCAGAACTGGAAACAGCGATCGTCCAAAAAAGTATTATAAACTTAAACCAGTTATTTGCAAAACTGCTGCATTCTTTTAAAGTAAGAGAATATCTGCATCAACAGTACCCAGATAATGGTTAACATAACTACTGTGGTTGTATCTGATGTGGGACTGGGAAACGTAGAGACTTGCTCTTGCAAATTAACCCTTAAACCCATGTACCATCACACTTTTTAAAAAGTAACTAAATAATCAATGTTAACAACTTCAGCCACTTAACAACCGAGAGCAATGCATATTTAATGTCTCAGCTTCTCCCATTAACAGGGTCTACAATGACATGACCGAAAAGAGGCCCGTCACACAGAGAACAGGGCTGTGTAATTAGAATCGATAATTCATTTTCCCCTTTTCTGCCACTGTTCCATTCAAACAAACCCTTACACGCTATCGAGAGAGCTTCGAAACCTCTTCAGGGTCACAGTAATTGGACTGGGATTTTTTTATTTCTTTCCTCACGTTGCACCTGACTAAAATCTCATCAGCTAAATGCAGAGGAGCACATTCTTCTTGGTGTAATTGTCTTCGACAAGCATGTGAAATTTTTGCTGCTCTTTTCCAGGCGCTTGCATTGTTCTTTTTGGTTGGTTAATTTGGGGTACAGCAAGAACTTTTGGTCACTGAGTGCATGGGTGCTAGACAATGAGGGTGTCATGCTATTTATCCCCCTGGCAATAATGGAGCCTATTAGAGGTCTAAAGCTGAAAGCTCACAGTCAGTAAGTGGATGAGGAGCAGAGCTTGGATTTCCATGTGTACTCGCTGGAATAATTATAGAAGTTTTTAAGTTTCTTCACTTCAGTGGTGGATTTAATCACTGTCAAACAAGAAGCCACCCATTGTGTGAATCTATTTATTCCAAGTCTTGATGTCTCCTCTATCTGTGCATTTGAGTGGATGTAATTACACCCCGCTGTTAATATAAATGGACTTTAATTGCTCATATTCAGATTCATTTTCAGTCCCCTCAAATTTCCTCAAATGTACATGTTAATGTACATACATCATCACTGCAGCATGGCCATGAATATTGATGATCACCATTACTGTCATTCATGCACACTCATCACCTTAATTTTGACTAAAAACATCATCATCATTGATCAGTACTGGTATGACCATAATCACTGTCATCATCACCACTGTCACCATCTCTGCTGCTGTCAAGAAAAGAACTCGCATCACTTTAAACCTGTGAAGCGAATCACAGTCAGTGTCAAGCAGGAGATTGCTCTGGGACATTTTAAAGATCGCGGCCAGCTAAACATGTCTTAGCTACAGCTGCACATTTCAACATGTGGGTGTCACCCACAGAGACATACATAATGGTGGTTGTGACTGGCTTCTCTGTCATACTGCCATTCCCATCTCTCTGGCTGGGATTTAATGTGACACTTATAGCTATTGCATGGCTTAGCCCCCAGATAGCAGGAAACCACGCCTGAATGGAAATGAGATTGTCATCTGTCAGCTACACCCATCAAACCACTGGAATACTGACAAAGAGAGTGGAAAAAAGATTGAGAGAGATACTGGGTGATGGAGAGGAAGAGGAGGAACCCTGTAGATGGCTCTTATATTTGCTCCTCATCACAGAAGCTCTTATCTGAAGACAGCAAGGCTAGCATGACTCAGATGGTACAGAATACAAATGTGGACGGACATGAATCATTGGTCTATGTCACAAAGGTCTTTCACCCAGCGAGATTTTTCATCTGAATTACATGATATCAAGACTGATGGTGCATTCAGAACAAAAAAGTAGCACATTTCCAAAGCTGGGACTTTTGTGTATCACTTGTTAAATGAGAAGTGGACAGAGGAACCGCTCGAAACACAACAGCAGCCCATATTGTGATATAGTGATTCTGACACCCGCATCAATTTTTGCTATTTCCTGATGTGTTCCTAAGATATATACGTATTTTGACAGTGAGACATTTTTCTTCTTTACATTGCTTCGGCTTTACACCAGCAGAATGGATTTGAAGTCACTGCTCATTTTCAGCTTTGGAGATGCTTGGGGATGTGCACCCCCCTTGGGGATGTTCATCCAGTATGTCATCCATACTGGATGAAAATGATTCAAAATAAATACCTAAGCAAGTTTTTGAAGGTCAAAGAAATTAATATTGTTGAAAAAATGTCATTCTCTTTACTGTAATTCAGCTGGGCATGTGTTTCATTTACTAAAATCTAGATTCAAGAAAAAAGCTGATCTAGGAGAGTTTCTCAAAGCAAAAATACTAATTATCTGCTGATCTCCAGGGGTTGGAGACTACAGCCAGTTAATGACCACTAAAGATTTGCAACCACTTATTATTTATCACTAGTACATGTCTATGCTAAAGTACTGTTTGCCTTTTCGTGACGTGGGTAGTGGAATTAAATGATACAGTGCTTTTTAAGGTGCTGTGGGTGAATAAACGCAAAAAAGGGTCATTGTGGCAGGGTGTGGTTTGTGGCTCAGCTGGGCAGCAGGTTCAGGGTGTGGTGTCAAGGGAGGCTGACCCACAAGTCTGACCGCCATCATCTAATCATGCCTTTCATTTTGAGTAGGGCACCGGGACCTAATGGGGTGCTGTGTGTGCTATGTGTGCTAAGCTGGAGACATGAGCTGAAAAGCTGCACAACCAAAAAGGTGGAGATTAAAATAAATGTGAAATAAATTGAGACTATGCTTTTTAATGTCTTTAGATGCATGAAGGCAAAAAACAGGTCATTTTACCCTGTTGCCAGGTGGTTGCCAGGCAGCCTAATGGCGTCATAATATCTCATGCTTAAGTGAAGTTTTGGGGGATATAAACTAGAAATCACTGGTGTGAAATAAAAACGATACAATGCTTATTTAAGGTGTTTTATCTGAATAAATGCTAGGTGGCTGCTAGACAAAATGATGTTGTCACAATATCTAGATGCAAACCTTCATGTGCGTAAGTTGCACTTTCTAATACAGTAATAAAGCCTCTTTTTCCATTTCCATTAGGACCTGTTTGGCTTACTCAACTTGACTTTATTCAGTTTTACATTACAACTGAGTACAACCTCAATGTGTTTGGGGTCGTTACAGCAAATGCTCAAAAGCCTGTGACGTCATTTATATGTGACACAAACACAAAACAACAATGGTCAAGGTGATGGTATACCTGCTGCTTGAAGTATGGTGTTTTTGTCACATTTGGTTGTTGTATAGCCATTTTCCTCATGGCAGTTTTGATTTTTGTGACGGAGTAGCTCTCATGACTCACTGAATGATGCCACTGATTGGCCAATCGGTGCCATGCAGTCTGTAGATGTCACATTTTTGTTGAGTAGGTACTGAGTAGGTACTTAAAAAGTACCTGGTTCCACGTACTACCACTTAATGGATAAACATAAAAACCTTGTCAAGTAGAAGTGAGCCGAGCCAAATAGGTACTAGTGGAAAAGGGCTATAAGATGACTTTGACCTCGCCTCAGTGGGCTGTGACCTTCTGTGTCCCATTCACATTAGGCATTGTACATTTATGTCATGAGTTATCAAAATCCAAATGCAGACAGAAGAAGCAGATTGAGCAAACAAAATTTGAATTTTAATAATATGCCAATAAAAACACACACACACACACACACTCGCATGCATGCATGCACGCACACACACACACACACACACACACACACACACACACACACACACACACACACACACACACACACACACACAGACAAAAAGTACAGAGAAACACAATGACAAGAGGCTTGGTTCAAAGAAAAATGGGATCCAGGAAAGGCAACCACAGGAAACAGGAACAATAGCACAAGGAGAGCAGACTGACAAAAGACTGAAGGAGAGACAGGATTTTAAATACACAGGGAACTAATTGAGAACAGCTGGAACCACTAAGGGCAAGTCAGACAATCAGCAAAGAGGGAAATCTAACAAAGGAAGTACCACTGAGAAATACCAATGAAAACATTAACCTTCAAAATAAAACAGAAAATAGCTAAATATTGCAGGTAAACATGAGGACATGTACAGAGTGACAGAGGAACTGGGGAAATTAGAAACACAAAGGAGGTGAACAAAAAACAACTAATATGAATAACAATGAATATAATCAGACAATGACAATTTGTTGCACAATACTCTAGACACAGCTACATAATACAGTGAAGTATCACTGACCATTAAATCCATCGACTGACCCAACAATTACTGCTTTCAATTTTTTGATCAGTTTTATATTTGATTACGGTCCAATATATCTGGGTCACCGCGCATTACAGCACTTACTTTAAAATGTAAAGCTCTTCACACGACCTCAGCTTCAGTCATTGTTTAATAAACAATCTAATTTCCATCTGTACATCTTAAACAAAAAGTAAGTCACTTTCGCTCCCCATAAAAAAACTCTCATACTTTTTTTTAGTATAATGCCAAAACCAGCAGAAGGAGACTTATCCAGCCCTCTCGAAGGTAACAGCAGAAAGAAGTGGGAGGCCAGTGAGCCAAAATCAAATTAGCATCACAATAAATCAGCAGCAGAGAGACAGCAGTCAGAGTAAAGGTGAGGGAAGAAGGCCATGGATTTTCTGCCATGGGGGCAACTTGCTGTCAATCAGCTGTCTGAAGGAGTGCTATATTTGAACAGCAAAACCACAAATGGGACACACAAACACACAGAGCCATACACACATATAAAAAAGAGGGTATTAGTTAATGAACTCGCACTTAAAAAAAAAGAAGGTATACCCACAGTCACATGTTCACTGTCTTCCAGGCATCGATTCTTTAAAAATAAGGAATCATTGACTGAGGCCAACTTGATTGGGTATGTTGACAGGACAGTGATCAATATTGATGCCCCAAGCTGCAGTGAGAGCAGAGATCACTAATACAGAGTAGGTGCTCTGAATTGCATTATTGCACAGTAAATGCACACATTCACATGTGCACACACACACACACTCTTATACCAGTTGGTAATTAGTCAGCCTGACAGAACATCCCATGGCAAGCGAGGACAACTAGAGCTGAATTACACCAGAGAAACTACTCCTGCAAACATGCACACAGTCACAGACTTACACACTGTCACCAGGGAGGGTCTCTGCACAGTATGAGGGCCTAATTAAGACACAGAGATAATTGGGGTGGGGGGTGGGGGTGGGTATGTGTCTGTTTATTTCAAAGATGTTCAATTACTCAACAGAACATGCGCACAAACCCCAGCAACACCTTCCCTTGGGGGGTCAGGCAGAGTAGGAGAAAGGTACTGTAGGGGAAAGCAAAAGGACAGCAGGCCACTGGCAAACACATACAGCGGGACACAAAAGCATACACTAAAGGGATACATGCCAAATTTAGCTGGAGAAAGGCAGGCTGAGAGGTTGCACAGAGGGAGAGGGAGAAAGAGGGATTGGGGGGGAGAGGAAGAGACAGAACAGCAGATGAAAAATGAGGCTACCTTGCAGACAGGCCTCAGACGACACAACACACTCCCAACGTAGTCGAGCCTTGGGGATACACGGGGAATTTTGGGTAATGCGGTTCGACGTGCCACAGCTCAGTGGCCCCCTGACTGGCTGCTCAGACTGGGCCGAGGAGCTTGCTGGGGGATGGGGCACGGTGGAGGTTCCTGATTGGCCGCAGTGTTTCTGGAGGCAGCCTGTGAGAACACAGCCTATGTAGGTTTGTCCTCAAACTAAGGTCGATAAGGAGTTGAAGCTAAGGTGCACAGCATTTCAACAGCGGACAATAGCATGGTTTCATTTCTACACTAAAACTGGACAATATATTGTCTTCTGTGTTAGCATTGACAAAACTGCTTTCTATTTAAGAGCAATTTCTTATTATTTTATTTCAGGTCATCACATCTAATTATGTCTCTCTAGAAATATATAAGTGACCAGTTTACATCTGATACCCAAGTAAAGTGGATAAATAGACTTTTCATTGACTCACGTAAAGGTGACAGCGACACTCATTGAACATATTCACAGAAGGACAAAGCCATTATTTTAGCATAAATAAACTAATAGCATTATATTTGGGAGTGTATGAGTCATTAATGGCCATCAATCAATAGCCAGCTTAGGGTAAACTGCGATCAAGATGCCACTTCCAAGTCATCCAAAGACTTACTGAAAGAAAGTCTTCTTTCCCATGCTTTTCCTTCTCCTTACTCAGTGATAATGCAAACATGCTTACCCAGGACTCCTTGCAGACTTCTGCAAAAACCTCAGAAATGCTTACTAGCATTAACCATCAAGCACGTGGAGTGATATTAGTTTAATGCAAGGCAAGATTAATAGAGATACAGAGACACTCACTTGCTCGGTTCTCAGTTGCATTTTGATACTGAGGCACATTTTTTCTGTATGAACCAGCTGTCCGATGGTTGCAGTGTCATGTATCACGCATTAGCCAACATCTTAATCACCATAAAGATGACTCAAACATAATTAGATTTTCTCTCTCGCCCTGTGCTTTCCTGATTCGGTGTTCCACTGGCTCTATGTGAATTTGAGGTCATCTCTCACCTCTTTCTTTACTGGGAATGACTCTCTCCCGCTCTACCTCCATTTCTCTGCACTTCATAGCTATGAATGGTGCTTTTTATGGATGAGCTAGCTAATGAAGGATCCATCTTCGGTGATTAACATTTTCCCAGGCCTGGGAATTGTCTGTGGGTTCAATTATCACTCAGGAGCCCACCTATTGTTCAGGTGGCACGCGTCTGCTAAGTGGAAGTTTATACCTTCAACATTGTGCATTAGTGCACATCAATTATGCAGGTGGCAGCAATTACATATTTATGCATTCTGATAATTACATTTTTAATACAGCAGATGTCAGCCTCATTTATAGCAGTTAATGAAAATGAATGACAACCATTTTATAGTGAGAAGTTCACAGGAGTGCTGGAAATATGTGGCTAGGAGTCAGCTTTGTATCGGTGAATGAAACGGATGTCTCCTTCGCTGATTAGAAGAGCTTAAACAACGTGAAGCTGTTATTTCATTGTAGGAATCTTGATTAATATGAATATACATACACTAAGTGTTGAGCTACAAAATGGGTGTGATATATAATTTTGCAACATGTGGACAGTGGTCACTAGCAGGGTAAGTACTAAATATTGTAGCAGATCATTATCTTTCACTCAGCCTTTTCAAGTTATGAAAGCAACAGAACACGCCAATCAGTGTCTTCCAATTCTGCAGCAGTCTTGCATAACCAGTCATGTGCTATAAAAAGGCACAAACTGGGGCAAAAGTTTGTAGGGAAGGACTCTGCAGCACGAGGGTCGACATTCCCAAAGACTCGGAGAACTCAAATTCATGATGGCATTTTGTCCAGTTTCTGACATCTGAAAAGTGAGTCACCAGCTGTGAGTGGCGTCCCCACAAAAGAACCCCAGGAGAGAATTGACAGCAACTCAAATGCAAGTTGTTCTAAATTTTCAGGGAGAATGCTAGATTTACTGTCCGGTCATTTGTAGAAATGCAGGACTCATCATCACATGCCTGTAGGAATGTGACTCTACACACTAATGTGGTGGTCAGATTTCCAAAAATATTTCTGCGTCAGCCATGCATTGTAAAGAGCAAAAAAATCACAATAATAAAAAAGAAAGTCATCATAGGCAGCAGTTTTATACACTGGAGCCTTCTCACAATATTCATGCTTTGAACTTTCCTGTCTTGCCTCATCAACACTAAAAATGCACTTACATACCCAGCACTTCTTAAGGTGTGTGAATTATTTGGTGGCCATTAAGCTGATGGCTTTGATCTTGGAATAACAACTGTTGTTAGATACTTCTGACATCCACTGCAAATGCAGATTTCATGAAATGCTTGACAAGTGAAAGGAGACTAGCCAGTGGGAAATAACCTCAGCTATAATCAAATAAAGAGGCCTTCAGTTCTGTTTAGCTCTTTGACAGGTGAGTTGGCTGCTGCTATAACGATGCAATACACTGTAGATTCTGCATTAAGAAAAACAAAAAAACAAAAAAACAAAACACTTTTCTGCTCCATGAAAACCCACAAAAGTCATACATACTAGTCATGCATGCCTAGAGACTCATTGGCAACCAGTTGGTAGGAAAAATCACTATTCCTTGACCAGTTGGTGAGTGGTTAAAGACTGCACCAAAAAATCCTCCTTACCATTGGTTTGGTCACTAGCAGACTGCATCACTGTCATCACCTGCAGTTTGCATTTAAAATGCAAACACTCATCAACTACTTGCTAAGTTGTTGTAAAAGTATGATGAGTATAGTGCAAACCAGAAACATTTGCCATTTATCTTCAAATTAAAAGTCACATCTTTTGAAATCTGTTGGCTTTAGTAGGAAGTCACAACTTTTACTTTGAATGCGAAAGGTTTGTGGTTTGCATGCATTTTCCCAAGTTTCACTGCTGTTCAGTAGGTAGTTAGTAAATGTTTGCACACAAGTTGGCATCTCCCATGCAAACTACAGGTGACCACAGTAATCTGCTATTGACCAAAGCAATTACAAGGAGATTTTTGCTTTTTTTGCAGGAGCACCCTCGAATGATCAAAATAGAGTCTATTTTAGATGTGTGAAAAGGTGGAGCATTGTTGAACTCCATACTATTATGACTGCCATTTATATACTAATATATACAATTATTGCTAGCCATTTAATTTATTTATATGCAAAACTATGGCATATTATGTGCATTTAAGAAATTGTTGAAGACAAGTTCAAGTTTTGGGTTGAGGCCTATCGACATTGTTAATGCATACTATAGTAAGATTTATTCAGTGTTTTTTTATTTTATTTTATTGTTGTTTTTTTTTTATTATTTTTAAATTCAAATTTCAGGTACACTCAGGTTGATTTGGCACAGTTAAATTATTAGTGCAACTAGTTTGATTGCATTATAATAAGCTAAGCTATATTAATTGCATATCCTGCTTACTGTACTTAAATAGTATCTATTACGGTCAACTCCAACTCCATATTTTTAATTATTGTACGCTGAGAAGGCCCTAAGTTTGCTTCTGTCAGAAAAAAACCCAAAACAAAACTGCCCGAAAGCCTGAAATTGTGGCTTGTAGGCACTCATCTCAAAATAAAAGATAACAGTTAATTATAAATTTAGAAGATATTTTCATTATTCTTGAATAGCAGACATTTTAATGTTTTTGAAACGTGCAGTGCAATTTTCTGACTGCAAACTGTCCTACATTTATCAAGAGTAACAGTTCCAATAAGCCAAACAGACTGTGTCACTATGAATAAAAGCTGTCAATTGTTTCCCAAAGTACTGGCATATTTCTTTGGATTACACCATGTTGTATTTGTGTTTGTCTTATTGTAGCATGATTTTTAAAAAATAAATAAATAAAATACAAAGTAATTTCTTGACAGATGATTAGATATTCCGAGTATAGCCTGATCTGTGAAGCTTATTGGCTATGAAGTGCAAAATTGGACATGACTCCCCTGGGTGTAGGCCAACACTTCTGTCTCGGCTTAGTTAAGTTTATGGAACTCGTGCATCACCACCACAGCTTGGCAGAGGAGGGCCAGACACAGACAGAGAAAACTGTGAAAATGAGTGTGATGTTAACGAGATATGTGCAGGCTGTCGTGACATCCACAGATTCCCCCTCCCACCATTCTCCAGTGTGAGTGTTTACGTTATTGGCTAGTTTTGATGCCTGGGAAAGTTAAGGGCAAATGTAAATAATTACTGATCAATACCTGCCAGTGCAGGCAGAGAAACCGAACTTCAGCTTGCACAGGAATGCATTCCTGTCCGTCAACCACGGACTTCTGCCCGAAATTGAAAATCCAATACTTGTTTATAGAGCTCCAGATATTGCGATTAATTAAATTTTCGTCATGCTGACAGTCTTCCATCTCCTTTCCCCACTGGTGATTCACAGGGTGGAAAAGCAGAGTCCATCTTTCTTACTGTCTTTCATTAGCTTCTTTTCCAGGTTTTCTTACTTGAGGAAAAATTCCAGAATGAAAGAGACGTCAAAAAGAAGCCTGTGTCAAAACAATCTATGCGGGGTAATATTTGTGCAAAACAGCTTTAATATGGTGACAGACGAGCACATACAATATTCATGAGATGGATCTCAGAAGCTTCACAGATGAGTTTCATGTGCAAACTGTTGATTGACTGGCTTATAATTGTCTTGATCATCAAGTGAGAAACACTGACAATGACAAAAAGGACATTAAAAAAATGCCTGAAACATGAGCAAATGCCAAGACTCATATTTAGCTAACAAGCCTTGCCAGTAAACAGTGTTGTACCAGTTTGCATTATTTGATGAGAAAATAAATACGCTACTTCAAAAGGAGGTCACTGCCTAAATTAGGTAAACAAGTACCTAATGAAAAGAATTCAGAATCAGAGAATTAATCAGAACCAGCAAAAAGATTGCAGCTGACAAGCCACTAACACAATGGCTTTCAAGAGCAGTTTATTCATCAGCGTTTTCTCCCATGCGTCCCTTCAGCCTCCATGCTGAAGTTCCACTGCAACCTGTTGCCTTGGAGACAGTGGCGCTCTAAAACAGTAGTGTTAAGGCAGCAATAAGGAGACGGACATCGTTTCATTTGCTTCCTGTTAATTGAAAATTGTGCCAAAGCTGTAATCGCTTCCGGACTCACTGCCACTTAATTGTTTTTACATGAAGACTTTGACAGGTAAGACGCTTATCCTGTCATACAAACATTAACTTGACATCGGCTATTAGTTTACATCTCGCTGTCTACAGTTCTGAGACAGACCAATTATTGTTTATAGGCAGCACCTTGGCATCTATGCAATTACAAAAACAGGAAGCCTGTCAAGTTAGGCCAAATCTAGTTGCATAAGATAGAGGAAGTCATTACTATGCTACTGTACTTCTAGTAATTAACTAAAGCAAATTGCAACTAGTTATTATCTTCTAATTAAGTCTATCATGAATTTACCTCCCCCTCTCCTCTTGCATCATTATCAGCAGCATCATCATCACCCTCCAGTAGCTTTGCCCCCCCTCTTTATGTCTATGTATTAAAACCTTTTTTTTTTTTTTTTTTTTTTTTTAAATTTGTAAACCCTTTAGTCAATCTCTGCCTCAGATTTGTCACAATCCTTCAACTAATGGCTTCCCACTTTTGACTATTCAATTTTTAACTGCTTCATCATTGAAAGCCTCTTGGTTGTCCAAAGGAGCAGCATGTTGGTTCCCTCCACGAGGGACACAAGCAAGAAAGTGATGGATGAGTGGGCTGGAGTTTGCCATTTTCCAAATCACGTCCTGAGGATCTTAAAAGCAAGGGGGATGAAAACAGGATGAGCTCTGCTGGTATCAATCTGCTCAAAGCCTGCCCCTGATGGATGGCCCCAACCACTATCCATAATTACCTGCTTGTTAACAGCAGAGAAAACATGGCACATCTAAGGAGGAAGTCCCTCCGTGCCTGCTTGCTTTTTGTCTGTGTTCTGCCGTCCTCTTACTTTGGATACACATGTGAGTAGCCATATAATGTTTATCCCATTTTTTCTTGTTCAGCAATATAGCCATCAGTCATCAAACTTTGTCCCTAGCAAGGTTGTCCCTAAGCCACTGTAATGGAGTGCTGGTTGGCAGGTCTCGACCCACTGATTGATGCTGATATGTTGATTAATATTAGGGTACATCCGCCCAGGTTAGTGGAGGCCTGACAGTTTTATTGATAAATTAAACACATGACTACATAAAAATGCATCAATCTAAATTCCTCTCCTTGCTTTTGTTGTCCTTGAGCATTTCTTGGAGCTAATCTGCGGTGGTTTGAAATACTGTCCTCTTGGAAGCTACTCAGTCTATGAAGGCTTATTGGTGTCCACAAATATTGTTTGGGATTACACTTCAACTGCAGCTCAAGGTTGCAAAAAAAAGCCTTTCACTGAATTACTAGACCGGAACTTCTTGTTAAATTCAGAGCTTGTGTTTTTTCACTTTGATGTCTTGGTTCACTGATATCAAATGCAACTCACTCTGAGGGAAATTAATGCGAAAGACGATCCTTATAGTCGAAGCTTTAATTGTAAAAAGTGATCAGGTCTACCACAACAAATTAGTGGAAGAACAGCCCATGTAGGTCATAGACACCCTTTTAACGTCTGCCATCATTTGATCAGCATTAACAAAGCCGATCAAATAACAACAGAAGCAGGGGAAAATGAATCTTAAACCACAAGCCTGGACCCAATCCATCAGTGATCCAAACAGGAGCGTCAAAAGAAATTAACTCAAAGGAAACAGCACAGAGACTCAAACTGAGAAATAATGCCCACACCCATTCACATATACACAGCCCTCTTCACATTCCCCTCCATCGTTTTTCCTAGCACACAGATGGATGCACTTTTGAAGAGGAATCCAAGGAAACTTTTAATGAACAAGAAGCTGGCTGAGGGGCCTTTTGAATTATCTCATGGTCGATAAGCACCCCATAGCGCAAATGGCACTGCGAAGGGCTTTGGTCAGATAAACAGCATCTTTTCAGAAGAAGAACAGAGGAGGGAGCTGACACTCGAGGAGAGATTACCCAGGCCTCTTTTCAGAGCTTGTCAGACTCATTGGACAGGAATCAACACTAGAAGAGAGCTCAAAGAAGGGTAGGGGGGCTCATGACTTATTATTATTTAAAATATTTTGTTTCACAGTCATCTTGAAAATATGTTACATGTCATACTTACTGTCTTGACAGACTAAGAACTAGGGGATAGCTATATGTACCTGTTTACTCTAAATAAAATGTGACAAAATCTACATAATACTGTAAGCCAAGTATTTATTTAGTTATGAAGAGAATGGCAAGAAAGATAGCAAAAATCAAACATTTTAATAACACCGATCTTGGAGAATCCTCTAATACTGTCTGCTAATATGATATACTTCATGATCCATTTAACAGTAAATCATGCATTTAGCATATGTAATGGTCAGAGGTTAACACCTTTCAAGCATGCAAATTTTCCATTTGGAGAGTACATTTTGGAAAGCTATGCCCTACCCCAACTACTACACCTTGAACTAAGCAAGGAGCACAAGCCAATCAATGGAAGTGTATAAACCCTGTGAATAAGAGGTGTTTAAAAATCAAACACAGCATGTTGTGCACATGGAATTGACTTTTGTAACATTTGACTGCAACTTACGCTGTAGATCATGCATTTTGTGAACTTTTGCAACTTGCCATGCCTCTGGGGACACATAATATTAAAGTCTTCTACAGTTAAGAACTCAAGTTAATCATCATAACCATGAAACAGTGCAAAATGTACAGCTTTACCTGCAATGCCTGAAAAGAAACTTACTGTTAGCTAACTAGCCAGCAAGTATTTGCTGATGATATACAGTCAGCTCTCACATTTTTTTGGAGGAATTTTGGTCACACTTCCTCTTGTTTATTGTTTTTTCAGTCCATATAGTCTACCTCCAATGAGTGGTAAATAGGCCAAACGTTGTTCTTTTGTGATTCCTTTGTATTCATGCTCTTACGTCCCTCTATTTTTTTGCTTAGTGTTTCTTCTGCTAGCTGAAATGTCCATCTTCAGTCTTCGCAATCAGACAAGCAAGCTGGTTCATCCATCAAACCAACCTGGATTCCCTCAACTTCTCCACATCCCTGATCACCCTTGTATGGTATTCACCTACCTACATTTCAGTCAGAGCTCTCTTTGCCTTCATGGAAAGCCTTTGTCTCATGGAATCTCACAGTAAGCTCCCACACACCTTCTCACTAATACCAGCAGTACTGTGGGTCTGGATTTAACACACTGTCTCTAGTGGTTATCTTTCTCCAGACCTGGAAGAAACCCCCTGAGAAAGGTCCCCAACCTCCCCGAACTGACTTTCACCTTTTCACATCCAATAAAGACTGTGAAACTTGGATGGTGCCTCTACTGGTTCTGCTCTTGGGTCCACATTTGTTATCCAGCTACCAGTCATGGCAGCCAAACATGGTGCTGTGCATTAAGCCCAAACTCTTTGGTTTTGGTTTTGCCTGTCCAAAGATAATTGTTTTAGTGGTTTGTTCATATCAAACTCTGCTAACCTAGGCTGTGCTGCCATGTTCTTTCTAGAGACATGACGCTTTCTATCTGGCAATGAACTTTAATATTTAACATGCTAACTGAGGCCTGCAGCTATAGCTCCCAGTGAGATGTAAGTCTTGGGTTCTTTGCAATTTTCCTGGGCACTATATAGTCTGCAATTTAACCTCGGTATGAATTTGCTGGTATGTCCACTTGACACAAGATTATGCCATTGTGTTAACACAAATATTAGCACACCAAAACAACAAACTGCCAGAACCACTGCTTTTATAGGGGTGGTCACACTTGCTGAGGCTCAGGCCTCAGAATTGTCTGAAAACAGTATGGGGGTTGCTCTCTTTAAGCAAGCAAGATAGGAACTATTGAAGGTGAGAAGGGTAGAGGATATACCAAGTGTAAACATGAAGATATGTTAACTGAGACACAGCGATTGCATATATAAACAGCCTTGTCTTTCTTTTTTTAATTCCTTTGATTAGTGTTTTTAGTTGGATTATCTTTTGTCTTACTGCTGTTTGGACATAGCTCGCAACAATGCTGCTATTCCACATTTAATATTTTTGTCATGTTAAAAAGTATGAAAGGAAGAATACAAAAAAAAGGTTTTACCATGAGAACAATGGATCCAAATTACCATCCTACATAATCTGCATATGCTTCTCAGGATCAAAGTTTGTGTTTTTTAACCTTTTGGGGGTGCTGCCATAGTCTCCCTTTGATGTCCTCAGATCAATTATGGGGTCTCATGGGAAAGCGTGGCAATTGCACCAAGGTTAGACATCAAAGGCAGCAGTGATCAATTAGTTGGTGCCCAGCCACACACATGCAAGGCAACTTGATGTATTTGTATTATGCGTATATACAAAGGAGTAAAGAAGCAAACAAGGAAAAATAATCTTGGTTTTTCTTCTACCTGTATGGATACCTGCTGTGATATTATATTAAAACACGGGAGGAAAGAATGTGAAGAAACATGTCACCATGCACATGCATATACATATCAAACCCAGTCGTGAGGACTGTCATACCACACTTCACAGAAGACTTGTAAAGCCACTTACTTATCCTATTGTTGCAGGAAATGAGAAAGGAATGCTGTTGAGAAGATAATCTCATTTTGATGTAAGTCATCAAAACAAGAAAAAAAATATAACACATCCAATAATTTTCTCATAATCTTAAATATGTTTATGGGAGGCCATTCATCAGTGTTAGCGATTATTTAAAAATGCAATAAAAATAAAAAATACATTGCAACACAGTGTTTGGATGAATTATGGAAGAGACTTTTGAAGGCGGGACAGCGCAGTAACATTTTTCACAGTGTGTCAGTGCAAGGGAGTCCATCTAAATTTTCTGCAGCCTGTGCCTTTAAATCAGATCTGCCATCATTTACTGCATTGCAGATAAGAAGTCAAGTCATTACAGCCACCAATAGTACACTTCATTGACCCCAGCAGTATTAATGAGAACTTTGTTTGCCCGATGGACATCCCCCTATTGGGACCTGCAATGGTTGAGTTTAATCCTAACAAAACTAGTAAAACTGTCTAAGTGTGTCTGTATGTGTTCGTGTAGGAACGTGTATGTGTGTTTAAGCAAAGGTAAAAGAGTGGTGACCCTGCTGAAATCAGCCTCCAGCTTTCTCATAGAATCTTTATTGACCTGTGAAGGTGAATGTTTTAATGACCTCTCATAAGCAGTGGGGTATGCTGTGTGGTTAATATGGTAAATGGGATGCAACCTTAATTGAGCTGAGCTCTGCACATTCAGTCAGGCAAAATACACTGATTGTTTTTAAAGAAGATGCATTTTCAATTCAAAGGTTGGAGACTGGATTGGTGAATGCATTATAGTTTCCTGAGTGCCGTCAACTATCCTTTTAGGGCAGAATCTCTGGAAAATTTATAATGTATCAGTGTTTTACAAATCAAAATGATGTAAATGACTTTGAGAAAATTACTTCCCTCGTGATTTCTTCTTGCTTTCATTTTTCCTCGAGGAAACTACTCAGTGTTTTTCCTCAGCAAGCAGTAAACATATACTGTCAGCCTGGATTTGCAATTTTACCAAACAAACTTCTCTTTCCACGAAAAGCCCGTTAGGCCCAATCAATGCCAACAAACTGACACCTGCAAATGAATCTGTTAGAAAATCCCTTAGCTTGGAGAATAGGCGGGCAGAGAGTGCACTGGCATTCCTAAGAACCTATCCGTCATTATGATCTGAGCACGCGTCAGAATCGGATGATATATAAACATAATATCATTTGCTAGCGCTCATCATGCATGAAATATAATTTCTCAGGATGGCAAGAAGAGAGAAAAGAGCAATGAGTAAATTTCTTTGGATTGTTTCCAAATTTTTTGAGTAATTTGTTTTGTTGCTACATTTCTTTAATAGGCAGAGAGTAATGACATGTGAAAGATAATCAAAATGATAGAGATGTTGGAGGAAATCATAAAAATGTGAATGGATTTTATGGCCCATTGTGAATATTTTATTTGAACACACAGTTATGTAGGAATCAATCAGGAGACAACATGAATAATCACATGAAAATCCAGGATATTATTACAAGTGATTTCGCAACTTTTTGGGGGGATTTGATATGCAACTATTACAACTGACGATTGTTTATTTTTCTCTTATTTAGTTTTTGAACAAATAAAAAATCCGAAAAAAACCCCCACATTTGGACAGGTATTTTTGGTTATAATAATCATCCTATCCTAAATCAATTGTGCAAATTTAAGGCAATTTAGGTCAGCGTTGCTCAGCCAAATAGTATAAAAGACATTCAAGAGTCCTTCAAAGCTGTGTTAGTGCTGCCTCTATGGATTTAGTAGGTCAAGGGGAGCCGGGCACAGCAGGATGGTATGAGCACTGTGGGAAGAGTGCAAAGTGCCAGACAAGGTCTGAAGAAGGGCAGCTTTTGATTAAGACCATTCTACTACAATGCTTATTTGGAGTTTCTACCTGAACACTGCTGCTTTAATACTGCAAGGTTATATGTATTGGCAACCCTGTTAGGTTTTATCTCTGGGTCAAGAGTAGAGTGCAGTGGTAGGGGAATTTTTAAACAAACTGTATTGGATTGTATTTGTTTTTCTTCTGCCAATTCATGGATAACAAAGTGTGTCTGCACATGTTTGTGCATGAAGTTGACATGATTTTTGCCTCAAATTTGCCTCATTTTTGAAGAAAACCTTAAATACTGTAGCATCATTTATCATATCATCAAGCTTGCAATTCTCTTTTTTTAAATATAAAGACTTAAATTTGATTTAAAAAGTGTCATATTTAAAATCAATCCTATATTAACTGGAAGTCCTAAAATCTCACAGTGTTTAACATCTTAACAATAATAATTTAAAATTGCATGTTAAGGCAAACGCTAGGTAATTGCAGTCAATAGTATTAAGTGAAGTGACCCAAAAACAATTACTTCAGACTTCATTTAGCTCTGCTTGATATTGGCATGAGCACTCGGTCTCTCTAAGGCAGATCCAGGACACAGTTTCCTTACACATTCACTGGGCCTGTGGCTGAGGGACTGAGGGGCGACTCTGGCTCTGATGTGCTAACAGATGATACCTGAACTCCACTGGAGAGGAATCCAGGCGCTGATGCCCAGTCAGGGCTCAGCAGCACTGGCTGATGGACCACCTCATGGGAACACAAGTAGCTACCCAAGCATGGCAGACAGGAGAGAGAGAGAGCAGCGAGGTAAGGCTGCTCAGCTAGTAAGCACAGACAAGGAGAACAGAAGAGCAGAGTAGCCAGAACAGTCAAGAGGGAGAGGCAGTACTGTAGAGTGAGGGGCGTACATGTAAGACAAGACATGGTTAGTTACCTGTCTGCTCTGCAGTAACACTAGAACCTTAAAGGTAAAAGATGGAAAAGTTAAGAGGCGAACGCACTGTTTGGAGAACATGGCTGATCCAAAAAAGACTGACAAAGAAATCAAATATAGAAACAAATTTGCTATCAAACTGGTCTAAGAAGACATTACTGACAATGATTTGAACCAAATATTTGAAGTTTGGATTCATTACTCTGTTGCCACTGATTTTCAATCCAGTCCAGTGTAATGCACTGTAGCATATTGTCCCCTTTTCCCTTCCTTAAGATTTGCACATTGCCCACCATGCCAAGAATTTTAGCAAATATTTTTTTGCTCTTCACTATTTTATACCTGTCAAACTATATAATTGTTCACATCAGCAACAAGTTATGTGCTATGCAAGTTACAAAGTCTCTAAAGATTTAAAGTAAATTAATTTAAAGTTGATTCTTTGCTAAGTGTCTGCCATGTGTAGACACAACAATGGTTCATCTTTTGAGTTGACTTTTTGGTATACTTGAATGATTCCTTGGAGGCAAAACATGAAGAAATGAGGGGTGGCTCAAGACATGTGGACAGTACTATATGTGGGAGTAAAAGAGACCCTAAAACAGGCTTATAAAAACTCAAAATATTACTACCTCCCACAGATTAGGGAAAAGGCTTCTGTGGAGAGAAAGAACAGGAGCAAAATTACATCATTTATGAAAATTATACCAGGTTTGCTAGTGTTTTTTTGATTTTTTTTTAATCTTGCTCGTTATCAGTGTGTGGGTGGAAAACATCTATAATCCACCAAATATTTGAAGCAGAAGTTAAAATCAAAGTTCAACCATTATGTGTAACTAATAACGTTGGGCACCGTCCCAGCTATGCCACATTAATTTACATTCTTTGGGAAGTTTGGCATCCCAGAAAGACAATTGGCAATGTGTAAGTGGCATCTTAGAACGTAGCATGTTTGGAATTGGGCCTGATCAGGCAACTGTGGAGATTACGGCTGCACTGTGGTGTGGCCTGCAGCTAGGAGAGCAAGTCCTTTGCCAACAAGGCTGAGACAAAGGCATGGCAGGAAGCATTAAGGGGTTTTGAGATAGAAAATCTTGTTGAGTAAATCCTGCTGCAAACGAAAAGTGCTCTCATCCGTTATTGTGTTGCAAGACAGCATTAAAGCAAAGGCCCAGCTTACCCTCGACTAAGCAGCGGTGTAAGTATGGATTATATTTGATAGTGTTTTCTGTTACTGTTATTTTCGGTTGATGAAGCCAAACAAACAGGAAAAAAAAGAAAACAAAATTTCATTCAAATCATACAAGTCTTAGAAAAAAAAGGCAAATAAAAGTGACTCAAGGCATCCAGGTTTGTGGTTTATTTTTTAAGGCATATCTGCAGTGGTAAAAATTGTACAATTTGAAGGCAGCACAAATGACTCGAGCAACCAGTGCCAAGCCTCAAAGCATTACAGTAACTGTAACACCTTGCACAGCCCACAACTAACTTTCAATAGAGAAAATAGTAATATGTTCCCTGGACTATTTCCAAAATATTCTGTTGGAAATCAAACAATCTGGGCATGAGCTTGAAGTTAGAAGTGCATAGAAAAACAAAGAAAACCATGGATTAGCATGTTAATGTGTCTACCTAGTGAAGAGTCTGAGTGTGTAAGTTCTAGCTTCAAGGTGCTGCTTTCATTCATGAGATTTGGAAACCACAGGAGCAATTCTCCAATGCCCCACGCTTACTGGTCCAGCAGACTTACCTTGTTTTAGGGCAATGGTAAAATATGTATTTGCATTTCATCAGAACCAATTTGTATCACAACAGAAGAAACCAGTAAATTTAAAAACTTTCTACGTGTATTTTCCTAGTCAAGTGTGAACGAACACAAGGAGGTAAGGAAGCAAGGAATATATTCTGGGTGTATCATGTACTAAGATTTGTAATGTACTGCAGCCCTGCTATAAAACTACTGCTCATACAGTAAGGGTGGCGGTGGGGGTGGGTGGGCATAGAGACAGAGAAGAATGAGCTGACATTTTGATTAAGTTACCAACAAATTTTATTTGCTGTTTGAAAATGTCTCCTCTGAATTTCCCACTGGACATTTGAGGTTAGACGGGACTGGTTTTCTGTTCCAGCTTCAGCTGTCAGGCATTGATCCTCACCATATTACACATCAGCTGCAGCCACAGTTCACAACAAGACAAGTGTTATAAATTATGAAGCAGCCAACAGATGAAGACTGCATCTCCAGGACAGATTTGCAATGTACCCAATAACAGGCCTTAGTGTAACGTTTAAGCTGACGTAAAGGGCAATAGCATCCAAAGCATTAGAATGTGATGGCACTGACCTTGAGAAGGCATCAGCTAAAAAAGTAATTATTTAAATAGTGGTTTGTTTGCCGGGGCTGTACTAAAGCAACGTCAAAATTTGGTTTACACCACATTACCACTGTTCCATGTCACCCAGCTCTGTTAACTAAATAAAATGCCCTTTGAATACAATTCAGAGCTAACTGGATATGTTTATATTCTCTTTCTCTAGACAAACACTTTACACTTTATTAGGCTCATTAGTAAGCCACTGCAGAAATGGAAAATGGAACTGAGCCCCCGCAAACATGCTAACTCGGTACACTGGGAATTCTCTGTCCTTGAATTGGCAATTTTATTTTGTCATATTTACAAACTGACCATCCAGCAATCACCTTATTTAATGTGAATTACACTCATTGTTTTCTTCTCCTTGTATACAGACCCTTCTCCATTCATTCCCAGGTGCCCACTCAAATTGAACTAAACCAAGTAGGACAAGTATGAGCTGAATAATCATCTCATCTAAATTGTGCAAAATTCCAGGTGGGAATTGTGTTTGTAGTATATCCGACGGGGGAAAAAAACAAAAATCAGGGCACCAATTTGATTCAGAATCATTTTCTCCACACGCTCATAAAACTGCTTCAATTTATTCCAGGCGAGCGACACATGAATAGGAAATCATGTTTTGTAAGCCACGTGAGCAGGGACTTGAAATAAACCAAAGAATAAACCATACTCGTCTCTTGAGGGTGGATATGTTAACAATCTGATGTATGCACAAGGGGGCATCTCCAGTGGAATATCCTCAGTATGAGTTGCCATATTTCAGATTGAAATGGGTGTTTCTGTGTGAGAATGTGTCAACGAGATTATTTGTGCGTGTTGTAGTCCTTTACGGGCTGGGGTTGGATTTTTTTCAGTGTGCGTGCTGTGCCTGCCAGTCAGGAAATGAAACTGTTGCATAGTGCAAAGGGACGCTTCCTGTTTACCCATAATCCTCCGCCAAAGACTTAACCTGATGTGCTGGGTGTCTCTCTTATAATTCCATAACCGTGGGCTGCCTGCTCCCCTTAAGCTGTGCCCTCTAGTATGAGCCTGAGAGGATGAGAAAGCCCATCTCTTCACTGCTCATTCTAAATCTGACAGTCTCTCTTTGCCTTACAGGGTAAGGAGGGAAATTTTTTTCCATCCTTCCCAGAGGGAGATGGGTGAGTGCTATGCTCACAGCATATAAGAGGATCACACGGCAATGCTGAGGAGTTGGCCATTTCATGGCAACTCTCTGCCGTGACAGATGGGCAGTGTGCTATTGCCATAGCCTAGAGTTTAAAAACCCAAGCTGCTTACTGAGTAAGTGAGATGAACGGGGAAGAGATGGTGGGTGGAGCCACTGCAGGATGGAAAAATAAGAACTAAGGAGATCAACAAAGACACAAAAGAAGGACAAGGCATGTGAAGTAAGACATAAATACTGTGGTCTGACAAAAAAAGAGAAAAGAACATTAAAGTATGGCTTGGAAAATACTTATATATAGCAATATGGAAAGAATGCAACACAGTGTGACAAGAACAGATGCAAAAAGAAGGCAAAAAGCTAAAGACAAGTTAAAAAGACAAAGTAGCGATTATTGAAGCATGAGAAAAGAGAGAGAAATGCACCCAATCTTACAGCCAGCCCACTGGGAAACCATACATACAGTGTGAGTTGTAAATTAGTTTCCCACAGGGAGCTCATCTGTTGCTACCACAGAGAGCCTCGTGGTCACAATTTCAATGCAGAAAATGATCAGAAACATTTGCAGAGTCCTGTCTTTATATTAACAGTCACTGATGCAGCTTCTTTGAATGATCATATGAAACACTTTAAAGCAGGGGTGCGTAATTAATTTTCCCAAGGGGGGCACATGAGAAGCTGGGACTGTTGTGAAAGGCCAAAGTAATAAGCTCATAAAGCGATCAAATTCATATTAAGCAGAATGAGTTCAGGTTGTTGGTTTGACTCCTCCACAACTGGCCCAGTTTCTTATGTGTCCCCTTGGGGAAAATGAATTGCCGACCCTTGCTTTAAAGGAATATCAGAATTTGTTTATGTAATATTATTGTACGGTATGACTTTAAGGGAAAGATTTACTATTGCTTTATGCTGATGGGCCTAATTTGGAACTAATCAAAAAGAGTAAAAAGAGGTGCGAATGCTAACAGCTCAGGCACTTGGAATGAAAAAAATATCAAGAACCTTTTTGTAAAGGCTGTTTTTTATTTAGATTAAAATCTTCAAAATAAATATGAACTACAAAAATACTTTCATTACATTTTAATTACACTGTCTCAAAATTATACCTCACTAAAATGTTAAAGGAAATATACTTTTATTTAGCTTCATTTCAGTACTGAAAACTGCACATTTGAATGTCTGCTGATACATTTATTTTTGCCCTCAAATAAAAAAACACTTCCTGATGCCTAGCAACATCCTATTATGTCCCTGCAATACCCTGGCTTATTGTTGACATTTATCTGAATGTGCTCGGGTTCATCCAATTCCAACTCTGATGCTTCTGTATGTCTACTAACAGGCTAACTTTAGAAGTAGCTTTAAAGGCCTCATACTTTCTTTTTGCTTGTGGTATATTCTCTCTTGTTAGATTTACTCATCATTCAGCTGTCATACTGTCAGCCATTTGCTTGGTATGATTATAAAGACTGGAAAGAATTACAGGAAATAAATCATCTAAATCCCTGTTTTCCCCAGGTGGCAAGATGTCTTTGTTTTTTCTCCTGATGAATCTGATTATCTGAAAACAAAGACGAGTGACACCTCTGAAGTAATCAGGTATAATTTCTGTAGTATGTTAGCACTAATAGAATATCTCTCTACCAACAGAGAAGTGTGCTCAGAGCTAATTGTTGTATAATTGCACTTCTACTATTCCACTGTGTAAGACAACCCTGGGATATCTGACCTGTTTACGATTCTTTACTAACTGCAAAGACACGGTGAGTCCACATTATGGGATATCTAATATGATTATCAAAAAGGGAAAATTTTAAAAGTGCTGGACAGGGTAAGATTATCTAACAGCTGTTTTGAATAGGGATGGGAATCAAAAGCAAGTTCCAACAGTTTATTGTCTGCAAGTTTATTACTTCCTTTAGTTAATGCCGGCATCCTTTAACTGACTGTTGTTCACTGAAAAACTGTGATGTCAAAGTAAGGGCAGGGTAACTTTTGCACATCTGAGTTACTTGAAGGGCTTTTTTCCCTCTACACTTTCTACAGTGTGATCAGAATGAGCAATAACAACACAGATTTACTGTTGTTGGAAATTTGTGTTGGATTACTTTTTTCCCCAGTATAGAAAATGAATCAGGAGAAAGGGAATCAACACTGAATGTTCATCTAGCCCTAAAATACTATAATCTATAGTTATGATTATTTTCCTTACTGTACCTAAGAAAGCTGAAATTCACAGAGATCAAAAAAGGTTGTATTCCCATTTGCTGTATACTTGGTAGTACCATATTTTTTGGACCATAAGGCGCACCGGATTATAAGCCGCATTAAGCGAAACAAAACAGTCAGATAAGTCAAACTTTACTCAACTCATTCTTCTTGCTTCCTCCACTTCTGTACCATTGATTCATTAATGTTCAATTCTCTTGCAGCTGCTCTATTCCCATGTTGTTGCAGTATATTAAGACTCGTATTGTGGATGGATTATCTCAGTTGTTCTCCTGACTGAAGTTTGATCCGTTTACAGCATCCTGCCATGCGATTGAATTTGTCCCTAACCATCGGGAACCCTCACGTTAACTTTTATCGAGTGGAAAGAGTTAGCATTCATCCTCCAGCTACAAGGATACTTCTACAAGGATACCTGAACAACAAAAGGTGAGGAAAGAAGTAACAAGACCCACCACTGAATAGAGCAGGCTTTGACTACAACAAATAAAACACTTATTAAGTCTGACAAAGCATGAAAGTTGGAGTTTGTGTGGAGGTGGGTTGCAAAGCTGTATGAGATTTGATAATTGTATACATTGAAGTGTATCAGCATTGAAGTACGACTTTGTGTGAACTACTGTTATACTCTGTATTGATTTCACGTCTCCTTATTAGGTGGCAAATAACTGTCAGTTAAAATCAGCTAAAAACAAAGCAGTATTCAGGTTCCCAATTCCCAAACAATGTTTATTAGCCCTCTGCATTCACGTCTGTATAAAGCGGGTAAGTTCACAGTTGCAGTCGCCACTAAACAAAAGCTTCAGATAAAGGCGATTCCTTTTTAAAGCTGAGGTGTGATCCTAGCAAACCTCTGCGTGCCTCTGGAACACTGACAGAATCAATACATCTAAAGTAGAAATCAAACCACAGCAAACTGAGACACTCACACACGCACTTCCACCTCAGTGTGCATCCACTACCGATACAGATTACTACGGGTCAGGCACTTTCCCAGAGGACCAGTGAGGACTCTGGTTAAGCTCTACAGACACGCACTTACATACATATAAGCACGCTTCCTCATTCACTCTTTTTTCACACACATTTCTCCATCCTCTGCAGGGTGGCTGGGTTTCGTCAGCCTCCAATTTATTGTGAATTACCAACTGTCCAGCCAGAGGCCCCAGTGAACACTGCAAATGATCCTCTCTACTTCTCTTTATTTACAAACTACTTCTTTCTAGATTTGCTCTGCAGAGAGAAAGAAAATACCTCAAATACTAGCCAGGAGAGAATCATGAAACTGCATGCAAGGTGTACCACACTGAAAATGTTCAAATAAATAAATAACAAAAAAAATAAAGGGAACAAGAGGAAAGAGAGTGAAGGAAGACAAGAGAAAAAAGGAAAATGAAAGTGTGCTCCAAGGAGATGACACATTCAACCTTCATATGCTCTCTATGCATTGCAAATCATGCTTATGTTACGCGGCCATCATCTTTTATGCAAATTGTTTGAGTGCTGCAACAGTGTCTTATACATATTTATGATGCAGGAGGAGCATGGCACCTGTCTGCAGGTTGGCTGGTTAAGTTAAATCTCTGCATTAATGTAGAGCATATGCGGAGAGGGCCTGGTGATTATGCACAGCAGATTAGATGCTTTTTTCCAAGGGTGCAATGTGAAGAGTTGCAATGCAACAACTCAACACTGTAACGTATTATTTTGTATTGCTACACGTGTAAATATTTTCATACAGGTCATAGAGGGTTTTTCTATTTATTTATATTGACCATCTCATTTAGATTTAATCTAAAGCTAGAAATAGAATCATTCAGTAAATAAGGCATTATGTTGTGCACCTACCTTGGTACTAGGGATGGGTACCGGTGTCCAGTGCCATGATGGCACCGGTTCTGACATAAACGGTAGTAACCAGACCGAAAAGCAGCGCACATTTCGGTGCTTTATTTCGGTGCTTTTTTTTCTGAGCTGTGATGACTTTAGATTTTAGCCAATCATTTTACGTTTCCGAGGATAGTAGGCGGGGCCAGGCACGTACGTTCTTTTAGAGCAGAGCTACAGATCAAAAATATCCAAGGCAAAGCGGTCAAAAGTCTGGCTGTACTTCACAGGAAAATATGCAAACTCAGCAGCCTGCAACAAGTGCTTTAAGGTGATACTGTGATACTGTGCAAAGGAGGTAACATCTCGAATCTGATGAAACACCTGGCGACGCATAGCGTTTTTTTAAAAGCCGAGAAATGCGCCGTATTTGATAACTTGCTGCGAGACCTCACACCGAGCACATCTACTGCGGGTGTGGTGCCTGTTATCGGACCCGGAGTTAGCAACATCCCCCAAAAACCCGAAGAGTAGAGTCCTGGCTCCTAGCCCTGCCAGTATAGCAGAAATGATGACGGATGATGATGGCAGCAGCAGCCGTTCTTCTCTGCGTGAGTAGCTTAATGTTGTTCATGTGTAATTCACGTTGAGTACGCTAACCACGTTATTACATTAATGCATGTAAGGTGAACTAGCAAACACCGTCGTAGTTACATGCGGCTGTCTTCTTGTTTGATGGCAGATACTCCCTTCACCCTGGCCAAAAAGGTTAAAATGACCAAAGAAAAAGTGGAAAACAGTTAAACATGAGAGGTTTTTGGACAAAGTTTGTGTTTTTTCCATTGATTAAGCACTGCTTCCAGCCAAGAGTGATACCATATATTCCCCATAGCTGCAGAAAAGGCTAACATTGTTATATTTTTACAAAAAAACAGCTGAACATAAGAGGTTTTTGGACCAATTTTGTGTTCTCCATTCTTTAAGCACCGGTTTGAGCACCGTTTAAGCACCAGCACCGTTTCAAAAGTACCGGTTTGGCACCGGTATCGGATAAAACCTAAACGATACCCATCCCTACTTGGTACACTGCACATTAATCCAGGTACACCCCTGAAATTTCTACACACTGCACTGTTGACTGTGAGAGTGTACTGGTAGGAATATACAGGTGAAGTAAGGGGTAAAGTCTGTCTGTCTGAGCAGTCAAGCTGGGGTCGTGCCTGTCATGGTCTGCATAGGGGATTTGGGGCTTGTCACAGCCGTGACAGGACCGAAATGTGTCAGGATGAGGGCAACAGGCTTCTTCCGTCTTCATGTGTGCCACCAAAGTCCTGCCAATGTGGTACAGCTATCCCTTTGGGGCTGTCAATTCCACTGTCCACAGTGGTTCCGGTTACATCAAAGCATGCAACTTAATATAGATCCATAATATATGAAAATAAATAACTGCACTGTGAGCTGTAGTCTGCCATGCGTGGGCAGTGTAATCTGTTTAAGTACCTGATAAAAAAAGTCAAAAAAGGTGAATACATATGAATAAGCAAGTGGGAACATGAGGGAATGTGTGCCATATTTATGCTAGTAGAGTCTGAATTTAGGTTATTGCTTGAGGGGAATTACGAAAAAGCCAGTAGAAATCCTCGATGGCATACACGAACATTCGTACTATCACAAAGAGACAAACAAATTGACACACATATAAAATCACGTACACACACATTGACTTAAACAATGCAGAAATCCACTCATCCAAAAGCACTCTCACCAGAGAAAAAAACAACTTTCCTAATTAAAAGCTACATTCAGCAAATTGGACGATGCAAATTGTGAAGCTGCAAATAAAGAAGCTTGCTGTCCTATCCCCCCCCCTCCTGTTCTTTGCACTCCTCTCCTCTTGCTTTTCAAAGACATCTCTGAGAATTTCATGCTTGTGTAATTATCCCGCCATTCTGAAGTAGACATTAGTGAAGACATCCCGCCACTCTTACAGGGATCCTATTAAGACAGGTAATTAAAGGCGGCGCAAAGGAAAATTGGCTGAGGAATGCTTATTGAAAAGAGCCTCAAATATGGGCAATAAATCTCCTGCCTGTCTGTCTTTAGGGTGCTTTGTTTGAGTGCATTATTCAGGAGTCTCTTTTGGCTGAGGCCTGAGAGAAACATATGCTAACAGGAAGAGGGGCAGAGACGGTGGCCAAATGGCGGCCATTTTGTAGGTGACCTACTTTTGTTGTAATGAACAGAGAAAGAGGAGAATGCGAGGAAGGTGTGCCAAAGAAAGCCATGTGTCCTTGCTGTGCCTTCAGTATAGAGTTTGGTGAAACTGTTTTAGAGCCTTTGGCATCTCTAGGTGAAAGCGATGCTTTTAAATTACACTGATTTATTCAATTCTCATGTCAGCCACAGTAACAAAGGCATTCATCATCAGCACCTGATTTGCATTCTACAGTGTTTGAGCCAGGTTTGCCTCCCTGTCACACCAAACGATGTTCATAACTCTAATCATATTATGGCATTCCGATGAACATTTTCATCCCGTAACGCCTTCTGAAAGCTCTATCACTGAACCACTGGTGAGTGCAGCCATCATCAATTGATTGAACATTCAAGTGGAAAAGGGCCCCGCTTGAAACCCAGCGCTTGGCACAGCAAGAATATTGACAACTACTAGTGTCAAGAGTGACGTGAGACAGAAACAATAGGAGGTGATTCAACAATTACTAATGGAAACAAACGATATCATGTAACATCGTTGCGAGAGGGGTCATGGGAGAAAGCACTCCGATGCACAGAGTAACTCAAATGGTTATTATGAAATGTGTCAGTGACTGCAGCTATACAGTGTGGCTATGGAGAGAATTATGAAACTTCAGGGGCAGCAGCTGGACTTGGAGACCTTTGCTGAATCACATTTAATATGAACAAATGACCCTTCTTCTTCACTGAATACTGGTTACTGGAATAACCATTTAAGACAGGAAACTCATTTTGTCTCCTCCCTCCTTTGACTATCTTTCACCCCTTCTTTCAATGTGCGTTATACACAAGACAGCACAGCCCAGAGAATACTGGGGTGCACACTTCAATTAGTAATAAACAATAGGGTTTCCATGTGCTGCAGAAATTTCCCCTGGCCATTTTTTGCTCACACACTCTATAGCTGATACACTTGCACACGTATGGAACGCACACAGACTTGGATATTTGGCCTTATAAACACTGAGGTAATGTCAAATATCAGGGGACAGAGAAAATTCCAAATCCCTAACTTTCAAACAACAAACAAACAAAAAAAAAATTGGATTGATTGCACTAACACGAACACACTTGGATGCTGACAACTTCATAATTTTATGGGTGGTGACATGAAGCACACCATTCCTTGGTTAAAGCTGCATACAGTGTCAGAGCAAAAATTGCCAGGAATGCAATGTTGGATAATGGTCACACATGAAAAATGTGTCCATACATACAGAAAAAAAACAAATAGCATCTCTGCAGAAATCTTTTTTATAATCTATTTGATGCAGATTTTTCTTAGGAGAGAACTGAAATGGAAACAAACTGTTCCTGCAATAAAGCCTCCCTTGGTGCACAAATTAGGATAGGAGAGTCAGCAAGAGTTGGAAATCTGTGCTTTCAGTGTCTTTGTGTGTATGTATGTGTATGCACATAAGTGGTCTACTGTACTCGCATGTGAGATTTAGCGAGAATCAATGTGTGTGTGTGTTTATGTGTGTGTGTGTGCCCCCTCGGTCCTGGTCCCTTTAATTCTGTGAGCTAAGATAATGAGAATTTTATCTGCAGCTCCTCTGAGGCGTGGGGCTCTGATTGAATGGGAGCAGAGTGTAACGGATGAGACGAGCGATAGTGGGCCGGCTAGGTTACACTCGGGCAGGCTAACGCACCGCCAACATTCTCTATGGGGACACTTGCAACCGGCGTGTGTTTGTGCCAACACTGAGGGAGGTATTGGAATGTGCTGTGTAGCTGTGACAAAACGGGAGCCCCTTGGGTTGTGAAGGATGCCATGGCTGGCATGATGGTACAAACAATAATACACACTATGTGTCTGGAAGTGGGGCACAGTGCAACCACCACGCCACAAAACACTTTAAATTAATTCCTACTCTAAATCTTTGCACATGCAGACTAAAGCTGAAAGCCAACCCATTCTCACTCTTCAATCATCACATATTTGACCCTTGGTCAAGACCTTTAGGTATCACATTGTAATGCATTTGATGCAGAAGCAAGTAAATTGTGTCAGCTCAGAAGGAATCAACTTCTAAAATACACTCACCAGCCACTTTTTTAGTTAGACTTGTTCAGCTGTTCGTCAATGCAATTATCTAATCAGCCAATATGTGGCAGAAACTCAATGCATTTAGGTATGTAGAGATGGTTAAGACAACCCGCTGAAGTTCAAACTGAGCATTAGAATGGGGGAGAAAGGCAGTTTAATTGACTTTGAACATGACATGGTTGTGCTCAGACCCAGGGAGCAAACTTAGGCAATGTTTGACAGGTTTTACATGTCTACCGAAAGGTAGAATAAAGAATTTATTGGGAAAGGTGGGCGAGGGATGTCAGCACCACTGAAGGCACGCTCTGGCAGAGTGGAGATATGGAGTTAGAAATTGTCTAGGAAGTGAAAACGATTCTTAAGAGGAATCTTGACACTTCCTAATAATCTTATTTGGGTCCAGGGTTAGAAGGACCTTGGAGGGAGTTGGTGGACGCCTGGTGAAGCAGGTAAGTACTTCCTTTAAAAGGTTATAGAGAGCTACTTTTTATAACTGAAGAAGCCCCTCAGATGAGAGGTTAAACATCTTTACAAACTCGAAGTCCAGTTGCCTCTTTTTTCAAGCTCTCTAGACTACCACGATCTGGATGACTGATAACCTAGACAGACAGGAAAAGCTTCGTAACCAACCACCTGCCCCACTTTGGATAGGCTGTAAGAACAGGATATCTGAAGGCACAACACACTGAACCTTGAAGAACATGGGCTAGAGTAGCAGAAGACCACACTGGTCACCAGTCCTGTCAGCTAAGAACAGGAAACATGCCAAAGATTGATCAGAAATCAATGAGTCTTCATTTATGTTGAGACATCCAGATGCAAGATCGGAATTTGGCATAAACAACAAAAAAGCATGGAACCATCCTACCTTATATCCATGGTTCAGGCTTGTTGTAGTGGTGCAACAGTAAGTTGGATACTTTCTAAGCACACTTTGTGCTCCTTGGCACCAACTCAGCATCACGTCATACTACCCAAGTAATGTTTCCAACCATGTCCACTCCTTTATGACCACAGTGTATCCATCTTCCGATGGCTGTTTCCAGCAGGAAACTGATTTCTTGATTGTGACAGTGAGTTCAACATACTCAAATGGGCTCCGCCGTCACCAGATCTTAACCCAATAGCGCACCTTTTGGATGTGATGGAAAAGGAGAAATTGACAAATCTGCAACAACTGTGTGATAGTATCATGTCAACATGGACCAAAATCGTTAAGGAATGTTTCTAGCAACTTGTTGAATCTATGCCACAAAAATTAAGACAGGTCTGATAGCAAAAGGGGACGCAACATGGTTCTAGCAAGGTGTGCCTAATATTAAGTCAGGGGAGTATAGATGCTGTGAAACCATGGCCAAAATATTGTTTCTGTATTGATCTTGCATGTCAAATATCATCAAGATGCTCAGTCACTTGCCTGGCAGCTCCATCTTCAACATCTTATGTCCAACGCCTGTCCTTCCTCTATTCTAATGTTAAAACATAAGCAGTTTTGAGATGATCTTGTTCTGTAAAATACATACAACCTCACACTCGGAGACCACATCTTTATCTGCCCCTATGTCTTGTAATTTTCATTATTCATCTTCCTCCAGTATGATCTCTTTAATGGCACCCTGATAAGTCTGATGTCAGATTTAGTTTTGCAGCCAGCAGACAAAGAGCTGAAACGTAAAAATTAATAAGATTAATCAAATTAATTAAACTGTGCTTCTGCTAAATGCGGAAATTCAACTCAGCCAGATTTAAAGCAGTCTACCTTGCTCTATTTTTCAAGTGAAATCTTTTTATGGTTATGTTCGACATTTTATGTCGAAGAAGCAGTAATCCTAAAATCATGTCTTGTTTAATTGGCCACCGTCACTTTTTATCTATGACCCAGAAAGAGATGCTTATATGCATTTTACTTGCTCATCTAATTATGGAGAAAAGGATAAAAGAGATGGTTTGCCTAAAAATAAGCCAGTCACTGCCAGCCAGGATGTAAATTATATGATTATGTAAACTGGATTGTGAAATCGTGTATATATATTCTGGTTAAATGTGAATAGACTGTCCTGCCAGTAAAAGCAGAAACTCACCTTTAACATTCAGATTTAGTGTTTAGTGTTTTTTTAACGGTTTAACACCATCAAAAAACAGGCCTCTTTCTAGGCTTATTACCATAATTAGGTATAAACAAGCTCCGATTTTAAAACTACGTATTCTGTCAATGTCATGTTTTTCAAAGGATTACATTGTCTTTTGCATGTTGAACAGGTGAGTCCATCATACCTATTATACAATGACTTATCCTGTTCCCTGATCTCTTATCCTCCTTTGCTTTTCCCATATTCTGTGATAAGGACGCCAAGCAAGGGTGTTTTGAAAGAGTTTCTAAAGAGTTTCACTATCAAACAAGGAACCATCTGCATAAATTCTGTTTTTCACAGCAGTATACAAAATTAGTCTCTCATAATGAGGAAGAAATATAAGAAAGTAGATACAAAAGCTTGTTATAGTTGACTTGTCTAGGTATAGACATCTTTGCTTTTCTCTTGTTTGCTACTTTAGCTCAGTGGAGTTCTCACTAATCATCAACAAAAAACCTCTCACATTCATTAGATTAATTACCTTCATTGCATTCATATAACAAGTCCTTTCTTGAAATAATAAGTTAGATGAGGAGTGCAGATTTGGTTTAAAAAGAGGTAATTTAGAGCTCACTGCCTAAAATCATACTGTGAGTCACTGACAACTAAGGCAAATCAAAACAGCAATCTGAAAACAGTAGTCTGCCACTTAAGCAACAGAGCAACTAAAGAGCCAGTTTAATGGGAACAATGGTCACCTCTAAGGAAAAAAATATTAATCATTGCCACAGAAATTACATAGCAGGATAGGAGTAAAAATAAACAAATGTGGGAGATGATTCAAATGAGCAATAGGTAATGCTTAAGAGGATTTATTCAGAACTTGTAAAAAGTGACGAATCTTAAGATGCGATGAGTTAAACTCATTTCATGGCCAAGGACACATCTCATACGTACATTAAATGAACATTACATAAATGCTTTCTAATGTTTCCATTATGGCAATAATGCTAAATGGTATTCACTATGCTACATGTCTAAGGTTAATATAAAGCTTTCCCCATTATACAGTAATTCATGAGCCTTTAACACCTTTTAACAGACAATAACTGATTGGTAATATATCCGGTGAACAAGAATACTCGCACCAGACAAAAATACATAGCTTCTTAGGGAAAACTTGGCAAGATAAAGAAATTTGTTTGGGTATTGTAAAACTGACAATTTCAAAGTCAGTTGAAGTAGTGGAGTTCATTCCTGAACTTGATGTGAACAATAAATAAAACTGAAACCAGCCAAACAACGCATCGGCTGACGATAAAATATATTTGTATATATGACAAATTTTAATGGATGAGTACAGTTGGTAAAGAACCACCCAACTGCTGATTGACTTGGATTTTCCCACACAACGGTCTCAATGGAAAAAGAGAAAATATCCAGTGAGCAGCAGTTCTCTGGGTGAAAATTCCTTTTTGATCCCTGAGGTTGAAAGAGAATGGCCAGACTGCTTCAAGCTCATAGAATGGCAACAGAACCTCAAATATCCACTTGCTATAACAAATAGAGTGCAATTGTATGCTCAGGACATCAGATGACCTACAGCAGAGTTTTCCAATTCCAGTCCTCGTGAGCTACTGTCCTGCAGCTTTTAGATGCATCCCTACTCCTACACAGCTGAATCAAATGATTGGATTACCTCTTCAGCATGCCATCATGTTTGGCAAATGCCTGGTAACAAGCCATTCATTCAATTCAGGTGTGTCAGAACAAGGATGCATGTAAAACCTGCATGACAGTAGCTCTCGAGGACTCGAGGTGGACACCCCTGACCTACAGTATAGCAGCAGAAGACCATACCAGCTAAGAACAGGAAAGTGAATCCTTAATGTGCACAGACTCACTAAAATCTGACAACAGAATATTGGAAAAATCTTGCCTGGTCTCAAGCTCTGCTGTGACATTCAAATGGTAGGATCAGAATAAACAGCATGAAAGCATAGATCCGTCCTGTCTTGTATCAATGATTCAAGCTGCTGGTGGGGTAATAGTGTGGGGAATATTTTCGTGACAAACTCTGGTCCCCTTATTATTGATTAAGCATCATTTAATTGCCACAATATACCTGAGTACTGTTGCTGACCCTGTCCATCCTATCATAATGACAGTGTATTCATCCTCTGATGGCTTTTTCCAGCAGGAAAGTGTGTTCTCGAACATGACAGTGAGTTCAGCATACCCATATAGCCTCCACAGTCTGCAGAGCTTACCCAATAGAGAAGATTTACAGTCATGCACAGTAACTCCCGTAATCCAAAAGTCCAAAAATAAAAAGATAAAACTTTTAACCTTCAGGGGCTATACATAATTTGATTTAAAGTAAGACCTGAGAACAACAGACAAAATGTGGTCTCATTATGTCTCCACAGTGTCTGGACAGAAACTGCCACTTTATATTCAACTAATGCAGCTGCATCATTTTCAAACCTAATGACACACAATGGCTACACTCATACAAGACCGCAGCTTGAAATAGCATAACCCCATCCATGTGAATGGGGCCCCATTTACAAAAGATCTAAAATAATACTGTCAAAAAAAGAAAGAAAAAGAAAAAAAAAGAAAAAGAAAAAAAAGGATTTGACTCTACTTGCTTGATCATGCTTGATGCACAACAGATTCACAATAACAAGACCATGCCTTGCATTTTTAATGCAGAGCTGTTTAATACTCAATGCTGACTAAGACATAAAGAGCTACATACAAATGAAATGAAATAAAATAAAATAAATAAAATAAAATTCTCTTTCATAAAGTAGAGCAAGGTAGTACACACCATCAGAAGCAATAAAAAGAAGGTATCAAGGAAACCATCAGTGTCAAAATGGAAGGAACCATTCCTGAACAGAGATGGGAGACTTCATAACCACTTAACAACTTAGATTGTTATCCTCTCATTAGGGCTGCCACAAACGATTATTTTGAGTCGACTAGTCACTGATTATTTTTGCGATTAGTTGACTAATCAGGTCATGCATCCATTGGACGTAAAATGTACAGCTTATTGCACCAGCATGCATCTGCTCTTATATAACTATCATTAGCTTAAAGCTTGAAGTGTTTAAGGTATGTGCTAACTAAAAATAAAGACAAGATGTTAGTTTATTAAACTTTTAATGAAATTTGAAGATTGTCTCAGTAAAGTTTAATAAACTCAGCCGTCTGCTCCTTGCTGTCTAAAATATAACAGGACACTGGAATAAATTCTCGACCATCTCACACTTTTGTTTAATCAGTTTTCTGTTTGACGTTTATTCAGCTGTGTGAAAACTATAACTTTAACCTCAGCCAAACCGATTTACTCAGGAACAAATAAAACACTGAAAAAAGTCAAATAATAACATTTTTAAGTTATCTAAGTGGCTTATATATCATGTTTGACATGAATAGCGAAAGACCATGGGGACCTAAAAACGATGTGCCAGGAGTCTGGTGTTCTCGCCCGCTCTAGTGACCCTTGACTTCCCGGTCAGCTATCGAGCTGGTGGGTAACAGACATCTCCGAAAAAGTCAGAGAGGTTTTGCAAATATGTGATGTCTTGATAAATCAAGCAGATATTTGAAGTTTACACAGCTACATTCTCACCTGAAAATATGTTAAAAGTTTATTTTGTGACCCAGAAAGAGTAATAAAAGTAATATTAAAACTAAGCAGCTGCCGCCATTGTTGGAAACTGGAATTGGCTGAGCCGCGCTATGAATTCTGAGATATGTTGGGCCACGAAGCATACACCCGACCCATCCTTCAAATCTGGGGAAAAGGAGGACGCATTTGTTGGCAGCATTTGGAGGAGTCTTCGAATTTGGACAGCCTTCGTTGTGTCGCTGTAACGTAATCGGCTTACAAATGCGGAGGATGTGGCCCCTGAATTTGGATACAGCTACGATACTGGAGACTGCTTCTTCTTCTTTGGCGTTTAACGGCAGCTGGCATCCTTGTAGATGCATTGCTGCCATCTTCTGTTTCAGCCCGCTACTACACTCTTAAATCCTACTACTTATTCCTGAGCCTTTCAGGATTTTACAAAGCTTCAAACGACGCATCGACTATTAAATTAGTCATCGACGATTTTGATAGTCAACTAATTGTGGCAGCCCTACCTCTCATCCCCTTACACCTAAATCCCAGTAACTGATGACTGAATTCGTGACGTCACCAACAGATTATGTCTGACTTTCCCTACCAGGTAAATTATTTTTAAATTAGTACTCTGGATACAATATGACCAGGGGTGCCTCCAGAATATTTTTCAATGACTTAACGAACAATGCTTCAGGTGCTTTGGTGCTATGGGTTTTGTCATTCTGCGACAGTTTAGGGCTAAGGAAAGCAGATACTCTAATGGTTAAATCCATAAACAACTTTAGAGTCAATATTATGTCTAAACAAAATAAACTGCAGGCATTCATTCTTTCTCTACATGTCCTTCCCCTGATTTCTAAGAGCATGTCCACTGATTTTGTGCTGACCACCATGATGGTGAATCAACTGATTCCATCTGTAAATAATGAGAGCATGCAGTGGCTCGGCAAGGAGAAAAATACAGACCAGAAGACACCTAATTTTCATATCCACAAATGCCAAACTTCAAATAAGTCACCAGCAATAACTGAAAAAAAATCTTTAATTAAAAAAAAATTAACAAGCTTTAAAAAATAGAAAACAAGCAGAACAGAGCTGTATAAAACATTGCTGCTCCAAAATAATTTATGCTTAAATGACAAAGCACACTAGTATTCCTTAAGAGTGGAAGAAAGAAGGAAGTGAGTTAATATTGTTATGGAGTGCAAGTCAGTGGGGGTTGAGGAGACTGGGGTCAGTGAATGGGTCAACAAAGTGCTAGACTTTAACACAGCGGACAACTTGTTGTCCAAAATGTTAAATACTAACTAATATGTGCAAACATATCATGACAAGGAGGGAGTTTATCAAAGCAATGTCAATATTGGAATATTTCAGCTGTTGCATTATTACACCATAATTTTCTAACAACTAAGGGATCCTTGGTTTGGTCCTGAGAGAAGAGTCAAATCCCTCTGGGGTTGTGGGGTTGTGTGTCAGGAAGGACACCTGGTGTAAAAATCTGCCAAATCAAATATGTGGAGTGACCCCCTGTGGCGACTTCTTGTGAATAAGGGAACAGCTGAAAATAGCTTGAAGACTATAATGCATGTGGGATGGCTTAAGTACACTGTGTTAAACTAAAATAGTGTGACATAGCTTTAACCTATTTCTAGGTTCAACCCTTCATTACATTTTTTAAATCTGCCTTGGCTTTCATCACTGTTTCTGTCTCTATCTCTCCCAGAAACCTATTAAACTCATTCTAGCAAGCCAAATCCATGTGAAGATGGTGAAGTTGGGTGTAGTGCACTGACTGGAAAATCAGAAGGCCTTGGTGCAGCACTGAGGCCCTGCAAAGGACCTCAAAATGTTCACAGTAACCATAGGGTGCATAGGAGAAAATGTCTTTCCCATATGAGGCGAGATGTTACTTCATTTTATTTATTGCCCATTTATTTCACTCCCTCATCTTGTTTTTTTCCATTACAACAGTTGACGGATCAAGCTTAAGAAATACAACGGGGAGGGTTTTATTGACAAATTTAACTGTAACTCAGTTGTCTGAGCTCTGTTACAATCGCGATAAAGGTTGGGGTGCCTTTCTGTATTCTCATTGGTGTTTGAGTTCATTTTTAGGTCAAGATTTTAATACAGCCATGTACAAATTGGTATGCAAGATACATCCATAACCCCAACTTTAACCTTTTTAAAACAAATTCCTAATTGCTTCCTTGATATTACTTAAAGACATAGAGCTTTATAAGTGGACCCTAAGGGATAATAGTCAATGAGATGTGCTCTTAATAATGCATGATACAGACGCAGGAAGCCCTTCAAAATTCTGCCAGGTTTTTTGGCAACAGAGACAATGAAAATCTTTTCACATCCTTATGATGTTCAACACAGAGAGAGTCATGCAGACTATCTGAGTAAGATTTTTCTTTCTTTTGAGGAATAATAAATTATGTTTTTATCATTTGGATTTGCTCCAGCACAGATTACATTATTATGAAATATTATTATAGTGTTCACCATCATTCACCAAAATTCGAAGAATACATTTGGATTAAATGAAGTATAAACTCGATCTTTTACTGAAAGCACACTTAGGTTGCAAGGCAATTTACCAGATATAAACAAAACAGAATTATGTCTCAAATTCCGAAACATGAATCCGAGCATGCTTTATCAAAAGTGTAAATCAAAGTTTCTAAAATATTAATCTCACACGCACATGCGCGCACACACACACACACACACACACACACACACACACACACACACACACACACACACACACACACTTTGAGATGATTAAGACAAACAATTTGACTTATAGTCAGATGATTTTATGTGACTACACAGCCTTAGTCTGTAAGTGTAATCACTAACTATGTTAACTTGCAATTAAAAAGACAAAGGAAACACAAATTTAATGTTAGCGCCATTGTTATGAAACGACTTATTATTCACTTGAGAATCTATATAATGAGTACTCCTGTGCCATAAATAATAATTAGACAGTGGTATTGTTCTGGCCTTCTGAAATCAAAGTAATCAAAATACCAGACTGCAAGTCTTAATGTCTCCCGGAGCCTGTTCAAAACAAATAATTGCTGGGTGCATAGGAATATCAACATAATGAATTGTTTTGACGAACGTTTTTGTCATTACAGGCACCACAAAGATGGGTAGTGTACTGTGTTGTACGCAGTCTATACACATATATAGAATGTGTGTTTGCGTTCAGAAAAAACGTGTGTGGCTGATCTCAGTAGCTGTGTTTGGACAAGGTAACAACCTAAATGGCAGACTTTCTCAGAAGTGGATCGATGCAAATGGCTCGCTGCTGCAATCACAGATGCCACAAGCAAGGACAGACAGGCAGCCAACATCTCTCTCTCCCTCTCTTTCTGTCTTTCTCTCTATGTGTGGCACAAAATGATCTGCCACTCTGAGCAAGACTCCACGCTGCAGGGCAGCTGCTGGCATCCATTTATCAGTGCTGGGCTTATCCAGAATATTGTCTCTCCTTCTGGCAGGAAGCAAATCAAACAAAAAAAAGAGGACAAATGAGAGCAAGGAAGGAAAAAGGAAACAAAAGGGAACAAAGTGGAAAAACAGTGGAACTTCTCCTGCCAGCCTCTTCAGTCAGGTGAACAGACACATATTAAATGAATGCAAAAGAAGTCTGGAATGAAAAATTCAGAAAGTCATTACTTATGAGATCTCAGCTGCAGTGACATCCTTTCAACACTCTGCATGCAATCCTCACCCCCCCAAAACACCTATGCACGCGCACGCACACACACTGAATTCATCTGCACTTAACCCCCCTCCCTCCCCCCACATGAATCCTCCAACTCTGATTATCTGCTTGCCTTCAATTTTGTCACCACTTCTGACAACCCTCTTATTCTGCCATCTAAACTCCCCTTTCTTCAAATTGGTTCTCTCTCCGCAGAGCCACTCTCCTTGATCACCTCTATGGTCTCCTTTCCAGCTGTTACTGTCCTAATGCACAAAGCACGTTTTACATGGTGCATACTTATCTGAATACCTTTACTGACCGGTATCAGAAGATGCAATGCCACAATTTGTCCACTATAGACTTTGAAAAAATGTTTTATAAAATATTTGACTATGGTTGCAAATGTGATTTATTTTTTTTTTCAGATTTGTCACGTCTTCCCCCTTTCCCTTGTTATGCTGTAGACTTGCCAAGCTGAGTTGATGCTGATGGCTTTGAAGACAGCAAGCTGTGCCCATTACCTTAAGCATGTCTGGCTGGGGTATGAGCTAGATTAGGGGAAGAATGAATAAAGCTTTCTCACTGTGAGCACTGGGCCACCTACCTATAAATCACCTGTTCACTCCCCATAGCCACCACAGTTCCTACTGTGTTAAATGCCTCTGACCCAGCCAGAATTCCACTGTTCTTCCATCTCTCCCATACCTTTCCATGAACGCATTTCCTCATTTTTTTCCCCTTCCGTCCCCAGTACATACCAACACTCCTCCACCCTCCTCGCTGGCTGTTTCTTTCCTTATCTTTATGCCACTCTGCTAGCTATATACTTTTCCATGACGTTCTCTTTTTGTCTCTCACAAGCAGCCTTTTCAGCTGTCTTTATCTCACAGTTATCTTTCTCTTGCGCTCTCCTGCAGCCGTGCACTCTAACTTGCTGTCTTCAGTGTTATTCCTTGTCTTTTTCCCCACTCCATCTCCTGCATTGTAGTCCTCCTGATGCTTCCAGTGGAGCGTGTAAAGGAACAAAGAATGCAGTCTGGGTGGTAAAATCAGTATTTGTGAGCAAGAGCATATGAGATGGAAAAAGGAAAGTCTCAAGGTTAAAGAAAAAAACTAAACTGTTTGCACTCCATGTTTATTTAGCAGATCGTAAAATGGCAGAGCTTTTTCTTTCCTTCTTTAGCTTGCAATTCATTCACTGTTTATTCCACAAGACTTATTACAATTGAATAACATGTGATGAGCCCAAAATGCTTTAGTACTAAATACCTTGGTTCTAAATTGCTGTATTTGATGAGATTAGATTAAACTCTAATGATGCCTGTAGGGAAAATGGGGTCTTTACCACAGAAAAGAATAGATACAGTTTGGAAATAAATACACACTGAGCTAATAGAGTGCATTAAACACGTAGCTTACAACTGCAACCAGTTAAACCTGCTGTACTGACAGCAATGCCGCCCCCTATCCTAATAAATCATTAAGCATATTAATGCTATGACTGAGTGATTTATTGAGTGAGTGAATGACTGAATGAGAGCAGCTTTTTTTAATGGCAAGATTTAAAATGCAAACATGCACAAAAAGGGAAAAATGCAGTTGTACACAGATGTACCCTAACAGCACTTGCACACTATTCCCCCCCCCCCGCAAATGTCAAAGCATCTCAAATTGAGACTGGAATGTGAACTAGTCCAACAGGCCAGAGTTCACTGGTTCAAAACTCACTGCCAGGCAGCAGTGATGAGAATCTGCAGAGTAATTTGTAGTCTGAGTGAGAGCATTAGTCCCATTTTCAAATGGAATACTCACTGCAGTTCATTCGTGTGCTCAGAGAGAACCCAAGAGTTTTGTAATGAGGCAATAATGGAAAGGGAACCGGATGGATCTTCTGCTCTTTTAACCCCCAGTGCCCCAACTTCCATTTGCCCACACAACCACACAAACACAAAAATTTCACCAACACTAGGGTGCTGAACTTACTGTCTGTTGGAGAAAAGAAAGTGATAGAATGGAAGACGTAGAGGATAGAGGAAGAAGGTCCGAGATGGATGGATAGGGAGGTCTTGAAGGGATAAAAATGGAATAGCAGATGGTGGGAGAAAGAAAGACTCATCATCCTGCAAAGTTACAGCCCACAGAATGACAGGAGTGTATCTTGATGCTCGTATGCCCATGTACAATTTATTTATGTGTGCAAGTAGATGAAAAAGCACTGCCTTCCTTATCTGTGTGTCATCAATATCATGGTGGTGGACCCAGCTAATTGCAATATGTCAGAGATAACAAATACTCAGGTAATGCCACACATAAAGAGGTCTGACAACAGCATAACTAGAGTGAATGGACGGGGCTATCGCCCTGGGAGCTATACAGATGTGTTATAATTATGTCACTGGTTAAGTGATGAAATGTTTTGTCATTCGTCCCCTTCTCTCCCCTCGCTGAATTAAGCACATTGTTCCCTACTGGCTTTACCTGAGTTCTCCAGCTGCTGCATATGAAGGTAACTGCCACTTGAGTTCAAGAAGTCCATGGTTTGTATAAAACATCTATTTTTTCATCCCACAACAAGAAAATAGCATTTTATTGTGACATGAATAAAGTACCTAAATGTACTTTTAGTGGTACATTAGGTTGTTTTTTGGGAGACTATTCATTCATACAATTGGAAATGAAATGTGGGAGACGATGCAAGCAAATGCAGATAACCCGCCAGACACAAGAAGAAGAAAGGCCCCAGCAGGATTGAACACAGAACCATCTTATTGTGAGATGACAGTGCTAATCTGCACCGTGACTCCACCAACACATACAAGACAGATTCAGAATCAAAACTGAATGTAACTATGTTGCAATGTGTATTTACATTTTTTTCTACCTTTGAACACATGTACATAAATACCTTGAGGTCTAAAAATTGGGCCTGCTGGATACATTTTTGTAGATGGTCTCTGACTATATCCTAGTTTAAAGAAATTCATGTATATCCAGTATTTTGTAAGATTTTTTTGGTAATGTCTACATGAGCTAACTAAAACTCAAAACTCATGAAACTGAAACTCATAAAAGAACTGCATCGGACATTTGTTGTTCCTTTTAAAGTAAACAGAGTAAACAAACATTCTTCTCACAGATAACAGTAAAGTAAGGTAGAAGTAAAGCATTTTTCCAATATCACAACAGGAGCAGCTTCTTTGCAGTATTTTCTGTGATGACCAGACATAGTCAGAGATAAAAAGCAGCATGACAAAATTTCTACTAGCTGACAAATTCTTATGATATGTAGCTGGCAATGTCTAATTTGATTAATTGATCCAATGTATTGTCATGAAGTGAAAGGAAAACCCAAGGCCATGTCTTCAAGTTGCTCTTGAAGTCGACTTGTTGCAGTGATGGCATTGTATCACAGTAGCGCACTCAAACTCGGTGAGCTGTTTAAACAGGCCTATTCTTTCACAAAGGTTCTGAAAGCCAGACAGCATATCTAGGTGCTTGATTTTATACTCTGGCAATGAGACCGAAGACACTTGAATTCAAAGATTAAGAGGTGAGGCTTGATACCTTTGTCCATATATTGTAAATTGTGGAGTTGTATGTACAGTTGTTACGGTCTGCATAATGTGCAATGGAAAAATATTAAAAAATATCAAATATCAAAAGCCACAAGTCATACAATGTTAAAAGATATTAAACAAAAGTGACTGTACAGAGTGGCTGTTTTGCAAATTGCCTGATAAATGACTGAAATGATTAGCCATTTAATAACATTGGTCCCAAATATTTTCTGCGAGAGACTGAATCAATAAGTTATTTCAGCTCCCGGCACATGATGTACAGCATTCAGTGCAATGTAACACATGTGCTACTATGCCAGTTGTCTGTGACTGGAACACAAATGAAGGAGACAGGTGTTCTCAATACCTACAATACAAAAATCTCTAATGACACAATCCAGACAATGCAATCAGACAGAGAAAGTTCATGATAAATGGGTTTAGTCACCAGTCACAAATTCTTTCCACGTAGGTCTCCTGAATCCAGCAGAATAGGGCGAAGCTAAACTGTCCCCATCGCGTTGATGTGGACTTAACGAGTGGCTTTAAATTCGTCTGCCAATCATGCCGCCTTAAGACTCGGAATCCTAAGCCTGAAAGACTCTACCTGTGCATATCTGAGGGTAACTACATCAAAAGTTGATGGCGGATGGGCCTGCAGTGGCTCATTGGTATGAGCATAGGGGTCTGTTCAGCTGCATTAAGCCCCAGCAAGTTCATTAAGCAGCATGAGAAGGGAAGGACGAACACTGGGGCAGATAGCCTGCCTTGATCAATGTAGATGAATGTTCTGCACTGCTGCATGAGAGGCCACAGGGATAAAGTCTGAAGTGAATTAATGTATGTGCATTAAGGACGTGCATGTAAGTGTATGTGTGGATGAGAAGAGTCAAGAGTCTATGAGCGTGTATGCAATGAGAAGCAGTTGATAGAAAATATGAATCTCAAAAAGGTATCAGTGAGAAGCTTCATGAATAAAAAGAAAAAGCAAAGTACGAAATTTCAATCAGTAAAAATAACAGGCAAGAAAAGATGATATAAAAAGTCCATGCCCTCTTAAAATGAGTGGACCATTTTTCCACAGTTCGAGGCTCCGGTTCCTGTTTCTGTAAGATGGCTATCAATTTTCGTTTTCCACTGCTGCTGAGATGTCGGCCAGATACTTCTCTCAAATCTGATAAGCAGTTACACAAACAGCCAGAAAACATGATACAGTGAGCAAACTCTAGACACGACCTGATGCCTCTTCATCATCGAGATGACAATGACAGGCGCAGAGATGATATGTGGTGAAGAACTTTGCTCATTTTAGTCTCAAAAGAGAGATACAGAGATGAGGGAAGACAGCCTGCCTGATGCATCCCAAAACACTATCGTCTCCCTAAATAAGAATGCCTTAGGAAATGAAGACGAGTGCTGGGAAAGAAAAATATCTAAAGGGGGTCAACTGTTTCACTGAGGAAGGTGAGATGCTTTCATACAACATAAAAGAGGGAGCATGCATTGTGCAAGTCAGTAAAAACTCAAATAACATGGGAAGAAGTTAGGTAAGCTTACCAGTCTTTAATAGACTTGATTTGCACTGGCAAATCTGCAAGACAGATGCTAGACTATAATTTGAATGCAGACAAGCTGGCTGGCACTTGTTGTTGTCCCCATCCTGATTGTTGTGTTGTTTCATTTCACTCTGTCAGCCTGCTCTATTGTCAGTCTGCTATTATTTTGTTTTATTTTAGGTTCCCTTTTTTCCCTGCTTTGTTATTGTTTGCCTGTTAGCTTGTCTCCCCCTGAGGTAAAATGTGCTTAGGAGGAAGCGGCAGAGATTAATTTGAGTACCTGAGTTTATCAGTTGCCTGTTCAAGAGTAATACAACAGTTCCACAAGGACAAAGAAAATGTGACAGCATGTGAAAGAGAAAACATCTTCAGAGACAGTGATGGATCACAAGTGTGAATCATGACACACAAAGAATCAGCCCCACAGTTTTTATTAAGTCAAAAGTATTCTTTCTCCAAAGACTAAGCTCAACGGGCCAAAGTGATTTAAAAAATAAAAAACAGTGAGGCCTGAGAGTCGCTTATAAAACACATGGCAATGAACAAAAGGCAGTCATAGTCTGCAGAATACTATTTTAATGTTCTGACATGAGCCACAGCAAATATCGAGTGTTTCCCTCAAGCCTTCAGTGCCATTAGATGCCTACCAATGAAATTCATTGTGCAGAGAATTAATCATCACACGCAGTATTGTAACATCAATAAACAACAGGAGGTTAAAAGGGCAGAGCCGAGGTGAAGTCATGGCTACAAGTCTTCTGGTCCACGGACAGCAGAACGAGCGTTTGACAGCAGGGAGGATACCGTAAACAAAAACATCTGCTATTATTCAATTCCCAGTTGTGGCATATCTTGACCTGATGAAAGAGAAATGAATAAATCATGCTCCATTAAATGTCATTACGCCTGTTAGCAAAATCTAATTCTACTAAAGTTCAGCGCCGGTTTACAAATTGAATGTAATTGCCCAGAATGCAAATGGCCTGGGCTGCTGTTTGTGTGAATGTGAGAACAAGAAAGAAAGAAGTGTGAGAGACAACGAGACAGAAAAACAAAATGTGCTCGCTGAGGAAAATCACGAAGCGACAGAATAATGGGCAACGCTTACTCTTCAGAGTTTTCATTCAGAAGCCTGAGCGGCTACAACACCAGGGAATTGTCGATTGTCAAGGTTTTAAAAAGTGATGGTTTCATTTGAAGGAAAAAAAAAACAGAGATGGGGGAAATGTAATTACCCAGCAAGATCTGTGTGGGAGTTTTACTGTTTGATAATTATCCCTCAAAGGCACGTTAAACTTTTCCTTAGCTATCTGTTTAAAACTCCACAGAGACACAGAAGTGGGGAAGAGGTCATCCGGCTTCAGCAGGGAACAAGAAGAGAGAAAGATGTGAGATAAATGTGCAGGAGAGTAGAGATCAGATCAGTGCAGGGCTGTTGGGCAGCCGAGAAGCACAATAGGAAATAAAATAATATATCACAAAGCAGCACAGCTTTGAAGGCAAGTTATTGTCTTGCTAAGTCACACAAATGCATCTTCTTGTAATGGTTTCCATAAAAGTAAATGTTGGATTTTTGTGGAAACTACCTGTCTTTTTTCGGATGAAGCATCAAAGCATGGAGCATTGGAAATGGATGACTGGAACATTTGATAGACCACTTTTCATTCCCTCAACTCACTTTACCCTGCCATCTGTCTCTTTTATGGATGTAAAAGCACACGCTCGCTGTACACAGACACTGTATTCACTGCAGCTCGGGTTTTGCTTCAAACATGGATGTGCACGAGCATCCACTCGCATAAATTGCAAGCATAATCTATTTACCACACAACTGCACTGCCCATAAAATTCTCGAGTATGAGCAAAAAATATGAGAACCCGACAATGCTTAGAATAAAAATGAACAAAATGAAAACAAAAAACGGAAGGCAAATTGAGAGAGTCAGGCCTGTTTACTCACCTAACTTTTCATGAAAATGCCCTGCTCTGCAACTCAAACTGGAAACACCATTTGAAAATATTTCAGCAAAAAAAAAAAAGTCTCAAATATGTTTTTTTTTTTTTTTTTAATCAGCCGACTATATGACAGAGAATTAAGTTCAAACATCCACAATATCTTCATGGACTTAAAGGAATGTCATATTAACCTGAGGCAGCTGGTTTCATGTCACACCAAAGCTTTTCATCACAGTTGAAGCCGTTTCCGCTTCTCCCCTGATTCAGTAAGCTCCCAAAATAAGCTAAATAAGAATTGCCTTGATTTGTTACTGCAGGCATCTTAAGATCTTAGTACTGGTAATACCCATTTATCTCATGGGTGTAGTTCAAGTCATGTGTAAACCCACGTTGCTTTACTTGCGCACACACCCATCAGCTTAAGTTCTTTATCTGTAGCATTAATACACTCTAATTATTGAAGGGTTGCCTGATGCCATACAAATGAGAGAACTCAAGATGAAGGAGACTCCCTAAATTGTTGCATATGAATGTATAAACACTAAGACAAGCAGGAACATCCAAAATACCCCCCCAAATAAACCAGCTGGGGTATAGATAAAACTGCATTCAGTACACACATACAGTGTAACTATGAGCATTCATCTATAACTCTCCAGCACAAACTGAAACACAGTTTCAGTTCTGGGGGGGTCACCCATAGGCCTGCAAATGTGCATTATTGTTAGTGACACTCGGTGTGTTTCTCCATTTGCTTGCAGGATGCTTTTCTATTACGCCAGAGAGCCAATTAGCGTCTCTCAGTTTGACACCCATCACATCCAGCACTCGCGTGCTCATACATGTTAATTATAGTCTGGAATGGCAGCAGAGGTTTTTGCTGCCTTATTACAGTGGGAACATGGAAATAACAACCAGTGGAATGATGTGGCAAAAATCTCAAAGCACAACCCCCTGTCACTACTGCTCGGTTACTTCTTTTCTGTCCTCCTTCGATCCCTCCCTAGAAGCAGAGCTAGTGAATAATGCTCCCAAGGAGTTACCTTTAAATCAAAGCTGGTCTTTCTACAAAAGTGAGGGAGCCACGTTAGAGCAGCTAATACTGTGTCATTTAGAAACAGCTGCATATGAGATTTGGCAATTCAAAGCAACAGCAAGGACACATTTACCCAAAACTGCACTGGATTTACACTCACTTTGCTACACTGTAGACATTTCAGTCAGAAATCAATATATATTTATAAATGAACGAATAAATAAATATGTAAATAAATGTATAAAGACAATCTGAAGAAGCGAAGTCAAAGAAAAGAATGAGCAATTCCACAAACTGACAAAATTCAACTTAAACCTAAAATTCAGAAAATGAGGACAAAATTCAACAGACTGTATCTTGTAAAAATATATGCATTCTTACCCATTTTCTTCTCCCACTCAACTCTTTCAAGTTACTGTCATGGAAACATGGTGGAACATTAGTTGTTCAAAAACTTGTTTTCTGGCCGTTGTGTGAAAATGAACGCATTCTGGTTGTAACAATTCTTCTAATAGAGAGACAAAATACCTTTTGATTCACAGTGTTAAACATACGTCTCTGTGCAAACTCGAATCATCTCCTGCCCAACACGAGTAATAATCCCCAAGGACTTCAGTAGAAACACTGGACAGTTTGATTGAACAGAAGAATCAAGGAACACGTCCCAGATAGCAATACCCTACAACTAGATAATTCAAAAGAGATGATACTTTCTCTCTCTGGGGAAGATACTTCCCTCTGAGAGTGTTCCACCTTTTTGAATAAAGAAACCATGATCGTGTAAACCACCCGTGGGCAAAATGGAGGTAATGATCTAACAAAGCCAGAAGGACAACATCATCAGCAAGTAACATGGAAATGGCACCTTTTGTGTCATCCAACTGGACACTACCCAGGCCTTGGCTTGATTTAGATTTTTTGTCCATAAATATTACCAACACAGACGTGACCGGGGCAGAACCTTATTAGAGCCTGATGATACTGCGCATGACTTGACTTAATGCCAGATGTGTCTGTTTCTTAGTGCATATAAACTATGAATGGCTCATAACAGTGATCACTTTTTTGGAAACAGTTTTGGAAGAGATGCTGAAGACCAAAAAACCGCCAATAAAATAAAAATAAAAAAATGATGATGCAGAAATGAGAGAATAACAACTTTCTGACTACATTTCGATTTTTCTTCTTGTTCGAGAAAACAAATGATCTCAGAGTTAAACTGGATGGAAAATATAGATAAATTGGATGGAAAATGATTTTTTTTAAATAATTAACTGATGGAACAACATTGTATCCATTATAGGAGAAAAAAATGGAGTGAAAGAGAGACAGAGGAAGAGAGAAAGTCCTAGAGCACTGAAGGGAAGGTCAGGGAAATACAGGCAGATGTTAGAAGATGTCCCAGAAGTATTCTCTTTGCTACAATTCTCTCACACCAAGCAGAGAAAGACAGCAAGTGTAACAATGACACACACAAGCACAAAATACTCCAACAAAGCCAGTGCACCAGCTATCAATGAAGTTCAGACATTTATGTTAATTTAGCTTGCAGATGTAAACACATTTATATGTATGGGAGCAAACATGGGCTCCACATATAAACACAGATGGAGAAAGCAACCTCATTTGCATTACTTTATCATCCTCTTGTCATTGCTCAACTTGCTGTATTTCTGTCTCTGTCAAGAAACTTGGTGAAGATTGCATAAATGTGTTTCTGTATCCCATCACCATGCTGCTTATAATACACAACGCGTCACCCACTGCCTCCAGACTGCCACAACAAGAAGACACACACACCTGCAATAGCTACGTCAGCCCACCCAAGGACATTCAGCATGTCAGCTCTGATTAAGCCTGCACTCAGCCTGTAGAATAGAGTTCTTGGTTGGGGGAGGAGGTGTGGAGGGAAAGAAACGACTTGTGGCCAGTAATAAATCGCTGCAGGCAGCCAGGCTCTTCAGAGCCATGGCCCAGCTGACCCCCAACAGATGCCGGCTGGTTTGGACTGCCAGTTGCGTCCCGGCCTGTGGGCCAGCACCATCATGAGCGATGGACGCCATCCAAAGTGGGGGTCTGCCGCCACAGGCGCAGGTGTCGACATCGTTAACATCCAATAAGAAAAGAGCCGAGCCCTGCGGGTGGGGCAAAGTGATATTGATGGAAGCTCGTCTGCAGTTCCCTGGTTCAGTGAGCAAATATGAGAATAAATATGGCCTTTTTATATAGCATGTGCTTTTCATTAATATTAACCAACAGCCCCAATGGTGCACAAGAGTGTCCATTAACAGTGGCCACTACGGTTTGACAACTACCGTCTGTTTATAGTTTTATTTGTGGTTGTCGTTGACCATTTTCCTTTCTCTCCCTGTCCTCCTTTAAATGTAGCCAGTAAATGCAAAGCATGATCCAATATGTTCTTTTGGTGCCAAGACAGCAAAGTCAATTATGTTTGTTGTTTATTAGAAACTCCGAGGATTATGTGACCATTTGCCAAGCTAGAGACATAGTTTGCTGAAAATTAATCCTATGAGGATTCAGATTGTTTTGGCCCAAACTTTTCTTCCTCATTTTGTTGGCATTGTCAGGAAACTGAGTAAAAAAAGAAGCTCTGAGGTATAAAACAGTAAAGGACAAACAAGGCTGGATATGAATGAAATAATCTGGTGAATGGCCATATCAGTTATATTTTTATAATTAGCTCTTCTAGGCAAACCTGTTTAATATCAACCCAATTCTGAGGATGAAATTTGTCTTTAAATAATTATCACAGCCTGTGTCCCAGGCTGATACCTATACTCATGGTTCTCCATCAAGGCCTACATTAGGATGTTAGTTGACAGCAGGCCAGTGATATTCAATTCAATTCAAATCAAAGTTATTTTTATAGCACCAAATCACAACAACAGTCACCTCAAGGCAGCATTTTGTCAAACAAGCAGAATTTTTCATAGGCTAAACTTACAAAAACCGTTTGAATACTAGTCAACCATCAAAGATTTCACTTAGAAGGTGTGGCTTTTAGCTTGGAAATGGCAGCCTATCAGCAGGCAGAACACCATCTAGACCATCAGTCTATCTTTGCTTCTATAAAAACCACAACTGTCTCTCAGGACTTTCACCCATGAGCTATTTAAGGCCATTGAGGGGATTCCCTGTGCTGTATGATATTTGAAGATATCATTGTTTCCGCCACAGGCTTCAGTTTGATGAGTCTTTGATTTAAAGTACAATATTTTAATCCCACACTGGCTTTTTGTCAGGTGCAGAGGAACAAAGATGCATTTAGCTCTTCCTCTATCACAGAGCTCCTGAGAATGAACACAGTATTTTTAAATCCAATGTTTTTCATGTTAGAGTCAAGTCAGCAAGGAAAGCAAGTGAAAGCCTATAAACCCCATAAGTGGGTGAATCGTATGTGGGTAAAACTGAGGTTGCATGTTGTACCCTTTCTTTAGTTGAGCAAAGAACCATATAAACTGACGCACATCATGCTTAAATAACTGCTAGGTTCAGGTACATAATACAGACTATATTTGGCACCAGAGTGTGGCGACTTTGTTTTATCTGTGAACATGTAGTCTATCATGCATGTGTCCTGTCCTAGTTATGTCTAATTTGTTCACTGAATTTTTCTACTTCTTAAAACTTTATAACAAAGATTATACCATCATCTCTGCTCGCTCTTTAAATGATTTCTTTTGCAGTATGTTTTTCCATTATGTTGCGACATATTCAAATGATGAGTAAAGCCACTAAAATGCCCTTACACTCAAATGTATGGCCCTCTCCTTTTTTTTTCAGCTGATGAATCATGGTTGCATGCTCTCACCAACAGAAGGGCACTTGGAGATATAAACAACTGTGTATAATATCAGAATACTTGTTTTGTTTGGTTTTCTATTAAACAGCACTACCTGAGAGCATCAGTTGTTAGACACAGACCTCATTCATTGAAACTCTGAGTAACAAACACGCATCTTCAGGAGCTTCACTACATTAGCTGAGCAAGAACGTTAATTAAATGTCTCTGGCTGCAACAGCAGCCAAGGCTCTACCAAGAACCAGGCCCAGCGTGACGACAATAATGTCAACACACTCCAAATTTAACTTGAACAAGAACATTAACAGTTAGAAGAGTTTTTGCTTTTTCTGATGCAAAACTACGCTTAGTCCAAGAGAGACAGTCTCTGTCAAAATGCTACTGAATCTTTTCCTTTCCTTACCATCATCTTTCTGAGACAGGACAACTGATATATGAAGCCGCAGTTTTAGAACTGTTAATTGTCTCTATTCTATCCATTAAACTGCAAAAATAATTAATATCATTAGCCATTTCCACACTGAGTATGTTGGTCTGTGGATGGATTCCAACTTCAAGGTCTTGAAGCGCAGCTGCCAATATTACTCTTGGTTCAGCTCTTGGTGCAGTGAACATGAACCCGCTCTCAACCTGCTTACAATAACCTCGATCTCCAGAGCAGGACTACTGTTAACAGCTACAGTCCAGGGACAATGTCATCTGAGCTTTAGAGGCAGCTAAATTATACTGAAAACTGTAAAAGCTGTGACCTGGCCCTTTCTGCAGGAGAGAAACACAAGACTAGCTAGTAGGTGGCTGTTAAATATATCAAAATAAATTCAATATGTGGGAAAAATTAAGGCTGTGTGGAAAAATAAAAGAGCAAGACACTGACCAAACATTTGCTAACCTGTGCTGATGATAATGTTGTTTTTTTATTAACGATTTTAATCAAAGTGCCCAAAATTACAAGCACAGATTACAGGAAGTCTTGACCCACATTTCGCTTATCAGTTATCCATTATTCGGCTTTCCACTTGCTACATCAGAAACCCATAAGTCCTGGCCATTCCCCTCAGAGCCTATCATCAGCCAATAGCCAATGGGTTCCCACATGCATATGATAAATGTGGAAAGACAGGGAAATGAATGATGGTTAATATGCATACACACGCATTAATTATTTTTGAGAAGCTAATCTATGCTGAGGTTTTAATAAAATGGATTATTAAAAAGCACTTGGCAAGCAAGTTGTCACTGGCTTGATTTATTTGTCATTAATCAATACCAGGTGAAAGGTTTTGGCATGAAGCCACAGTGAATATTTCTGTATATTGAAACCTGTAGTACACTGTTGGCTTTTCCTTTGATGTTCACAGTCCGTGCTTAATTCAGCAGCTAACATAGACAGAGATACAATGTTTGCATCTACCATATCTGCAGTAACATATGACCGTACCCTTCAAACGTCCTAATCAGTTTGTCTCATTCAAGTTAAATAACAGCTGCAGCGTATAGAGATGTTTCTGGTGGGCCAGATAAATTACTGTTTGAAATTTCTAGAGCATCTGCATTTTTTTGTGCAAGTTTGGAGGTGGTGAGGCTGGCAGGCACATGCTGTGAAGGATGAGTAATGACGCCAAATTGAGAGGTGGAGGAAGTAAACACACTGGGCTGTTGTTTCTATTGGACTTTTCACCCTGGGGCTGTCATCATAGCAACCCCCTTCTACCAAAATTTATTATGTTCTGCTGGCACCTCCTACAGCAAGCGCTAAGAAATTTCAACCCATAGGGGGCACAGAATCTGCTCTTTGCATTCCTTGAATCCTTCTTTCCTTTCTTTTTGCTCTTTGGCTCTCATTTGTTTCCTCCACCTGCATGACCAGATGTAGACTAAGTGGTTGCTGTCAACTGAAACAGATTCTTATGTACTGGATAGTGAACTACAGGGGGCCCTACCCCAGACAACGTCTAGAAGAAATTCACACACTGCCCCATCTTCAAAACGCAACCTTAATATGTTAACTGAGGTTCTCTGAAACTGCACTCTAAAAGCCACCACTATATTTCCTGCCCATCCTTAAACTGGTAGGTCAAGCTACAGCGCTGGCCCATGGCCCAGGTTTCAGGGATGAAGCTAAGCCTGACCATATCCTCTGCCTAGCTTCTTGTCAGCAGGACCCACAATCTCTGGCAGAGGGTGGAGAGCTTTCTACCTCCTCCTCTGTCCCAACCATCCTTTTTTCTTGGATTTAAAGGTTATCTGCAACCATCCTGTCTGGTGCCTCTGGCGAGAGTTGGAGAGAGTGGCTAGCCATCCACAGGTGTGAGGGCTGCAGATAAGAAAAAGCAGGCTAGGAGAGGATGCACTGGGTGAGAGGCGGGGCAGAGGATGGCAAAGAGATATAGAGGTCCGTTGTGGCCTGAGCCTGACCTTCCCTCATAATACTGTACGCAGATGAAGTGCTCCCGGGGTGAGGAAACAAAAAGGACTGTTCCGCATAGCTACACCACATAGCTGTAATCTTTTCTACTCAGCAAGGCCAATTTTTAAAGCGAGAGTTGGTGTACAGAATAAAGTATGCATCGTGTGCTATGTCAAAGAAAGACAGATGCAAACCTATTACCAACAATGTCTTTTAAAGTTAGGAAGTCAGGATCGGGGATAATATCTGCTGTTCCTGCTTTACAAAAGTGAAAACATAGCAGGCACAGCAGCAAGTCCCAAGGTTCACTAGGTCACTTTCAGTGTCTGTAGCTACTCCATTAATAACTAATAGGTGGAACATTAGGGGGAAATGGTGAGTATGTCTTGAGGGCTTACATTAGCCTGGCATACAGCATCTCCTTATCTTGTGTGTGGGACACGAGAGGGGTGGGGGGGAGACGGGATGCGTTGTCCTCTTTTTGACATTCTTCCTCCATTAACCGCCCTGGGAGGATAATTTGAGTGTTACTAAAAGTGCACAGAAACAGCACAGACGTATGCAGACTGCTGGGCATGAGCACATGTGGAGCCATTTGCAATGAAGGAGTGTAACTGAGCACTCATTGATGTTCCTGCTATATACGCTTGACTTGCTTGAAGTATGACACCTTATAATTCATTATCCAAAAAATGAAAGTGATTATTGCTCAGTATTCAATCTATACACGAATTACTGAACTAAAAACATTTGTGTGCTGCATTCAAAGAGGCAGATGAGTAATAAAGTGAATAGATTTTGACTTGCATACATATCTAGACATTTCCTAAAACATTAATGTTCCAAGACTGCAGTAGTATCAGAGGTGAGACTGCTACGTGAGAGCAAAATAAAAAGGATTAAATCAACACAGCTGCTGTACTCAGTGAGGAATTTATGCAACAACAAAAAAATAAAAATAAAAATGGAAAGCTACAAATGTTTTTTGGTGGAGAATGCACATAATTATAATAACTAATGATGATTCATGAGTTGTTTTTCAGAGATCAGTGATGCACACAAATTGTATAGTGACTGGGGAGGGAACCTGCCCTTATACTCAACCAGAGGGCACAGATTTTTGAAACGCACTCCTCGCAGTAAACCAGACACGTATGTATGCACACATGCACAGAGAAAGAGAGAGAACCACTCTTCTATATCTCTGGCTAATTTGAGAGTCTTGCTACACAAACATCATTAATCAAGCTGACTAAGATTTGTCACTGGCAAGCTCCCCTACCTGTTTATTATAATTAAATCGATGTACGAGTCATTGCAGGCGTGAACCTGGACCATGGCAGAGGTGGCTATGCTCAACAGAAAAGATGGGCTTAAAAAACAAAGAAAGGCAAAAGCTTGGAAATACAGAGAAATATTATACGGGAATAAAATTAAAGCCAGGTGCTGAATGTTTATTTGGTAGAAATTAACATCCATGCAAGTTAAATATTGCAGATTAGAAACAAGAGGTGAAAGGTGTTTGCACTGTACTTTAATAATAACCTCTGCTACATCTTCACACAGAAAGGTTCTATTCAGTGCCGTTAAGCTGTTAAGATTATATAATAATGCCCCCCCCCCCCCCACCACCACCACCACCACCACCACAGTCGCACTGTGCAGCAAAAAACATTTCTTAAAAACCTCACATAAAAGAAAGGAGACATGATTGAAAGGCAATGCCCAAAAGAAAGAAAGAAAAAAAACCCCTCTTCAGTACGTAAGCTACAAAAAAAGCAGACCACACATATTGAGGCAAACACACCCCTGTGTGACTTCTTAATGCCAAGTGAAATTTATATTTGAGACTTTCTTTTTCTTACATTGTGTCTTGGGGCCTCTTTGTGACTGTCATGCAATAAAATTGTACAGTACATTTGCTTTCCTTAAGAAATCACTGTGTTTTCAGTAAAATATGAGTGCACGGAAGCTTCCCTTCATACATCGAAGAAAAGGGTAGAATGAGGAGATCGGAGGCTGCGTTAGTGGGCAGGCATGCAGAAAGGCAGATATTTGATTTGTGCCGGATACTCGGGGAGCACACAAGAAATAAAACAACTGAAGCCACTAAAACTTTTTCTTTACTGATATGGTGACATGGTAATGGTTCATAAAGGGAAAGTAAATTGGGAGGCTGCGGTTTATGACTGTATTGGTTTGGCTGGTGGAAAGCCAGGGGGACAAGAAGGAGAATCATTGTGCACTAGGACTCATATCTGGGCAGCACATATAGATACCAGAGTTGCCATAAAATCTTTCTGTCAGGATGCAAACTCCATCCGGTCATAAAAAACCTATTCTGTCAGGGATTTTGACGACTGGTCTGAAATTTTATTGCAAAAGACAAGGCTATAAGCACAGTCAACATTAGGGAGGACCAAATCTGCATTTGAGTGTAATGGGTCTTGGCCCTTGAGGCACTGTTCCCCTGAATCTGTTCATGGTTTTGACATACAGTCGTGAAAAAGAAGGTTTTCACAGGAGTCTTTGCAGTCCTGTAAAATATGAAGCATATTTTCCAACATTCTAATGAACACTTTCCCCACCAGAGCATTGTGTTAAAGAACTACATTTCAGACTCTACAGGTCTTATTTAGAATGCTAAAATGTTAAAGTTTGTGAAGACAATTAGAAAAACCTTGATCAAGTATGCCGTGTTTGGAAGAGTTGCCAGAAAAAAAAAGCCTCTTCTTTCTAAAGCAGCACGGCTTATGTTTGCAAAGCTGTATCTAAACAAACACAGGAATTCTAGAATGATGAACTTTGGACAAATGAGACCAGTGTGGAAGTCAAGAGTGAAAACTTTATTTTTCATGGAGCCACATTTAGAACGCTCTGCAGAAGGACCAGCTTACAATATGTCTGCATACCACCTTAATGGATTTGCACCTCGCCCACCACCTCGCATTCTTCTCCTAGCTTAGCATACCTTGCTTTCTTCCCCTTGGTGAGAATTCAATGAACCCAAAGAGAATATTCTACTGAGTTTAGCAGATATTGGAGACAATATCTATAGAATCCAATATGATGGCTGCATTAATGTACATTTTAACCACCTTTAGCAAATCATCCTTCAGACACTTTGCCATTTTAACTGTGCAAATTTTAAGTATTCTTCTCTGACAAGAATAGATTACATGTGTTGAAACCAGGCATACAGCTATATTGGACTGCAGATAACGTGGCCGGGATGATTGCCATTTGAATAGAAGAAAGTAAGAGGTGAAGCACTGGCATGGTGAATAAAACATGAGGAGACAGATCGGGCCACGCAGTCCAAAACGAGATAGCTATGTCTTTGTACCAGCATCAACCTCTGACCCTGTGGTCAAAATGGCTTGACATACTCACAAAACATCTGACAGCAGCAGCAAGAAAGTATAAAGAAACTTGTGATGAGATGGGCGCCCATTTACTTTGCTGTCTAAAGGTCGCAAATGTGCTGCAAAGGCGATGTAGCTTCTGGTATACTTGTTGTGTGTGTGGAGTTGTTTGGAAGGTAGAAGGTAAGACGAGCTCTTACAAACAGACTGCAATTCCACTGTTGTCTTGTCAGATTGTAAGTACACTGCACTGCAAAGTTTACCAGTTTGTTTTTACTGATATTTCTACTGATATATGTTCACAGTGACGGCAGCAATTTCTCCTAATTAATGTGGTATTGATTTATTGACGTTAAAATGATAGACACAATACCTCTTAAGGGACTGATTAAAGTGGCACTACCAAATCGATATGCAGGTAAAGATTAACCAAATACTTGCCGACCACTGCAGAGATACAAGCATCCTACTCAAAACATGTTACGATTTCAGTTTGCAAGTTTACAATCTGTCCTGAAGTACTGGATCTCCTTCAGATAGTTAAAGGGGACTAGCAGGAGAAAATGTTTACTCCTTTCAACTGAATATTGCCAAGTGGTGCTTCATGTGTAGATTGCAAGCTCCGGGCGTTGTATGTGGGCCTTTGGCAGGCTGCTCAGCTGCACTCAGTCCATGATTATAGGGCCAAACTGCCATTAAATACCACAGAACCTGACTTGGCGAGCGCTTATAGATCTAACTCTAGAAAGTAGAAAGCATGCCCAGGGCAATGAGAGTTACGGGCTTTACTCATTGCCAGTATTCACACACGTCACAGGTGCTGTATTGGTGTTAATCAGATGCTGCTCTGCAGGGCAGAATGAGTCATGTGCTTTGCGGGTGTTTGAAGAGTTGTTCTTAGGTCAAACTAGGTCACAGGGTAAATGGCTGTGTATTTTATCTTATGGGTATTAGGGCTGAATCCCTTATGTGGCTATATGCTGATAGATTGCTGATGTCAGCTCATTAGTGGTGCTACCTTTGCAAAGTCATCAGTCCATGTAGGTATAGCAGTGCTCAGTGATTTAACAGGGAGCAGAACAGAAGACAATGATGTGAGAAAATAGGGATGAAGTGCTAAAATGTACCTACAACTGTAGCGCACTATCTGCATTGTATTCTTCCGTGTAGCAGGAAATTAAATCATAACTACAGTTTTTTCCCTCTAAATGGGATTGCCATGTTGTTAGGTATATTGAAGAGACAAGTGAAAATTATATTTAAAAAGTTAACTTAATAAGTGGAAGAAAACAAGATGAGTTGGAATGCTTCTGCTCTGAGGCTTCCATAAATGGTGTGATGAGAATAAAAATAACATATGTTCTTGCATTTTCTATCGCCAGATCTCAATCCAGTTTAACACCTTTAGAAGATTTTGGACTAAGATGCTAGACAGCATTATAAATTACCACCATCAAATCACCGGGTTTCTTTGGGGAAAAATTTGTTAGACTTGCAGAATCTGTACCAAAGAGACTTGAAGCTATTCTGGCAGCTTACTGGGGCTCTGTTCTTAAACCTTTAAATAAAGATACGAAGCTTAGGGCTCTGAAATTATTATGGGCTGTAATAGTATAAAAAAATAATATTTGTTTCAGTATTATTTTTCAGTCACACCTCCCCATACATTCCTCCGTGGTTAACCAGATTTAACCTATAGCTGAAACCCGAAAACAGCACCTTTGGCTGCTGGTGTGATGGTAAATTGTTATCTGTTTACACCTTTAAATAAAGATACGAAGCTTGGGGCTAAATTTACTACTGTAGTAAAAAAGTGCAAAACCACAAAACCAAATAGCTTTAAATAAGCACGAGCTGACCTGGATCAATGTATGTCAATAAAAGGTAACATGATTTTCTGAGCACAGAGAGAGTTCACTCTCCTATTGACCGGCATTAAATATTGGTTTAAAAAAAGAATGTAAAAAATCACACACACCATATATTTTTTAAACTTAGGTAGATTTAATGGTGATTAATGTTGACATGCTCTTAATACATAAACGCTTTACTCTCATAAAGTTACTCTTTTACTCTTATAAATCCATTACTCTTATACTCTTAGCCGTGAGGAAATGTTTTAATGAGGTGGAACTGCAATCACTTTGAAGCTGTCGTCTGGATGATGTATCACATATGAGTGATAAAATGGCATATACTTCTCAGATATAATGTGTCTGGGGTTAGTTGAGCAGTTCATGAATAATGATACAATAATGTTAATAAACCTAAAAAAAGCCAGTTCTGTTGCAAGCCAAATGATCTTTCGTATGGAAAGCAACCTGAGAAATGTCACCAATGTGCCACACAGCTGCAGTAGTTAGACTACTGTGTCACATAAAAGGGAAAATATGCCTCACTTAAATCAAATGCCATCACTTAGAGACACCTGCAGAATGCACTTTGGAAATTTGTGCAGACATAACATTTAGAGACACCTGCAGAATGCAATTTGGAAATGTGTGCAGACATATATCAAAAAATAGTCAATCAATACATATAAATCAGAACTAACCTAAACTAAATTAGTTTAGTTTAGTTCAAATGATTATCTATTTGGAAGCTGTGCTACCTCACAGCTTCCAAATAGATGCACCAATGGAATAAATTTGTAAATCATATGTGAGTTTCAGAAAAGTTGACTTTTGACCTTGAGGTCAGGAAAATGGGGTTTGAACTTGTCCAGGATTTTTAGTAGCTGGACTTGTGTTATGAATCCTGCATTGCCTCGTTCTCAAGTTACTGTGTTCACAAGATTTTCAGAAAACTTGACCTCTAACCTTAACCTTGAGGTCGAGGTCACTGAGACAAATATTTGTTGGTCTTTACAGACAATCAGCGATATGGTTTTACCCATCAGACTATACAAACAAAAAATTACAACATGCACATTTCTTTTAATGACTAAAGACAGCTTTTTTAAAATTAATGAATACAAACCCTCTATACAAAATATACGATTAAATCAAAGTAGAGGCAAAAAACTAAATTCTTCACCCACAAAGTTAAGAAGAAGAAGTTGTAACTATTTGTGTATATAACTGCTGTTCCATGCTTCTCCTGGATTCTCCTTTCTAAGTAGAGAGAGATGAAGTTCTGCTCTTTTGTGTGCTCCTGAACAAGGACTGCTGCAATATTTATCACTATAGCTGAAAAGTTGTATCAGAATTAAAGAAATCCAATAAATAAGATGAAGTAGATAAACTTATCTGGAACACAGTGAAGATGAAACTTAAAGCCAGACTAGCTCAAAAATGTTATCTGGCCCTAAAAGGTGAGAGTAAAACATCAGAGAAAGAGCCAAAGAGGAGGCTCACTGACCAGAAGCTGGTAATTAAATAAGAATGATTACAAAAAACACAGACATGGCAACCTAAAGAGAACAGAATATGTAGTCACTATTCAACAGGTGAGAATAGGGCAGAGACATGTATCTGGCTGCAAAATAAATAAGCTGGTCTGTGGTTATATAGGGCTTTTTAATATTAACGTAAAACCACCATTCAGACCACTTTCACGTATGCATTTGTTATTTCACCCTGAAGAGAGACAGCGAGACAGAAAGAGAGAGAGAGAGTATTAACCTTTTAGCCATGATAAGGTTAAGACAATGTTGGTGTTCAGAATGAGGTCTTAAATAAGCAACAGTTCTGCTGTCACTGAGGTCAAGGAGGTGGGAGCTACTGAGAGAAAATTACAGCACACTTTTTTTAAGACCAGTACGGAGAGGAATGAGAGAGAAAACCAAGGAAGCGCATAAGCGACATCTCTCACTGTGTAATGGAAGCCTTACTGCACGCTGTACTTGCTGCCTGGAGCACCATGGCAACAGGGAGAGCAAAAGATTGAGAAGGGCGGAGGTTCAAGGACTTCTCTTGTTCCAGCAACATTTTAATTACTTTGGGCAATGCTGTTTAAGGAAACAGAGTCATTCTGGACCTTCTGTAACAGCTCGAGCCTTTCCCTCCCTCCCATCTCATATTTGTGAAATTGATGAAACAATTGAAGATGCATAGAGATAAGGAAAGTAGTCAGATAACGAGAGGAGGGGACAGAGACAGCAAGAAGGGAAAGAGGTTGGAAGAAGAAAAAAAAAGCAGAAGCACAAGAAAGATGAGCATGAGGAGGGAGATGAAGCAAAATGAACACAGATAGAGATCGACAGTCTGGGAGATACAAGCTGTTTGAAGAAGGTTGGTAAAAGATATGAGGAGAAAGGGGAAAAGGTGATATGAGGGATTTGTAGGGATATGAATGCTTCAGTATTCTCCTTTAAGATACACAGTCATGAAAAGAGGCTAAAAAAATCATTATTTTGAGGACACAAGGATGAAGAGTTTTGCTTTACTTTACAGAGCAGCTACTAGAGCTACATGAGCATGTGCACTGTCAATCTTTGCATACATGCGCAGTGTATCCTGCTTGAATATTTTTGTATCGGTTTGGGTCTGTGTGTGAGAATATAGCAACGGAAGTGTATTTTTCTCCTGATGCCATGCCTAACACGATCAGCACTCATTAAGCGCTCTCCAAAGCCCGTGCACCTCACAGACAGAAACCTTCTCCAAAAGACAGCCCCCGAACCCAGTAAACACACACGGCTTCCGGCCTGTAAGCCATTTCTTCAGTGTAAACAAACTGGCATCCACTTAAAGCACTGGCAAGGAATTTATACAAAATGTAATCCAAAAAAAAAAAATTGTCACACAGTTCTGCCCGCCCACTTAGAAAAGTAATAAAAATTTAATTTGTTGGAAGTTTGATTTTTCTCCTCATCATATGAGCCTGGGAAAATTCAAGTATTCAGTATTCATGTTATTACTTTCAGTATGCAGAATAACCTCTGCATTTTAGAAGAATCCCACAATTCTATTTGTAGTTTTATAATGGCACAAGATTATATTGCCCTACCTTTTTTTATTAATCAAATTCTTCTAATCTTGTTTAATACTGTATTAACCATTGCTACAAAAACCAGTCGACTGATGGAAAATCATACATCCTAAACCTTCAGAAAATACTGGTGTACCTTGAAAACCCTGATTCACTTCGGGATACTGCATCTGGATGATGCAACGAAAAATATGACACTTACTCATTGTAAACCTAATCTATGATCATAAAAGATTATATGGGAAAATGTAAGGTGCACAGACAAGCCAGATGATCTGTTGCAACAAGCTAATCCTTTACACTTATGGTTGTTAAAACCGATGCAGTCCTGTAATCTGAGTGTGAGAAGAGGCAATGGTATAACAATAGTCGTTGTATGAAACATATTTCTTACTTACCAAAACGGGGACGCATTTAGATCACCAGGGATACACTCAGGGATGAGAGCAGCCTGTAGCTTTTCTTTTGTTGCCTGTAATGAATTATTTCATACAAACATGTGATTGGGCTGCATTGCTGACTGATAGCAGCCATTGTTATGGTAAAGTCACTCTATGGTCTTCCCTGGCTCTACTATTAATCTCAGTCAAGTCAATGGTGCCATTGTGCAAAATTCCCCATTAAACCATACCACCTAGACTACAATGGCTGTGACGGTGGTGCACCTTGCAGACAGTCACGAAGAAGGAAAGATGACAAAATGTCATTCTAATCTGTGCATTTCAAAATGTGTTGAACGTATGAAAAGATGGCTGTGGATTTAAAAATTCATTTGTAATTGTGAATGGTAAATGGCCTGTATTTGTATAGCGCTTTACTTATTCCCTAAGGACCCCAAAGCGCTTTACACTACACTCAGTCATTCACCCATTCACACACACATTCACACACTGGTGATGGCAAGCTACATTGTAGCCACAGCTGCCCTGGGGCACACTGACAGAGGTGAGGCTGCTGGACACTGCCGGGCCCTCTGACCACCACCACCAGTAGGCAACGGGTGAAGTGTCTTGCCCAAGGACACAATTGTGGGGTAATAATTGTCTGCAAGTAGGCTGTAAGGTAACTAATGCCATTTCCCCAATGAGAGTCAAGCTGTCTGACCTGCTTTTAGTGCAGCATTTAACTTAAAACTGTAGGGAAATTGTTCACAGGTGAAGTAGCAAAATCATAAACTCGTTTATGATTACGTTTTTTTTATTAAGCCCATTAGGCACTTGAAAACTCAAGATGGCTGTTGAGAAGAACGAGACAATATATAGGATTTTCAGATTAAATAACTAGACCTGCCTTTTTGAATGATTTGGCAGTAAAATCATACAAGTTGACCTGACTGTAGATGTCTGAAATCACTCGGAAATATTATGGGCTGTAATAGTATAAAAAAATAATATTTGATTCAGTATTATTTTTCAGTCACACCTCCCCACACATTCCTCCGTGATTATCCAGATTTAACCTATAGCTGAAACCTGAAAACAGCACCTTTGGCTGCTGGTGTGATGGTAAATTGTTATCTGTCACTCTGTTGTTAGAAATAAATAATATATAATAATGATGATTAAGAAAAATGATGACAGGATGTACAAATTAGAGAGCTTAGCGAATGGTAAAGTGTACATCTAATACATGAAATGCACAATTTTGGCACTTGTATCCACTTTTGAAAGATTGTTTCAGTAATCTGCTGAGCTATGTGTTAAACAACATCAGCCTGTGACCCTGGATTAAGATATGAAATGGATCCAAAAAAAGGAGATGATGACAGGCTGACAAGGGGGAAAAGTGAGACAAAAGAAGTCTCGTTATCTGCAGTCTAAGGTTGTAGTCCAACGCTGCCTCACTGTGTGACAAAAATTCTTCTCTCAGCTCTCCTGGTTTCATTTTCCTAGACTCGCCTCATCTCCCATTCTTGTCCTCATTCTCTCCTTCCCCGTCTGTCAATTTGTGAAAGCCCCACATCATTACTGTCAAAAATCACACCGCAGTGCCACTAGAACAGCTACATGCACTATATCACATATACAGGAACACAGTCGTACTTACCGCCCACTCACGTGTTGAAAGAGAGTGACTTTTTCCTCTGACACTCAGAAGCAAGCTTCTCCCAAGGGAATCCTGAGTCAGACAGACAAGCAGCATGAACTCAGAAGAGCTGAAGTCTTTGATTTTCCTGTCAGACACTTTTAGCCCCACGGTCCCCATAAAACACTGTTTGTCTCCGTCTTCATCTGATTGTGTCATTGTCTCCACACTGTTTGGGGTGTCTATGTGCTCGTAGCCGTGTCTGTGCTCAATAGTACTGCTGATACAACCACAGTCACAATGTGAACATTATGTGCCATTACTATACCAAACTCCCATACAAACTTGCTGACCTTTGGCTTGCTTCACAGACATTTGTTTAAAAGGCCATAACACAATCAGCTTAAATCGGTAAAGAGGTAAGTGATCGTGAAGGAGGGACAAAAAAGAACAATCTAGATCATTTAACTGCAGGGTTCGATGAGAAGCTAAAAGCCAAAGCCTCTCAGAGCCAGAGAGGCAGGTGATTAAACCCTGTCTTCAAATCTCACACCTCCTTTTCAAGCCACAGGAAGCCGCTGGAGAGCTCTGATTACCATCAATGACACTCCACCCCAGCCATCTGATCCCCTTAAGAGTCTGTTAAACCCAAATGGGCTCCCTTTTTAAAAAATTGTGTCAAGTAAATAATAGATCTTTTATCTATAGGTTGGGAACTGGATAAACATAAAAGCGAGCTTATCAAATCCTAAAGGTGAACAGTTAAAAGGTGCTCTAATCAGATCTGGCACTGCTTCCTCTCATATACCTCTTGATAAGTGACGACGCCTCAAAGGAGGTTGTAGGTTTCGACTTGAAATGGAAGCACTAACTGCATGACGCCAGTGAGAGCAAAGCAGAATGTCTAGGGAAGCGGAGGTTACTGGCATTTTACATTTCAGCCCGGTCGATGTTAGCGCTTCATTGGCTGTCAAAAATGAAGCGTGAAAATGAGGTGGAACCCAGCTTGTTGTTACGGCTATGGAAAAGTTCAGACATGGCATAATTTATAAGTTCGGTGGGAGTTTTACTGTAACTTAGTGCAGCATATTGTTCAGCGACATCAAAGAATTAAGTTAAAATATTGGTGTATTGACATTAATGTTCACTGCTTACTTGCAATATTGCTCCAACTGTAACTCTGAATGAGTACTACTGTACACCACGGTAATACTTTCTGCTAAGCTTTTTTGAGCAGAAAGCATTTCTGAAGTTCTTTCAAAGTTTTTCTTTGGACACTGGCTGCTTTTTCGTTCATTTTCAGTTCAGTCTTTGTACCTACAATTTACAGAGGACAACTATTTTATTTGTTAAGCCACTTAACATTGGCCTACAGTATGAATCATGCAAACATGAAAAAGTGAACCTAACTCCAGGGACGAACAAGTGTTGTGTCTAACCATAACAGAAAACAGAAGAGAGCTAACTTTAAAATATATCTTTAGAAACTTTACTATTAGCCTGTTTCAAAACCACATAGTTTCTTTAGTTGAAGAAAATATAAGAAATATAAGAAAAAAATATAACACAATTTGACAGGCATAAAATAGTATTTTTGCACCAACAGGGTGATTTACAGTGTTGATTTGAAAAAAGGAGGAAACTGGACAAGTGAAGGACAAAAGACCTGGCAGGCCTAAAAACTACTTATGACAGAAAAGTTGAACAGTATCTGAAAGCCAATATCTGAAATGGGGGAAAAAAATCAACCAAAGGCCTCTAAGAGAGGCATGTGGCCTTTCGGTAGATATATCTACTGCTTAGCAAAGCCCCAGAAATGATGACTGAGCTGGGCAGATTATGTTGTTGATGAATCCAGTACAAGTTGAACAATGTTTACTTTGACTGAAATTATTGAAATACAAAAAAGAGAGAACAGTGGAACTAGATAAAAATAAGACTGATACAATAAAACTCTATACTCACCTTTTTCCAGCATAAGTAAAGACGTGGAATCTATGGGCTCAAAATGTATTATATTTTGTATATTGTATATTTTGTACTTGTAAATCAGTTTTGTACTTGTAAATTAGGATTTGTATGTGTAAAAAGAATTTGCGTGTGCGTAAAAAAGATTTGTATGTGTAAAATGAATTTGTGTGTGCGTAAAAAAGATTTGTATGTGTAAAAAAGATTTGTGTGTGTGTAAAAAAGATTTGTGTGTGCATAAAAAAGATTTGTGTGTGGACTTAGCCCAAAAACCCCTGCAAGTTACAAGTACGAATTTTGACCCTATTTTTCTTCCTTTCATCTGATTGGTCAATGTCATGTCAATCACAAATGTAATAATCCAAGCAGAGAACAGATGGGTTTGGCTGTCGGAGGGGCACTTTTTTTGAACTGCAGGTCTTTAAAGGGAATTAATGCCCTTTTACATGCCAACCCAGCATTTTCTTTCATCACCACGAAGGAAAACAGTCTGTGGTCATCCGAGTTTGGTGATTTTTGTGTCACAGGTCTACGTGCTTAATACAGGGAATTCCACAGCCTTTTCAACAGCGCTGCGGACCACGGGGGGGCGGGCAGTGTTTTGGAAATGACAGTCTTCATTACAAAGCTTTCTTCGTTATGAACTAGCATACATGTTTTTATTGAACATTTGAAGAACTAGCAAAAAAACCCCCGAAACTCTTGTAGAGGACATAAAGTCAGAGATAGAAATAACAAGGAGCAGGTGCAGCTAGTACAGGTAGAGCTGCTGCAAAAACCCACAGAGCCCAGCAGCCAGCGCAACAAATTCTGGATCCTTTGCTTTTAGTTAGCATTAGCAGCACATCCTGCATCTGATGTGAAAGGACTTTTATGCTGCGCACTGTGACTCACAGCAATGGTCCCGGGTCAGCCCTGACTTTGTGTTAAACTAATCCTAAAGTAATGATGGTATTTCTAACCACTGACATACCACAACTTTATCCTTTCAACAGCTGCTGAAAGTTAGCGGACCTAGCTGCTATCGGATATTTATATAGAGATCCTCCAGCTTCAAAGGGGTTTTTTGGGCTAAGTCCACACACAAATCTTTTTTACGCACACACAAATCTTTTTTACACACACAAATCTTTTTTACACATACAAATCTTTTTTACGCACATACAAATCTTTTTTACACACACACAAATTATTTTTACACATACAAATCTTTTTTACACAAACAAATCTTTTTTACGCACACACAAATTCTTTTTACACATACAAATCTTTTTTACGCACACACAAATTCTTTTTACACATACAAATCTTTTTTACACACACACAAATCTTTTTTACACACACACAAATCTTTTTTACACACACACAAATCTTTTTTACACATACAAATCCTGATTTACAAGTACAAAATATTTATGACCACATTTTGAGCCAATAGGAATCCGATAAATGTAGCGCTTTGTACTCAGTGTTGGGGAGTAACAGAATACATGGACCGGCGTTATGTATTTAAAATACAAAATATGAGTAACTGTATTCCGTTACAGTTACCGTTTCAAAGGTGGTATTCAGAATACAGTTACTTTGTTGAAATAAATGGATTACACGGCGGTCTTTTCCTGTTTCATATGTTAGGCTATGCCCTCTCTGTTTTTGGTAATTCCACGCCGGTGGAAACCCAAACAAAACACGAATTAAGAGGCTCTAATGCCTGGGTCTCAATCTCGCGGCCCATGTCAGCTCTACTTGCAGCCTGCATAATGACGTGACGAAATATATATTTTTTATTATTGTTCAAAAAATTATTTAATATGAAAGCAATAGGCAGAGTGTTACAGGCATAGCCTTAAAGAATGTAGCCTCATGGGCAGTGTAGCCCAGTTGTAAGTAAGTAAGTGTTTTCCTCCGAAACAATAAGTTCAGTTGGAGCAGCCCTTCAACGCCTCTCTCTGTCTCTCGCTAGCAAAGTTGACCCAGACAACAAAGTAAAGCTAGTTTTCGGCTACGAGCCCGAAACGGAACCCGACGTATTAGTCAGAGTACCCTTTGCTACGGTTCGGAGCCGGGGACCTGTTTTATATACGCGCGGAATAGTTTTCTATACGAAATCGCTGCAAAACGTGCAGCCTTACCTAATGTCCACCCTACTGTGACTCATTTTATATTAAGATTTAAAAATCCAGTTGGTATTGGTATGGCGAGTATTCTTCAGTAATAGTAATAAATCACACAGCAATAGTACATTCATGTAGTTGTAAAAAGCATGATAATATATTAAGTAATCCAAAGCATTTAGAATACGTTACTTTCATTGAGTAACGTAATGGAATAAATTAAAAAATACATTTTGGGGCATGTATTCTGTAAACTGTAGTGGAATACATTTTAAAAGTAACCATCCCAACACTGTTTGTACTGATATCATGCTCATAGACAAAACTTCAATGTGTACAATTATGCAAAAATACACACACAAATATAATACTGGTTCTGATAAAGGAAAAATCACTTTTGTCAAGCACACACACACAAAGGCAGAGCCATTTTTGCACCAGTGCAGAGGATGACGACATTCACAAACACCTGCTGCAGTGATGTGTGGCCCCTCGGGCTCTGGCTGTAAGTGTCAGGAGCATCTACACAGGCTATAACTCTACCTCACTGATAGCAAGCCTGGGATTGTCTCCACTACTGTTGACCTCCCCTCCTTCCGCTTTTTTCCCCACTGGCATCACCTCCCTCGACATCTTTTCCCACTGAAGTCGTAAACTGCTCCAGTAGCATCACCAAGAGCAACTAGGCTGACACGTGAGGACTTACACACATGATCAAAAGTTCTCTACTTCAAACATCTGAGTGCATTGAAGAATACCGCCAAAGAGGAACAAACAAACAGCAGAAAATATTGTTGATGATTTATTTGTATCACCCTAACAGTAAAGGAAGAGCTGAGATTTGCTGGGGTAAATATTATTGGGGTTGGTTGCTGTACCAGCAAGCCTAGTTATTAGTGCTTTAAAATCAAAGCCTGTAGAGATTGGGTAGAGAGATGGGAATTGAAAGCAGGAAGAAGGGATGCAGACACGCTGACAAATGAAAGTGAGGGAGAAGCTCATTAAGCTACTGCGGTTGAGGGAATAGCCAATAAAAACCAAAAGGATGATCACGAGAGAGTAAAGCGAAAGAAAGGGAAAAATATATGAGAATGGAGGCTGAGAAAGAAAAAAAAAGAGATAAGTGAGGGAGGATGAGAATAGGGGAAGAAGGGAATTGGGGGATCGTTTGAAATGTAGAAAGCCAGTTACAGCCCACTTATTGCAATCTTTTTTCCTTCCACATAAACCTGTCTTGATGTCAGAATACTACAGAGTGCAAAATAAGTAATTTCCCCTGCTCATGCTCATTTGAATGAAGCATCTAGATGTTGGCTTTTTTTTTTTTTTTAATTTTATCAGGCTTCATTCACAATAGCATCAGCAGTATTTTCCCTCCCATTTTTAAACACTCTGTGCCAGTAGGACTCTCAGAGGGCAGCTGACATCTGTCACTTCAGTGTGAGACTAACAGGTAACACTTTGACAATTCCTTTTGCCTTGGTGCCAATGAACAATAAACAAATGAATGCTGAGTTAAACACAACTCAGCATCTGTTCATCAGCAGCCACAGAGTTCAGCCAGAGTGACGTTTAAAAGAAGGATTCTGGGTTAATTCAACCTGGTACGTTCTCCATAAAAACTGGCTATTGTGGCTCAAAATGATGATTCACACAGTGCTGGGGCAGCCTGCTGGGAAGTCTAATCACCAGAATATACGTCCACATACAATGATTTGTTTTTGTGTGGGAGGTTGTTGGTAGCTTGCTCCTTACAAGTATTCATACTGGAGTGTTTGGTTGGCAACAAAACAGATCAAAGGGTTTGTGTGTGGAAGTATGCAGACTGCAAAAAAACAAACAAAAATAAACAAACAAACAAACTATAAAAGCCAAGTATTTCCTGTAATTGCTAGCTATCCTAATGAGTAGCGCTAGCTAGCTCTGAGAAATTGATGCAAGGGAGCTCCTAAAGTTTCATTAATACTGCATAGTAGTACATCTTGTAACAGCTTTAGCTTACCATATGGAAAGTGCTGAGCATGATCTACAGGAAGCCAGTGTTTATTTGCAGATTTATTAGCCGTAGTTCCACAGCTGGGTTTAATCTCATCCATGATTAATGAAAAACGGTAATACAAAATTCCATTTTAAGATGAAGATCCATTAAAGTACAGAGAGATTAGATGAATTTGAGAGACAAGCATCAGAATGGATGGATAATGATGTATTAATGCATTAAGTTCTAAGTTTTAGAAAGAAAAGAGAATCTGAAGGTGAATCTGAGGAACACACTCAGCCTAACTTTGTTAGGGATACTTCTTCTACTACTCATTTATGCAAATATCTAATCAGCCAGTCACATGGCAGCAACTCTGTGCATTTGGGCATGTAGATATGATCAAAACACAAAAGCATCAAAATAGAGAGGAAAGGGGATTTAAGTGACTTTGAATGTGACATGCTTGTTGGTTTCAGATGAGGTGGTCTGAGTACTTCAGAAGTGTACGTGTCAGTAATGCTTTATTTATGTCAGAGGTCAGAAGAGACCTCTGTTCTATCATTCCAGCTGATAGAACAGCAGCCGTAACTCAAATAACCATTCATTACAACCAAGGCATGCAGAAGAGCATCTCTGAACACCCAGCACATCAAACTTCGAAGCAGACAGGCTACAGCAGTAGAACATCACACTGGGTTTAATTGCATATTAAGGCTACAGTTCACATGGTCTCACTGAAACTGGACATAAGTGTAGTGGTTTACACACTCACTTGTGTAAACCTCAAGCAAAAGATTGCTTCTTTGATTCTAGCCAGAGACACAAAATTCATTCAGGTTTGCATCACCTTCCGCAGACTCACCAGAAGTGGACAATAGGAGATTGGAAAAATGTTGTGTGTACTGATGAGTCCCTATTTCTGCTGTGACACTCAATTGATTCAGAATTTGCTGTTAAGAACACTAAAGATCCATCCTGTTTTGTATCAGTGGTTCAGACTGATGGAGGTTGTGTAAGGATAGTGGGATATTTCTCTTTGCACACTTTGTATTCTATTTTTATCCTATTGTATATTTTATTCTATTTTATTCTACTGTATATAGTATTCTATTTTTATTCTATTCTGTACAGTTGTGTACTGTATTTATTCTTATTTTATTTTATTCTAATTGTCCTTCATAACTTTTGCACTGTCCACTTCCTGCTGTGACAAAACAAATTTCCCACGTGTGGGACTAATAAAGGTTATCTTATCTTATCTTAAACCAAAACTTTATACCCTTCCTGAGAAATTATGTCCACTGTGTCAATTTCTTTATGGCCTCCACAACAGAGCACCTTTGGGATGTGGTGGAATGGGAGATTCACATCACGGAAATGCAGCTGACAATTCTGGAGCAACTATCATGTCAATATGGACCAGAATGTTAGCATCACCTTGTTGAATCCTTGCAGAAACAAGGCCGTCCTGAAGGAAAGAGGCACTCCAGCCCAGCACAAGCAACATGAAACTTAAAAAAAATGGACAACGAGTGCATAGATGGAAATATTTAAATGAAAGATTTACTCAGTTGGAGTTTGTGTATAGTTTTGCTTTTTGACCTCGTACTGGAAGCTGCAGGCCTTGGTCAAGGACAGAAGTGTGTCTTGAGACATTGCTTTCTTAATCATCCCACTGCATGTTGCCCTGAGAGACTCGTTACTTTCCGCTTTCTGAACAGTCTGACAGTAGCCCATTAACAATTAAGAAACACAGCTCACAGCCCTTCAAATGGCATAGAAAGACAAACTAAACCTGCAATATGCACAGTACTGCACGTATTAATTTGGTATCAGATTTTCAAGTTAATGGATACCACTTTTACCACTAAACACTGAACTGAAGAGACTGAAATAGGTTTTGAGTTTTGATACTTTTTACAATATGTCATTCATACCTCTATTTATGGATAAATTAACATATTGGTGTTGTCTTACTGATTTGCCTTACATATATATATTGCATATTTGTTTACATAGCACACTGCAGTACCCTCCTCTTGCTGCACTGTAGTTTTCATTGGCCAGTGAATCACCATGAAAAATATATGTATGCAATTATGAGAGATTAAATAATTAAATCTTTAACAACCTGAATCCCATAACATTTGAAATATTGCACATAGCAGTTTGACCTGTGTCCTTTCCTGTCCAATATGTTTATCTGTGATACTTGAGTGCCTTGAACACCTTTAGGGTTTTTTACTGTATAATTAAGCTGCCAACAAATATTAAAGTGACAAACCCGTTACTTGATTTAGGGGCAGAATAAAAAAAGCATTCGAATATAGCATACCCAAGGGTGAAATGTTGTATTCATTTTTTTATGGTAAGATAGAAAGTGTATTTTTTCCATTCAAACAGTGTCTGTGAAGGTTCTCAGTCATCCAGGTCATCGTAGTCTAAGGAGCTTGGAAAGAAAAGCATCTGGACTTCTTTAAGTTGCTTAAAGATGTTTCACCTCTCATCCGATGGGAGTGTCCCAAGACGGACATGGACCCCCTAATAATCCTCTTCTTAATCACACATCCTGGGCCTTTTGACCTCAGGGAATCACATGATAGGGTGGGGCTAGGTTCCACAGTGAGTGCACCCAAAACCTTGGCTGATTGTTGACCTACACCCATTTTCACACCTTGGCTCGTGTGATTAGGTAGAGGATCACTAGGGAGTCCATATCCCTCTCGGGTGGACACTCCCATAGGGCTTAAATCTGTGACTCTCCACCATTTGACCCTAGAACTGAAGAAGCTTCTCGGATGAGAGGTGAAACGTCTTCAAGCAACTTAAAGAAGTCCAGACGCTTTTCTTTCCAAGCTCCTTAGACCATTCAAACAGTATCTAAAACCCTAAACCGTTTACCTTTTTTCTTAAGCTCACTGACTTTTCTGGGGGTTGATAGCAGTTTCAAATTTGAAAAATAAAATAAAATTCTGTTATTAAAGCCAGTTTCCTCCAGCTGAGGGTCCTTGCAAAGATTAAGAATGTTCTCTCTTGTCTGCCAACTTTGAGAAAGTAATTCATGCCTTATTTTATCCAGGCTTTATTATTGCAATACGCTTTATTTTGGAATCAGCCAGGCTCTGTTTTCTCATCTGCGACTTCGAGACAATATTTCCTCTGTTTTGTCTTCTTTACACTGGCTTCCAGGACGTTTTAGAATTGATTTTAATATTTTATTTTTAGTTGGACTTGTAACTATGCATATTCCTAATGCATCTTTTAAGTCAGCTGACCAGATGCTTCTGGTTGTTCCGAGAAGCAGACTAAAGCACAGAGAAGACCGGGCCTTTGCCTCCTACACTCAACATCTTTAAAGCCCGCTTGAAGACAGATCTTTACTCCCTAGCGTTTAAAAGTGACTGAGTTTTGACATTGTTCTTTTCTTTGTGTTTCTCGTCTGTCTTCTATTTTTCTGTATTTTCCTGCTCTGTTTTATGGTTTGGTTATATAGCATTTTTTCAGCCCATGTTGTTTTTAAATTGGCTTGGAAATAAAATGACTTGACTTTTCAATATTCACACAACTGCTTTCAGAAGTTGTTTGATTACGATTGGCTGATCGCCAGATATTTGCATGAATAAGTAGTTGAAAAGGTATCACTAACAAAAATCCCTTTCTTTGAACTTAATACTTAACGCACCGAAAATCTGAGAGTCCAGATTGATTTGATGCCATATTTGACCGACCACGAGGCCCAAATGACTACTGACTATCACTGGGCTGTAAGTTCTTAAAAGAAAAGATTTCCTCCTGTATTTTTATGCAATCTGTTATGCGTTAAAGCTTTGTGCTGCTTGTGAGTCCTCCAAGTACAAAGCACTCATTCAGCCACACATATTCTAATATTTTCAGAATTGCTGTGAATGCCTGCCAAAGACCTCAAATAGACAACACAGAGGCAGGATAAAACCTGTTAACCTATGTTTATATGTGATTTGTGCTTTGATTGAATCACCTGTAATTTACAATTCCAGCATCACAGCAGTTTCTCTCCAAAGCAATGACCTCCTAGTTTATTGCTGTGAGAGCCATTTTTTGGATCCCTGAGACATCTGTTATGTTAAAAAACCCCCAACAATATCTAAAGCTGCAGTTGCCATTGATCGGTTTAACAGTGCTATTTGCTAACAGTCAGAGTTTGAATTGTTTACATCTCACAAAATGGAAAACAATAACATAAAACTAATTCTATTTTATGCCATAAAACTGGTATATGATGAAATCATCAGACTTTGCAATGAACCGTGAAGCGCTCAAGGCAGTAGATTATTTAACCAAATGTTTCATCTGCTCTAAGCATGTTATGATATAGAAATTGTTACCGTTGTGGATCATAAACAAATAAATATGCCAGCAACTGACAAATTATTATTATTATTCTTGAGAATAAAAATCTCTTCTGCAACAGTGCCCTGGCCAAGAAGGACAGCAGTACGAAAAGTTACATAAATTAATAGCACATCCACATACAAATCCATACACCAGTAAAGTGCAGTCAAAGAGTGAAAAATAAAACACAGAAACAATCAAGATTTTTAAACTTCAATATCAATAAAGAATGCATACCTTGGTAAAAGTACTTCTCTAATGCCAGAAGCAAAGGAATAATATTCAGGCAAAACATTTGCAGCCTGAATTAACTAAATTCAAATTGTTTAAAATTGCCTTAAATTCTTTAAGTGAGACCAGGTGATTACTTGATTCTGCAGGTGATTCCAGGAGGAAGGAGCTGCAAATTGAAATGCTCTTTTTCCAAATTCAGTGTGAAGCTTTGAAACAGATAGAAGGAATAATTCTTGGAACCTCAGACAATAACTTCCCACGCTTTTTTGATTAATGTAAGTCTGTAAATAAGATGGGAGCAAAGCAAGAATAGCCTTATACAAATACTCTGAATGGTATAGTACGCAATATGTGATGGCATATACAACTCTATTTTAGGGCTTTTCCGTTATGCTAAATACTGGAAGACATGAATTAATATAAAAGTCGTAACTGCCTTCAACTCGGTCATGGTTGGGATGTTGTATAAAAAGAGTTTTAAAACCCACAGTTCACGAAAAGTGTCAGCATTCCATTTTAGATTATTCAACCGAATCCACGGCTCTCTGTGTTTCTGCCTTACTCTACCAGTCTCACTATCTCCTCTTTCCATTATGAAAATTCCCTCTTTGATCTTGAACCCTGAAAGGTAGCATTATCTGGAAACAACAGAGAAAGCAGATGATCAGAGACGAAGACCTCAGGATGAGAATTTAACCCCCAAAATGGAGAGCTGTGTAAAATATAAATGAAAACACCATGAAATGAAACATGACTCATTTAACTCACAAAATCATTTGAAATCGCAGTAAAACACTGAGCTTATTTAGGACTGACTATGCAAGGAGCTGGTGGGGACAGTAGTAGTAGTGCTGCCTGTTACCATTCAGGGAAAGCCTTTAGAAAGCATCTCCAGGACAGACCCTTAATGCTCAACAGCTACAGAGATGTGAGTTAGATTAAGAACCTTCTCCTTGAAATCCTGTGGAAAATAACACTGGATGGAGATTTCAGGTCACAACCAAGTGTCCTCAGTGTTAACCAGACCCAGGGTGCAGGCTGTGCAAAGATGCTATTCAAGACAGTCCAGCATACAATCTAGGAGGCACAACCAAAAGACAAGTGTAATGCACAGAACGATAGGTGCTTTATTTGATTTAGAAGTAGCACAATTTCAATGGGACACACCTCTGAAAGTGGTTGAGAACAACAAAACCAAAATCATTTGGGATTTCAAGTTCCAACCAGACGCAGTGATGGTTGACAGTGAGCAGAAAATGGCAGTAATCATACTCTAGATGGTAAAATCCCAGATGAGAGTAACATCAGAAAGAAAGAACACAAGAAAACTGAGAAGTAACAGTCACAAGCAACAATCCTGCCCTTACTGGTAGGGTATGTAGATTTTCATCTTTTATCTTTCTGCACTTTTCTGATATTATATTTTCTGTTTGTTGTTATACTTCAATATTATGTTACTATTCATAATTGGGAAGTACTCTTTGATATTTGAATCAAAGGCTACTATCCATTAATGCACTCAAAATCTAACTGAAATGACTCCAACTGAAACTGAACTGACACAGAGACAGAGCAAAGACAGAAACTAAAGGCTAAGGATTTTTCAAAGTAAAGGACAGCGAGATTGCCCTTGCAGTGGGTCCACCATATCAATTTGATTAAAGTGTGAAAGGACACTTAAGATCTCAATTGCCAGCACATTAGTAGTCTACTCAGCCCCCTGCCTTGAAATCCACTGGCTAATGTTTGAGGTAGTGGTGGAGTTTAAAAGATTATTTGATTTCACTTAGATATGTCTCTGCATGTGAAATCAAATAGCGATTAGATAATGTGTGTGCTAAATATGAAAGGGCCTGCTTCATTTGGAAGATTGATTAGTATTTCAAAAGTTTTTTTTTTTTTTTTTCCCAAGCCAGAAACACAACAGTCAGCTCTGCAATATATGTAAAAGAATTAAAATGTCAGGACCTATTAGATGACAAAGATTACTATATTTCTTCTTTGGCATTGATGTAGATTAAACTTTTAACCATCCTAAAACAGTTTAAATGACAAGCTAAGATGTAGACATATGAGATGAAAGTTTTATTTCTCTCTCCTCTTGGCGGAAAAATGAAGCAGTAGGCAAAATGTAATAATAATTCAATGCAAAAAACAATAATTCAGGAAGGAGGAAGGGGCTGAGCAGATTTTCTATTAGACCTAGCTTAGAAGAGTCTCTTTTCTTCTAAGCTGAGCATAAAGTAGGTCTAAAGAGAAGAGAAGAGAAGAGAAGAGGTGGGCATCAAAAAAATTTTTCTCCAGTTTATTTCTTTTATGTTTTGCTGTTCCATATGTCGAAAGTTATTGTGCAAATTTCCATTACGTCTGTTTTTTCAGACCATAATAATCCTTTTTTGGGGTTAATTGGATGACAGTGTGATTTTGGAGGCGCAAAGATGTGGAGAAAAGACTAAAACATTGTTTACCAAGATAGCTATTGCAGAAATTCAAAGTTAAAAAAAATAATTCAAAGCTAAAATTTACCCAGACTTTATATACCTTATTTGGACCATATAAAACATACAGTCAACTCGGAGCCATAAAAACCTAAGTACACTTGTACTGCTTCCATAGGACTTAAAAGAGTAGGTAGCAGGCATGTGCTGCTAATCAAATACACTTGATTAATCGATCACCTGCAATTTTCAGCACCTCTATAAAATCAGACATTTTGGCTGTTTGCTGGTCTGGAGCATTCAGCTGTGTATTAACGCAATGTCACAATTTTCCCTTGAGTGGATGTCCCAGCAAATTACAATGAGGGTCAGACCCTACAATGCTCAGAGAACTTGCAAAAAACTCAAGAGGTGCATTTCTACACGGCACGTTAAGTGCTAAATTTCATGACAGTTTACAATTAGAAAAAGACTAAACAATAACGGATTATCTCTTCGCCTTGGACATACGGGAATGTGGAGACATATGGCCATAACCAATAGTGCCACATTTGGTAAAAACCAAATACAGCATATCAGTACAAATATCTCAAACCAACTGACAAGCATGGCGATGGAGGGGTCATGACTTGGGCTTGTTTTGCAGCCACAGGACCTGGGCATGTAGCAGACATGGTATTCAGAGATCATGATCGAAGTATTCTAGAGTCAAATATTTGACCAACATTGGCTCATGCAATAGCCAATGATCCAGAAAACAGCAACAAATCTACAACAGAATGAATCAATCACCCGGCCAATGGCCAATGGTCCGGACCAAATTGAAATACTGTGGCTTGACATTAAAAGAGCTGTACATAAATTAATGTCCACAAACCTCAATGATCCGAGGCAACATTGTTATGGACTCCCCTTTCTTTACAATGTGTGAAACTGATAAATAGTCACACAGAAGACGGTTACTTCAAGGTATTGCTGCTAATGGTGGTTTTACAAGCTACTGACTCATGAGGCGTATTCAGTTTTCCCTGGACTGCATAAAATCCTGCAAAAACTCTGTTTTTCACATGACAGTATTTCTATTTTTTGAGACAGGAGTGAGTCAGTTCACATTCTAAAACACAAATCAGGGCAAAACTTCTCTTCTCTCTGTCTCAGTGTGTTTTATTATGTATACAGACAAAATCATCAGCTCCACACTTTTGAGTTTCATACCACTGTGCCTCTACATTTTGTAAGTCATTCATCCATGAAGACTCATCCGGCAGTCAAAAACCTCATTAAACTCCTACCTCTTTGACGTGAATAAGGCACTGTCTAAAGTCAGAGAAGAGGCAATTGGATTTGATCTGTCACTTTACCATAAATGTGTTCATTCAAGGCCCGTGGATTGCTTCAGCTGTGGCGCTCATCACATTCAATTCTTTAGCCCTGGATCCAATTTTCAGAAAACTTATTGGGGAACCAAAATAGCAACGGAGCCCTTTTTTTCTTGCTGATCTCCTGGTTAGAAGGTAAGACAGTCCCTTGATAGAGTACTATATTCTGTATGTGCATGTAGGCTTTAAACATGCACACAAACACACCTTGTGCAACTTTTGAGGTAGTGAAAAAAAATACGTATGCAACAGTTCCTGAAGTAGTTTCAGAGGATTTTTGCATATCTAATATTGGTTTCCTGCTATTTCAAATGCAAACCTCATAGTCTCATAGTGAGACTAATTCAGTCCTAACATATCCAGCCAACAAAGATGACTCAGATCACCAAGGGAACAGAGACGATTCCTTTTATGCTATTTCTTATTTTTTCTCTCATCTTTTCTCAGTCTGTCTCTTCACCTCTCTGACTGACTGCCTCTGACGGGCTTTTTCTTATCCTCACCTCCATTTTTCCCTCTTTTCTTTATCCCAGCCCCCTTTTCCAGCCCTCAGAAAAACCCCCATCTTCTCTCTGTCTCAAGTCATCAAGCTCAAATTCTTTCTCCTCATCAAGGGAAACTGATTGAAATCCTAGGGTAGGATGCAAGCCAATGCTTAAGGAACAAGGAAAACACACAGATTCCTACATGCACCCATGCGTAAACAGAGAGCCACACATACAGTATACACACAGGCACTTGAGCTAATATGCTGAAGGTTTGCCTGGGGCGATGGTGAAATCAGTCTCTGCATTTACAGCTTAGTTTTTATTTGTTTGTGTGATAGGCTAAACTGTTTGTGTTTAGAAAGCTGAATATGTCATCACCTTAACTATTCCTGCAGCAGCCACCACGGAGAGGTAGGACTATGAGCACAGGAGGGCAAAGGTGTTTAAAAGAAGCATATATTGACATATGCAGTAAAGCTGCATCACTGGTAGTCATTTACCAAGATAGAACACACAAACATAAACACAAAAAAAGAGATTAAAGGGATGAATACACAATTTGAAGGCGCAAGAGTATGAAGTAATTTGACTGAAATGTCCCCACAGGATAAAAAAAGGCGTAAAGTGGGTTTGTAGTTTGTATGTTTATGTTTTTATCTCTTTGTGCACATTTGGGATCTGCATTACTCCATGTGAGTGTGTGAGTGCATGTGCTTGCTTTTGCTTGTGTGTGTCCGCACATATGTGGGTGTGTGGCTGGCTAGTGGTTATGTAAGGCACTAATTGTCATGCAGTGCGCAAGGTGCAGACACTAACCACAGACATGAAGCTTTCTGCAAGCCCACAGCGATGAATTTTAAACTAATTCTAAATAATGTAAGTGCAGATCCAAGGGAGATCATCAAAACAATTTCTGCCTGCTTATATCTGCTAATTCTTAAGCATGGCTCTATGTTTATTTTATCTTGCGTATAAAGCTGTGCACTTGTGAGTATAATGTTTGTAAGTGTTTGTATGATATGCTTTAATGTGTCTCTTTTATGTGTGAAAGCAGATTTTTGTGTTTGTACACCTAAATTGAACAGCCACAGTATTAAAACCAGAGTTCATGTCCTTATGCCACCCAACACTCTTACCCTTTTTGTCATCAATATAAGACTTTTGGAGGTGTGTTGTGATGTCTGCCACTGTGATTTGGGTTTGTATCCCTTAGGGCATGTAGGTCACGGGGTGGGTCCTCTATGGATCAGGCTTGTCCCAGCAGATTCTCGATCTAGTTGAGGGTTTAGAGGGTGGGTCAATGCCTTGGACTCTACGTAGTGAACCCAAGCAATTCCTGAGGATTGTACAGCAATGCTACAGGAGGCCGCTGTCATCAGCACTGCCACTGAGGGAGTGCTTGGTGTACGTGTGGGTGGAACGTGTCAAAATAACTTCTACATGAATGCTACGACCCAAGACTGGCCAGCAGAACATTGTAAACTGTAACACAATGAGCAATGTTAGGTTTGGTTTTGCTTCTTATTTTTGTTTGTCCGTGTTTATTTGCCAATTATAAGTCTGGAGGATTACATAAAAACTATGAAGCAGAATCTTATGAAACCTGGAAGAGGTGGCCCAAGAGCAAAGACAGGAAATGTTCATGCAAATACTCTTTTCTTTTGTTTTCAGTTGTGAGATAAGGGATTAACCTCTGAGGAGGACTGTGCTCTCCAAATGTGTCTTTAGTTAGATGAAGTAATTTGGCTAAAATCATACGGTTCTGAACCTTTTTGGAGTTTGAGCTTTCAAATGACTCCTGTCATAATATCAAAGAATAATTTAAGAACAGAGATTTAAATATGGATGAAAAATATCAAAGAGCATAAAGAAATGAGTTTCAACAAGAAATATAATCAATTTTATATGAGAAGTTTCTTGGGCAATTTTCAGCCTATGTTCGTTAGGACTTCACTTACATTTTAACCACTACTTGATCATCTGTTATCCAATTTTAGTAAAAAAATATGCTGGCCTTGTCATCCTCTAGGATAATCTGCTTTTTTAACTGGATGCCACTACAACACTAAAACCGCAAATGGGAAGCCAAAGAAAAAGAAAAAAAAGGAACATTTATGAGAGATGAATTGCTGTTTTGCAATACTACTATAGTTGATAAAAAGAAATTCTACCCTCCCAAGAAGCTGAATATTATAGGAATTTGTACTGCTCCATCTTTGCCATGTGTTTTCTATGAATCCAATCAGCTACTAACTACTAAGTAATTTTTAATATAATAATAATTATTATTATCAATAGGAGCATTAGTAGTGGAGTTTGGGTATTCTTGCTTATTTTTATAGCAAATTTTGTCTTTGTCATTGTGAGACATCCTGCCAAGCTCTACCTAACAAGCAATGACATCATTTTCTTCAGAATCAAGTTTTAATTTCCAGGAAGTTACTTCTTCACTTGTTCTTCCATTGTTTATTTTAATGATTCCCATTATAATTAAACCGCATAATTTTTAATTTAGTTGGTTTAAATATTTGAAGCTTTTAGGGTGTTTTAAGATTTTCTTTTGTTTTTTTATTTTAAAAAGAGGATGAATGTTAGGAGGTTAATTGGTTTATTAATGGGTTTCATTAATCAGTGATGCTTTAAGGCCTACTATTTCTGACACAGATAACAGGAATCACAGAGGAGAAACGAGACTGCTAAAGTGTTCACTGGACTTTCCAGGGAAAACATGAAAAATCACGTTTTACTGTAATATGTAACACAACAGATTTTACATTGCTGCTGAATATTTTCCACAGTGCACACCGCAGTGGTTCAATTTTTCATTTGCTTTTCCTGCCCTCCAGACAACCATTAATGTCTTAAACTCTTGAGGCACTGGTGAAAAAAATGTACAAAACAACTCCTTGACAATATGACATGGAAGAGCAATATCAGCTGTTCTGAAAAGTTTATGAGTCAAGAATTTTCTTTGTCTCTTGCTTTGTGTCTATAACTCCCCAGGGCTTTGCTTTGGTGTTAAATGGGATGATAACATGCAGGAGGGGTGAAATCAGGGCCTTGCAGGAGAGCAGAGAAATTGGGTGATCGGTGCCCCATTCACGCAATTTCTCGTGCCGTACACCACTTGACACAAGAACAGCTCTTTGTATAAATTTAACTCATGTTAGGTGACAAGAGTTCCAGCGAGGAGCAACTGGACTCATTGGAAACCCAGCTGTGCTGGTCCAATTAATTTGCCTCAAGGTACAGTACATTACCACATCCCATTATATAAATAGCTATCTCATGGGGTTCACACAGTTCATGTTGTTAAACCTGAGAACAAATGGAATGAGTCAGCAGATATCAGCAAGTAATGATGCTGAGAATTTAAGACTGGACAGGACAGAAAAAGTAGATGCAATTGTTGTGTTTCTTTCCATGCAGCCAGCAGGAATCAGATAATTCCATGTCATATTCACATAGGCTATTATTTTTTTTTTCTTTTTGACACCAGTGTTCATGTTCAGTTCTTTCAAAAGGTAAAGCATTCAGTCAAAGTCAATCACAGCACAGTTGCTCACAATTGCTTCTTTTCTATAACCACACAATTACAATATTTATGAGAACTCCTGCTGATGGAAAGACTATTTCGCTGTGCCCTCTCCCCATCTCGTCTTTTCTTTGTGGCCCTTATTCTTTTCTGTGGGCTTATTTTAATGAAAAGTGTGACGCTGAATCACTCAGGCAGTCGGTGGTGTTGCAATCTCCACAACTTCGTCAAGTGAATGAGTATGAGCTGATGGTGCTAAAGACACTGACAGCTTCCAGATTAAAAACATTAGCAAAACACAGGAGAATAAAGGACAATATCCCTCTTCCTTTGTGGCCCCACATTGTCCCTCGGAGCCTCAACCAACAAATTATATAAAATAATTGAAAAACGAAATGTTCATTACAATAACATCAGACAGTGAGAGAAAAGCTTGAGAGAGAAATAAGCAAAATGACTGCATTTAAAAGAAGCGAACAGTAGTGAACACAAATGTTCCCATCAGGGTTGAGAATCTTCTAATACAGCTCTGTTGGGGGAAGATTATTGATAGTGAGTGAATGATTGTGGGTGGGTGGGGTGACATTTAAAATACTCCCACCACTAAGGCTTCTGCTGCACGGCTTCTCCTTCATTCCATTAAACCTCACTGCTATAATATGCATCGGAATTGCTACTAGGTGGTCGTTCCTGTGCCTCAGCAGCCAAGAGAAATCTAAATCATTTGAACTTGAGAGTTGTGTCCTGGTGAGAGATGACTTATTCATAGCACAGTGTATGTTCCAGGGGATGATTATCTACCCATGGGGCCCACCCTCCTACGAAGGGCATTCTAAAGAAATGTTAACCTGTGGTATAGCACTTTATGCGTTGCCTGACGTTTCTGTTCAATGAAACAAGAGAAAGAAATATTACAGGATTTTCAGAAGGCATAAAGTTATTTAAAGCTGGTTTTATCAAAGCAAGTTACTCATTCATAGTAGGGAATGACTCACAATCTGATATTGCTGTGATGTTAGTGTTTCTCCAACATCTAAATTATCTGTTGAGCCAGGATCATCATTGCAGCTGAATAATGATATTGCTATAATGTTAGGGAAAAAGAAAACAGAAGAAATATCCACGTTTTGGGCTTTCTACTGTAACATCTAGTAATATTTTGACTATTTGAAAGAGTATACTACAAGTGAAACCATAATCTTTTCCTAATGCCTCAGTCATGGAGGTCTAGACACTGGTACCCATTGATATACCAAAACTTTCCAGTGTGAATATTATACTTGAATATTCATCCCACTTGCTGGAGCAACATTATTATTACTTTGTTGAAACAACGCCAGCACATTAATACCAAAACAATGAAATAACACAGCACAGCAAAGTGATTATAAGAAAAAATAAAAGGGTACACCAGCAATTAAATATTTAGATATGGCTTACACTCCAGCACAGAAAATACCCTCAAAATATAGACACATTAGGTTAGTATAATAACATAGAGTAATGGTAATATGGTAATGTCATTACCATATATATATTAAGTATCTGAAAAATAGACTTTTTTTTTTACTTGCTGAAGGAGATTAAAGGTACTAAAAGTATTCTGAAGACAGGAATCTTTTCAAAAATATACTGGAAGATCATCCAACAATTGTTGGTGCAATTAGCTCACAATCCCAAATGTAAACCTGTGAGGTTACAGAAAAGCTGATTAACATTACGAAGATACATAACACATGGTCCAAAATAGAACTGCAGACCAGTTAAAATCAAGCAGTAGCAACTTTTGTTAGGCCCCCTTTGCTTGTTAAATAACTAAATTTCCACTTTTGAAAACCTAAAGATTACCTCACAAGAGAACTGCATGAATTCACAAGCTGAATAATAATTTGTATGTCTTTTGAAAAAGGATACAAGTTATGCAATATACTTTCCTGCCATGATGTCTGTGTTTTTTTGTTTTTTTGGGGGGTGGGGTGGGGGGTACTCAGTGTCACTAAGTATGAAAAACTGATGATTGTCATGAATCACAGCTTAAAACAACTGTGGAAATTGTACAAGGAGCTTAATTATCCAATCTTGACATTCCAACATACACAGTGAGTCTTATTACTATGGAGAACAAGGGATTCACACAATTAATTGACAAAACTGAAGTTTTAATCATCGGTCCTGAGGCTCAGAGAGAGAAACTCTTGTCTAAATTACAGGCATTTTCACTATGTCCTTCATTACAAGTGAAAAACCTGGGTGTTATTCTTGACTCTGAGCTTGGTTTTATCCCACATATTAAACATGTAACCAAAATTGGATTTTATCATCTAAAAAATATAGCCAGAGTCCGCCCTATTCTCTCTCAGGCCAACACGGAGATGCTGATGCATGCTTTTATTACCAGTCGCATTGATTACTGTAATGCCCTGCTCTCTGGTCTCCCCAAAAAGAATATTTCATCCTTACAACTTTTACAAAACTCTGCAGCTCGTGTGCTGACGAAGACCAGAGGGCGGGCCCACATTACACCGGTTTTACAATCACTGCATTGGCTCCCCGTGTGTTTCAGGATCGATTTTAAAGTTCTTTTATTGGTTTTTAAATGTCTTAATGGTCTTGGGCCTTCTTATCTTTCAGATCTGCTTTTACCATATGAACCCTCGCGGACCCTGAGGTCCTCTGGTACTGGCCTTTTGATTGTCCCTAAAGTCAGGACACATACTCACGGAGAGGCAGCTTTTCAGTGGTTCGGTCCTCGACTGTGGAACAGCCTGCCGGAGGAGCTCAGGGCCGCAGAGAACGTTCATGTTTTTAAGAACAGGCTCAAGACCCACCTTTTTAATTTAGCTTTTACCTAATGTTTATTTATTTTATGCTTATTTATTCTATGCTGTTATTCTATTTATACTATTAGTTTAGGTTTTACCTAATATTATTGATTTTATTCTTATTCATTTTTTGTCTTCTTACTCTATTTATCTTTATATTTATATTGTATCCCATTCTTATTTATTTTATCTCTTTATCCTGTATATATTCTTATTAGGTCATATCTCCAGTGTTTCCTCGGAGGGGGCTCTCTGCACCGGGGCTGTGATCGACCGTGGCTGCTGGGGCTCTGTGGGTTCTCTCAGCCTGGCTGGGGGGCTTCTTTGCCTCCCTCCTGCTGTGTGCCCAGCCTGGAGGCTGCGGTCTGTGACCAGCTCCCGGTGCAGACGGCTCCCTGTGATAGTGTTTCCTCACTTGGCTAATGCGTACCCAGCCCAATTTTACTCTTTAAGTGTGCGTGTCTGTGTGTGTGTGTGTGTGTGTGTGGGGGGGGGGGGGGGGGGGGGGGGGATATGTGTATTCATGATGGTTTATGTTAATGAGAGTGTGGGGAGTGAGAGGGAGGGTGGGGTGGGCTGCTTTTAACCATGCAAAGCACTTTGTGCTACATTTTTTGTATGAAAAGTGCTTTATAAATAAAGATTGATTGATTGATTGATTGATTGATGGTCCCACTCTATGCTATAAACCCAAAGATCATATTCAGTGCCTATTCAATGTCAGGTCAAGACATGAAAGAAGTTTTGAAGGTATACCTAAAGTTTTCACAGTCTTAGACCTGAATACATAGGCATTAGTGCAGCTCAGATCTAAATTTCAAATGGCAGATTGTGCCCCCCCTTTCTGGAGGTGAATACATACGCAGTTGCAGCGAAGGAGACAACTATGCAGTATCATCCATTTGACAGTTACGAGGTGATACAGTTAATTGCCATTAATTGTGTTCACCTGGAAACACCAGGTGTAAAACAAATCCTGATTAGAATAAATTAGATCCTGTCATAATTGAAGCCAACAGGGCTCGGCTTCCTGAGACAGTACGAGTATCACACATAGACTCGAGTTCAACTTAGGTCTTTCTAGTACAATAACACAGATCCCACACCAGAAAATCTGCACAGACACACTCACGCTTCTCCATTCATCATGACACACTGAAAGTATTACGCATTGTGTGTACTGTGTGTCCGAATCTACAGCATCCAAGCCAAAGCAAGGCAAGGCAAGGGTACTGTGGGCAACAGTGGTACCTACTCTTGGGACAGCAACCATTTCATGGCTGGTCACTCTGGCCTCTCCGAGCGCAGTGATGTGATCGATCCACACACACCCTCTCTTCTCTTCCTGCCTCTCCCCGCGTACCTCCCCCTCTTCTAGGACATTTTACGCTGGCTTACGCAGTGATGCATTTGATTGCACAGCACCCCACGAGGGCCAACTCATCAAAAACTTGATCCACAGAGAGACAGGTGGGGGAATAAGTTTGGCAAAGCTATCTCAAGTGGAAACCTGTGGATAAGATAAACTCTGTTTAAAACTCAAGAAACTAGTAAGCAGAACATTTTCACAAATTGCAAAATATAGTATCATGCTATGAGGATGACAGTCAGTGTAAATGTACAGAAGATATCTGAGCAAGTCATGAAGGCATAAAATGCCAGCTAATAAGTGATGGGTAGAACTGTGAAGGCACAACTGTATAGACCACCTAGTGTACCACATTTCTATTTATGTTTCTACTTCTAAGAAAGAGCAGCACTCTGTTTAATATTACAGTTACAGTCACTGTACATCCACAAGAGACCAGCTACCCAATATACCCTCCGTGTCCTTCATTTAGTCTTGTCACTGCTTCAGACAGCCATTAAATGATTCAGTGGGTTGTCTCTTTACGTGAACTTTTCCCAGCTCTACACTTTATTATTGATAAGACACTGAGCGCGAGATACTCGAATATGCGAGATTTGAAAACCTCTGTCAGAATGAACACTCTTCGCTCCCAAAGCCTGTACTGTCACCTGCCGCATGTGTCATGAAATTGAGAAACCGACTCTGTGTGGGTGCATGTGTGTGTCTTGTCCTCTAGCGTGTGCTTGGAAAACATGACACCTCATTATAGTTCGGACATCACCTTGGCTCAACCTTTGGCCTCAGGCATTGCCAGTAGTCTGCTTCACACTCATCAGTGAGCGTTACAGGTCAGTTCAAACTCACCTCATGTACTTGGGCAGCAGCAGTAAGTAGTTGGCAACTTAGAATGTTGTCAGGGTATTCAAACCTTTCTAAATCTGCATATTCATGTTTATAACCGCGAGTATATATGAGGAATCGGTATGTTGTAAATCTGTCCATGTTCAGACCAGAAAACTAAGCAGGGTGCTCTAAGCAGGATTTGGTTGGGCAAACAAGCTCTGTGAAATGAAATCTGTTTGCACAAATGCGAGACATCGTGCTTGATTGTGTACAGCTCCTGGTGATAGAGCCAAGGGAAATGGTAAAATTACTTGTGCAATCCTTTTTGTAAATGTTCCAGTTTATCCTTCTGTCTCCCCCAGTTTTGTTGAGCACACTCGCTCTCTACTCATTCCCTTCATCTTGAACTTTAAGTTTATCTCAAACCTTTTTTTGTATCAGAGGTATTTTGTGTTATCTTGGTACTGAATCGCACCATCCACACGCACGCATATGTAAACACATTGGTTGCAGGAGCAGCCAGGGAAAATAATAAAGACTTGATCCCTGAGGCATTACTCAGAGTTCCTGTGAAACTCCTACCCCCATGTGGACCAGCAGCCCCTGATTCCATTTCCCCACAGCAGCAGGCATGAGATGTGTTAGTGTCTTTATTTCTCTGTTTTCTTCCATCAGTGTATATCGTTGGTTTGCTTTCCTAAACATATGAGTTGGCCCAATCACATGTGGAGAGGCACATAGAAGATAAAATCTTATGATCGAGACTTGAATACAAGAAAACTCTCTAAGTGGTGACCCTAGGTTAAAGCTATTACTGCACTGCTTTTCCATTATCAAAACTGAAAAGGTCTGGACGAAATGAAGCAAATAAGTTCTAGAATATCTCCTGACTGCTGAAGGTCAGTATCAGCATGTCCGTAAAGCTTTATTTTCCACATTTATGCAAGTTTTCACAGAGATCATGCCATCGGTCACATTTAGCACTACACCTACAAGGATTCTTCTGATTGAGCCTGGAAAACTGCTAGCAGCAATAGCAGCTTAAGGTGAGTATCCGTGCATCTTCACTCTTTACTAGTTTAAACTGCCAAAAATGCAGGAAAAAAAAACAAATGCATATCACGTGCATACTGAATGCATACTAAATCAGAAAACACAATACGACAAATATTCTGCCTACTGGTTGAAATGCCTTCACCAGCCAGTAAAGCTGTGGAATCTTTCTGTCTAGACTGGACCTCTGAACACCTTAGCAGTCTGTATGATATTGTCCCAATTACCATATGAATTATTGAGCTTATGGCCAAAAATTTGTTTTCTGCGGTTGCAGTGACCTTTAATGTTGACCCTAAAATTCAAATCAGTTAACCCTTTTGTCCCAGTGAACTTTTTGGGGGAATTCACGGACATTCCCTCAAAGCATTTCCAAAATATACCTTGCTTTATCCCATGTTTATTTTGCACTGGAACAGAATTTAGACGATGAACATCATGCAGTTTTAAGCAAGATTTCAAAGTAGAGATTGACACTCTTTACTGAGGTTATGCAGTGAGTGAGCAGAAAGAAATACTGGTTTAAGGTACTTGTGTGCCAGCTTCAATTACCAGAAAACCTTCAAAGAAAAACAGAATCAGGGTTACGGGAAAAAATAGACAAAAAATAAAACAAAAAAACGCAATATGAAATGATATGAAAGTGAAATGTCACGAGCGCTTTTATCAGCAACAAAAATGTGTCATTTAATAGGTCATATGTAAAAGCAGTCGGGCTTTTCGACAGTGATGAAGCCATTAAACTACACTATCACATTTCATTTACAAAAATAGTAATTTTAAACCACAAAACAGGTGTTCGGCTCCTGCTGCCTTAATTTGTGAGCTTGGGTGCCTTAATGAGTAAGTCCACATTCAAACTGGTGTGTTAAGACACAAAAGTCACAATCGTGACGGGCATTTCTTGGATTCTGTGGGATAAAAACGGCTGTTTTTGTTAATGGGATATGATGGCTTTGAAGAGAATGATCACTGTGTTGGCATGCAGTTTTGTCATTTGTTTCCACACATACAGTTATAATCAGAACTCTAAGTTAATGTTCACTGTTGGACCCACAGTGTCTCATCAGGAGAATTTGAGAGCAGCTTTAAAGTTCAGAGTGAGAGCAGGGGTTTGGCTGCACACTTCTGGGAGCGTGGTGAGAGGAAAGTCACAAACACTGCAAACCCTTCACTGAAAAAAAAAATGCTTTAGTTCACGCAACCATATCAGCCACAAGCACTGCTTGCTAACACCACCTAATACCAGCATTTCTCACCAGCTGCTGACACTTGTTCTTCCTCTCTTGCCCTCCTTCCTTTTGCTTCTCTGTACTATTACTGCCTCTTCTCTTCCATCACAGACAAAGAAAATAGATGGTTTGGGTCACAAAAATGGCTTTGTGTGCAGGAGAGAACAGCCTGCCTCACTTGCACAAATTCATGCATGCACATGTTTGTGACTGTGTGTATACAGTGGATAAAGACAAAGCCTCTTTTGTAATTATAATATGCAATTGGATTACATTGTTACAGACCTGATGTTTTTGTGCAAGAATCGAGGAGGCATTTCAAATCCACAGGCCTGTGATTGAATTAACTTTTGTCGTAAGTTGGTGTGTTATACACCGCAGCAGGATGGGACGTAGGTGACCATGTACTCTATGCATATTCCATCACACTAGTTGTTTCCTTGGTGGGCTTTGTTCAGCCTGTGTTTGCAGTATGTGCTGTGCGTCCAAGCATGTAATTCTCCACTCAGGGTAGCTGCCAAAGGTTTTGCACGCTACCTTAACTCCTGCAGTGGCAGAGTGTCACAACACTGCACTTATGTTGATGTGCCATCTCTCAACACTGCTGTGGAAATTTACATAGACTTCAGAAAACACAATGATGCTTTAGGGAAAATAGACCTTATTTTAAAAGAACATCCATAAAGGGTTGGTCAGGTGACTTCTGTCTGGACTCACCGAGTTGCAACCAGAAAACTCTTTCAAACTAAACCAGGTTAAAGAAAATTACCTTCATGACTAATACTAAACTAAAAATAACAATCCTTGCCAACTGAAGCACCAATGTGCCTGCTATGAACAGGTGAACTTTGAATAAATAGCCACTTTAGCTGGTTGACATTTCACTTTGTCTTTCATTTTTTAAATGAATACCAGTCCTGTCTGCTTTTAAGACAATGGGGTACAATGAAACACAAATCATGTAATGATAGCACAAGAGGCACTCTTTCACCAAAAGCAACTTTTAAAAGAATGTGTCTGACTTTAACAGTAATTGTTCACATAATTGCACAAACTGTTGCTAAGCGAAGTTTTAACCAGGCCTCCTTCAAAATGATGTGTCAAAAAATGAACAGTAGAAAAATGCAGTTATCATACAATACCACTAAAATTAAAGAGGCTTATATCATTATATGGATTTTTATTTTTTATTTATTTGGATGCCCCCCTAGTTATTTAGTGTTATGTTACCGACTGCAATGTTTTTGAAGGTTTTTTAAAAATAACTGCTGACTATAAAAGCCCAACAAAAAACCCCTTCAACTAGTTAACATTAAAGTTACATTTAATGAAGTCAACTTAGACTATAGTTATGTATGGAATTATTTATACACATGACTCTAGCTTATATCAATTAGTCTACTATTAACAATTAGTTAATATTAGAGAATAACATTCATTAAGAAAGCCCATGAAACGAGTGCCATCGCATCTTCATTTAGTAGCTTTCCCACACATGAAAACTTACTCCAAGCGTACTTCTCAATTTTCAGCGGAGCACTTCACTACTGACTTTTGGGTTATGAATCAATAAACACATTTTGTGCTCTCAAGGTGATTGACAGGCTTGGTGCTGCAACTACTAGCGGTATACTGGAGCTACAAAATATGAACTGAGATTTCATTTTAAAGCTACAAATTATATAGATGGTAAAACATACTTTTTGGAGTTATTCTATTTTTAAAGATGCCGAAATAGGGAAAGAACCAGAAGAACTGTACATACAGAAAAGGCCAACCAACAAAAACAGATGTGTGTTACATGTTCCCCTCCCCCTCATGCAAGCAATACAATTTACTTGCAAAACTTTAGAATAATTTCCATATCTCTTCCCTCTAGTACATCATATTCATGAAAACATATTTCAGGTAGATGTTATATGTGTTTTCACAAAAAAGGAAACTATATCATGAGATATCCTTGCTATATCAGAGCAAGGACATCTCATGTTGATGGTGGCGTGTGCTGTGTGTGTCCATTTTGTTATATGGCAGAGCCATTGCAGCTGTCCTTCAGTGATGCTGACGGAGGATATAAATTCATTACTCCCTGAAGCAGACAAGCCATCATTCAAAAGACAGGGTTCTGCATTCATATACACTGCACATTTAACTGTGCAAGTGTGCAAAACACCTCTGTGTGAGTGTACAACATGTGCTGCACACTGTGTGTGTTTACACTGCCCAGGCTGGTGTGTGGATGTCAGAAATGGTGAAGGTCAAGCGGATAGGTAGGGTTAGCTGACTCTTATTCAATGGTAGCCATAACAGAAGCTGCCAGGAATATTGAGTGACAGCATTTAGAGCAGACAGCCCCACTAGGCATGTCACTGACATAAAATCTAAGACTTCTACACCAGTCGAGGAACCCATGATCATTACCCTCCATTTATTGCACTTCAAATATGTCCTTTTTCCAAGACCATCAGCAAATACACAATATTTGTGATTATTGATCTGAAGCGGGTACAGTTTTGCTCGCATAATGTGTGTTCGTGCGTTTCCATCTACTCTAACTGGCACTACCAGAAAAGTCTGAAAAATGAACATGACTACTTAGAAAAAAATCAGGAGTGAGCAAGTGACAGTGCCATCTCTAAAGCAGTACCTCTGGTATGGCACTTTTGGCTTACACAAGTATGGAAATTAATGTAAAACACAAACAAAAACACAATTTCAGAATCATTTAGAAAGAGATCCGAGGGGGGGTGTTATTTGTATTTGGTTTTTTGGGGGTATTTTTGGCTGTTGACGTTTTCTACCCTTTACCCCTGATGATTTATAACACAAAGGTATAGAGGATATCGCTTTAAATGCCCTGAAATTGGCTCTTCCTCATCCACCCAGTGAAGTTATTCAATAGCCACCCAATATGGCAAGGACAAATGACAGCTATTAGGGTGCAAAGCTTCCAGTTGCACTTTGGTCTGAGCTTCTCACCTACTGATTATACTGAGCATTCATCAGCAGGAAGATGAAACTCAGTGAAAGATTCAGAACTCCAGCCACCGTCTCCAAAAAGATCATTATTTTCTTATTATGACTACTAGAGCAATCTTATATTCTCTCACTCTAGAAATTTCACTCCAAGACCCATACTGTACTTGATGTGTTACATGATTCAAGAAAATGCATGCAAAAAAAAAAACCAAACAAAAAAATCATAAATATTTTAGTTTTCATTGGCACATCTTTGAAAATCTAGTTTAACCTCTTGATTTTTTTTTAAATATTTAAAACAAAAAATAAAAATGTTTGCATACTCTGACTTTCATAAAAATCTCCAAAGCAGTGAAAAAATGTCAGTTAAACACATGAACTTGCAATACTGGACTTTGTCATTGATATAGTGAGGACAAAGAGCTACACATTAGCAATAAGTGCTGATCTTTATCTGTACATTAGCTTGGAGGAGCTTTATCTTATTTCTTTATACAGAAAAGCTTCAACTGTGAGTTGAGGTGTGTTTCCTTAAATGAATTGCTTATTTCAGACTATCCAAAATTTCTGTTGCATTAATTTTTGGTGTCCTCGGGATTCCCATATGCTTGTTTGCCATTCACCTAGGGACCATTTTTGATCCGAGGACACCACAAGGGTTACGATCGTTACCTCGATTGTGGATAGGACCATCAGAATTACCGCTTACTACAGAGGTACAGATGTGTAAAATCTGGTCTTTTCCTCATTAAATAAATACCAGTGCCATCCATCAATCTTTTTCCACTTAGATTAACTGGTGATTTGAATTACCTAACTCCTGGAAGCAAGACTAGACAAGATTCAAAGCCAGTACCTTCTTCCTGTGAGGTGACAGGGCTCACTACCTTGTAATGTATCATTTTTCATTAATTTACATTAAACTTTTTGAACTTAATATCAGATAATGTTTCTGGTTATCTTTTGGTAAAAATATAGACACGTCAGAGTTCCCCCACAATGTTTTTTGCAATTGCATGGTGAAGAAGTGCTACCTGCCATTCGGGGTTTGAGGTGGTTCAAAGAGATTTGAAGAGGTCATATAATTCAAGAAAGCTCAGACTCAAAGACACCGTGGTATTTCCCCAAAATGTCATTGTTTTTGATGCTACCTACAGTGAGAAATGGGGGGAAAAAAACACCTGCATGAACTGGGCAAAGGAAAAATAGATTTTTAATTTCTTCCCACCTCTCAATGTGAGGCAACAAAAGAGAGAAATATAGATGAGGAAATTGAATTGAACATCTGAGTTCAGCAGAGAAGAAGAGAGTAGAAGGTAGTATAAATCTGAGAGGAATAAAGGAAAGGGGTATAAAGAGCAGATTAATAGAAGTGGGTGGAAATGTAAAACTCATCAAACCCAGCAGTGCACTGGTGAAAAAGAAAGGCAGACCTCAAATTGCAGTATGCCACATGGGTATTTTTGTAACAATCCATTATGATCAATGGTAGAAACATCTAGATGAATTTACCATTATGAATTTATTAGAGTTTGAAATCAAGAAAGAGGGGCATTTGTGCTTTTACTTGCATTCCTATTGAGTGCTCTTTTTACGACACTACTAAATCTTTCATGTATGAAGAGATTTACAGTACAGAGATTTATAGTTCTTATGATGGCTGTTTTGATTGTGATATGCTAAATAACATCAAGCAGGAGAACTGTCACATAGGGTTTACATTTAATATAGACTAACTCCCTTATGCCATAACATGTTATACGCTTTCTTGGTTTCCAAGACAACCTAATTAAGGAACTATTCTGCTACTGTGCCAGTCGACCGTGTTTATCTGAGACCAGATATTTAATAAAGGGAGCTTCCAGTGAGATATTACCCGTTTCACAACATAATATTTACCCATTCTTTGAGTTTCAGTGTGATTTTCTGAAACATATAAAGTGTGTGAACGCTTAATCACGCTTTCTGCTTTCAAATGCAGAGATCTTGCCGTCTTACATCAAATAAAAACAAGATCTTCACTCTGAATCTTAATTACATTTTCCAAAGTAAGTTTGAAGTATCTTTTATTTGGATTTCATACAATAGATAGTGGAAATCAAGATCTTTCTGTATAACCGATCTGAAATACCTATTTTGTTCTTCACAAGAGGGCAAATGCAAACCATGTCTATAAAATCCACTCTTGTGAGTTATGCATACTTATGTGTGTAACTCATACACAAGGACAAATCATAAAACTGTGTTCAAATGGTGAAAAGGCGGCTAGTTTAATTGGCCATCACCAATGACAGCCCGTGTCATGCCTTGTGAGCATGCATTGTTAGCTGCTGATTCTTGAAGGCAAAGCTCACAGAGTGAGTCCTCAGTTTCAGGTGAGATTGTTAAATTGGTAAGATCCGCGTGCCTGACCAGAATTCAGGCTTTGCAAAGTGATAATGGGGATAGCCTAGCTATAAAGAGAAAGAACACAATTAAGATGGTATGCCAAAAAAATTGGTCAGGGTACTTTCTGTAAAGCCATAAATCGCGAGCAAATGTGTAGTATCATCAGTGGGAATACTTTGCAATCACATTATTTAAAGTCATTAAAAAAAACGAGGAAGCAAGCCTCAACTGTCCGTGAAACTGCTGGTCGATCAATTTTCTAATTACTTCTGAGTTTTTATTTTGTTAAAAAAAACGTCAGTTAAAACGAAAAGTCTTCAAACACATGTTGATTGATTAAAATCCACTGTGCTGTGCTGAGGCAAAATTATTAAAAAAAAAGGTCATTGTCCAAATACTTAAGGATCTATCTCGATGTAACTGTAGACACACACACACACACACATATTATATCTATCTAGTATGCAAAACATGTGAGGGAATGTTTACTTGTCCTCATTATGGTAAGTATGGTGAGTGTGTCAGTAACACAGTGTCTGCTGGGAAGTCATGTCAATGCAGAGGTCAAAGTAAAGTGATGACTGTGACAAATTAACTATGAAATAAAAACACACCAACATCGCAGAGTCAAACATGAGGTCACAGACTGAACTAATGGCCTGTTAGACACACAAGGTTTAGCTACGAGTTTTGACCACCCAGTGATGCTGCAAATTACATCCCAATAGCTTTTGGATAATCAGAAAGTGTCACAGCCAGGGACTCTTTGGAGCAGTAACTATGACACAGGAACTAAATAAAGAAACTCAATTCAACTAATTCTCCTGTGAGACAAAGTGAATACAGAATGAGGAATACAAATCTCTAATTACAGCATTCATAACACCCTGAGCCCATTTATCTTATTGTGTGTAGTCCAACTCCTGCACTCCTGTACCACTGAAATATTATCAATGGATCTATATGAGTCATCCACTTTAAATCACTGGTTTCTTAGGGTAAGGGATATTATACGGATTTACAAAAGATATCTAGTGAGGCTCAATTCTGATGGCTTTTAAAACATTACTGCCCCAATTCAAATCACACCCAACAAGACTTCAGCAGTGAAAGCTCTATTACGACATACTGAATAGAAAGAGTAAAACTGTTCTCTCTTATTTCAGCATATGAGACTGCTATTCCAGATATCTACACGTATTTGGCATTTAAATGCATAAAATAAAGCGCCTTGAGGCGACTTTTGTTGTGATTTGGCGCTATATAAATAAAATTGAATTGAATTGAATTGAATTGAATGGGCTTGTTAAAGTATATTAGTAATAAACACAAGAGAATGCAAGTCATGACAGGTGAACAAAGGTGAAGGGTGTGTATTTATATATGTGTGACCGTGGATGTGTCTCTGACTTTCGCATCTGTGGAGTCTGCGCCACATCTCATCAGTATTCCAAATGAGTGTGTCCTGTTTCCATCAGACGCCTCATCCCCACCCCTAGCTCTCATCTCAGCGATGCAAGGCACGCGTGTGTCCATGCACAGAAGCATGCACACGCATGGTGTATGTGCTTAAAAGTCAGCTTTGAGACAAATGGGAGAAGCTGCAATAAAACTCCACACAATGACGAAGCGGAAAAGTTAGGTGTAATTTGTACTGGAGGAGCCAGCAAGCCAGATGTGGTCGGTGCTTTTATCACATTTATCACATAGTTTCATGCTGTTTGGGACTCCACACCCTAAAACCTTTGTAGGAGAAATGAACTATTTTCTAATGATTAGCTTAATTGTACTAGCAATTCAATCTTCTACTAACTGCTTACTGTTATTTCTTTCTTTCTAATGACCAAAGACACACAAAAAACATAGAAAAGTTTGTTGGCTATAATACAATAAACTGATGGTAAATATATAATTTTAAACACAGTGAATTATTATAATAGATTACACTTTGTGAACTTGGAGGGCTAGAGATACCTCATTAAATTTACTTTATTCGAATAGTGTAACATTTACTTTCAATGAAGTATGTGCAATGTGTCCACCTCTCGTATGCAGGTTTATGGCAGGGAGCATGAGGAGATATTTCCAGAGAGGAGGTTTTTGCAGTCCCCTGGTGTGTTTGTCCCCTGTGCGCATCTGTGTGAGTGTGAGGAAGACACAGACACAGAAAAGTTGTTTTCTGAAGAATTGTGAAAGTAACACAGAAGATTGAATTTTGCTCTTGAACTGTTCAATAAAGTCACCAAGAAGAAGTTTTCTAAGTTGTTTTCTGGCCAATTAGAACATGGCTTCATTGTTCAGCTCTCTTATTTACGGTGAACTGCAATCCTCCCGAACTCCACTGCAATTCAACTTTGACAAACAGCTTTCTGAGGGGGGGAAGAAGGGAGAAACTCTTCTTCTACATGGCCACTGTCCAGTTTGTCAGGTTGCTGGTCAACATTGGTCATAGGCAATGTTGCATAATGTTACTTTGTAAGATGAAGATGTTTTGGCCTTTGATATTACCTAATTTAAGTTTACAATCTTATTTATACACACTACAACTATAAAGCTATTGTGAAATGGGGAATAATAATTTGGTAACACACGAGGACCTCTGCTGAGCACAAGCGAGCCATTTCCAAATATTGAGCTATGCAGGAGTAGACATCATTTTAACAACCCAGTTGCAGAGTTAGGTCTGTGGCACCTCAAGAATGTCCAACTGGGAGCTCCAACATCATGGAGCAGGCCTGTTATACAACCACTCTTAGCAACTCCAATGTTGCCATGTTACCCCTACCTACAACCGTCACCAAAAAATAGTCCAAGTTTATTTTATACCAAAGCTACTTCTAGGTAGACAGTGGGTCAGACAGATGAATGTTATAGAGTATCTGTTCAATTCTGAAAATACTCTGCTTCTGAAATGTTCCCAGTGTAGTAAGATTTCACTAAACACAACTTACAGTCCTGAAGCTAAATTAAAAGCACACATTATAAATAGTCACTTATAATGTGTGCTTATATACATTATAAGCACTGACAATAGTCAGTCTAAAACACAAATCCAACAAGTTGAACACAACATATTTAGTTCACCTTCCTGCTGCTCTATGCCATTTTCAGTAATATGACAATTCTGCCTGCTATGTCATTAGCCAATGTTGAGTTGTCATTTAAAAAATCTCAAACAATATCTGCATTAATTTTGTAATTGATTAAATTATACTTAATGAAAAGCAGCAAACATTGATCAATTCCTGTCATGTTCAGGCTGGGAGGGTTTCATGTTGGTCTCATGCCCCTCCTGCAAAGACTTTCATGTGCTGTCTGCCTCATAACTCTGAGCTTAAAATATGAGTGCCAGTTTTGCAGTCTGCAAATGTCAAACTGGATTTTTAGATTAGCTAACAGTCTCAAGATAATCAGTAGGTAAGATTTTTCCATAAAACCTCTGGTGTGTTAATGCGAGAAAACATTTAAACATAATAGTGTGTATTGAGTTCTTAGGCTAATTAGGAAAGACCAATGCTCAAAACATTCAGGTAGCTGTTTCACACATTTAGCTGGTGCTAAATGGTGCTTTTGATTAAATTTGAAAACATGAGATTGTTAGCTGTTGGTAAAGTGAACTCTGCAATTTAGCTTAATGACAGTTTGACACTAAACTTTGCTGTTGTTGGGATTCTGTATCATTAGCAAAATGATGGGAAAATAGTCTTGAACATACCACAAACTGTGCTCCAAATTCCAAGTGTTATGTCTAGAGGTAATAGCTAAAAAGTGAGAGATAGAGATTTTCTCCAAAGAAACGAGCTTATTTCCCCCAGTCAGAATCTCAGACTAAATATCAGAACAATGACTTAAAGTGGATCAGCTTCCAGTTTTAATTACAACATTCAGCATTTGGTGCAAGCAGCTACTGGAGAATACAGTAGGCCATACTCAATATACTGCTGTGTTTATGCTGTGTTTAGACACATAATTAAGCATTTGATACCTCGTGCATTAACTTTAAGAGTTTTCTTTGAAAATCAATCAAGTTCTTTTTTTTTTCCAGGAAGAATTATTTTCAGGTTTCAGTTACAATACAGACTGTGAACATTGATTATCTAACTTTTTCATTTCCACTGCATCTTTTGAGTTTTAGTTCAATTAAACAGAAATATGTCCATTTCAAGGTTGAATTAGTAGATTAAATATTGAAATTAACTCAAAAGAGATGCTCAAAGCCCAAACTAATTTCAAAAGCCAATAAAGAATTCATACAGGCAACATTGATGTCTGAAAATGAATGTAATGGATGTTTCAAAATTCTTGACTGATAAAAGTAAATGTAAGCACAGTAAATGAGTCCAGTCCAGCGCTACGAATGAGAAAAGAAATATCTACCACAGTGTCTTTGAATATTAAAGTTTTTTTTAACTCTTACAAAAACCCTGACAGAAATTCTCCCAAGGGTATAAGATATATATAAAATTAGTGGTCCAGGGTGAACGTTGTGATGGCATGATAGAATAGTGGAAAGGTCGATTACAGTTCATCAACATGCTCCAGACAGTGGCTGTCAGCCAGACTCAGCAGCTTGGCGATGTGTGGCATAACAACCGCAGACCCTCTGGGATCCCAATCCAGGATCAGGTTGGATGATGTGCTTGGCTGGGCATGGTTTCCACATATGCCAGGGTAAACTGGGAAACTGCTTTTCAATCCAAAACATTAGGACTCCAGATAATCAATATAGAATAGGACAAAGAAGCCAGATGGAGAGCATTTCATTATCTTTGCTCAGCTCTAAATTAAATGGGATCAAAGGGGATATTGTTGCTCGTAAAGAATAGCATGCAGTTAAATCTAATGCAGCCAAACCCAAGTGTGGCAAATAAAGAAACTTTTTTTTCCCCTTTTTTACAGCTACCTGAATAAATGAATCAAATATTATAAAGTGGGTTTATCACTTCCTTTGATCCATCTATCATTGTCTCCTAATCTATTCTCTGTGTAGCTTTGAATCAAATATCCTTCCTGAATTGTTTCTTCATGCTACAATAGCTCATAGTCTCGTAAAAGAAAATCAAATTTGGGAAAGTCACTTAAGTAATGTACCAACTATGACGCCATACTACTTGAACACAAATAGATTTCATCCCCATAAAGGAAATAACAAAAATATAAGCAAATGAAAAACCAGAAAACAGAGATACTGTAAAGATAAGAATCAAGTCTTTGTGTGTCTTATGTCTTTGTGCGCCGCCAAGTCTTCTCTCTTTGGGCTGTTTCGTTAACTTACTCATGCATTATCACTTTTTCTTTCTTGACTTCTGTCTCCATCCGACTGGCTTTTCTTATCACATTGCTCCTCTCCATCTCTTCCTCCCTATCTTAACTTTGAAAATTTTTTATCACCCACTTCTCATGCCAACTCTTCCCTTTTCTTTTACACCTGCTCACTCCCACAGTGCACAGACTTTTGAAGGGCTTAACGTTCTCAGTGAATAGTAAACATTTTACAACATTTTTGGGAACCATAAAGATGAGTTGTATTATCTGAGCTCTACATTTTTTTTAATAATGTCAGTGACTCACCGCAAAGAAGTACACCTCCTCTTTAGTGGAGATATTTACAAAGTCGCCTTGCTCTCTGCGGCATGCTGCGCTGAATGATGTGTGTGGGTTGGTATAGGGTTTACCGTGTGGGAACACTCGATAGCATTTAAGGGTGAAGTGTTCAGGGTTTGTCAAGTGCATGCGCGTGTGCGTGCAAAAATGAATTTGTGCGTCTAGATTTTGCAATCTGTCTCGTAACATATTATTACTGTTTTCCTTCCCAGGTATAAGTAAACTATAATTAGTAGCCAATTTTAGAAACCATATCTGAGTTTTGTAGACACATAAGTTAGTTGTACGGCTGTACAGCCTTCATTGAATGTAATTTTCTCACTAAAATCTTAGTATAGTTGGCTTTGCATCACTTAATAAAGTACTCCTTTTGTTTTTTGTTTGTTTTTTAACACAAAAAGCTAGAAGGACAAAGATCCAATCCCTTACAGTCATGCAAAATTGTCGCTCTGAGTGATCACTAATTAGTTTTAAAGGTCACAGATGTATGATGCCATTAGTTACTACTGTTGGAAAGCAATGACATTAGTAAAGACTAATTGTTAACAGATTTTTTTGTCTAATTAATGTGCCAACTAATACAGATTTCAGTTCCAAATACATCTTACGCATCACACTGTGAAATATAAATGTTACATTTCATGTGCATAACACTTTTCAGAGAGCCATGTCTCATAAAAAGAAGCCTTACCCTAAACAGACAATGACATGTGCACCATACAGTGCATTATATCATCATAAAGTATTTCTCCCCAGACAAGTGACCCTCAGCGTCTGTTTGTAGTTTTTTTCATCAACACTAATGAAACATCTGTCTGTTGTTTCTCCAACAGAGACACCACCAGTTAATTGCAAATAGATTACTCTGCTAATTGTGTCACTTTTCAATGTCCATGTTTGCTTTTGGAAAAACAAAACAAAACAAAAAAAAGGAAAAGAGGCATAAAAAAGGTGTGTTACAGTTAACTCTCCATACATATGTGAAAAAAAAATTGCATCTTACATAAACTCTTACCTCCTCAGACCACCATAACTTTTTGTAACTTTTAGCTCTAAACTGTGGAACACAGTAAATATTCCCAAATGTTGCATTTCCCTCTGTGCAGTGTTTTGCCAGGTCATTAATGCAGCCACCTTCAGAAGCTGCTTAGTTTTGCATCTTTTCTCAACCAAGCAGAGCAGAACCAGTCTTCCATGGTCAATGTAATATCCGATTCCTTCTCCCATTTGACCTTGATTTACTACTTCTTAAGGGACTACAAACATAAATAAAGTGAAACTGGCCTTTTGTGAATATATCCCTTATAGGCATCGCTAAAGATATAAATGAGGCCCATATTAGATGATTTTCAAATTAATATCTCAGCTGTAGGCATCTAAAGAAATCACTTTTGTTCAAATTCTAAGTTTTGCTGAGGTGTGAGAAGCTGTCTATGTTTGCTTTGATTTAAATTGTACTGTATGAAGCAATAACTTTCCATGGCCATTCTCTAAACCTCCCGTCCAGTTGTGCTGGTTTAAAGTATGTGTCACATTCTCCATCTTAGCGTTCTCATTTCCCCTCCAATTTATTTCATTTACATTCCTTTAAACCATATATTTAAAGTTACTTTAATTTAGTTTAGTCTACTTAAATATTTCTTCTGTGAACCAATAGTATAAGGGTTGTAAATGAATATCCAGTTGATCTAGTGTTACACTACCTACAAAGAATTCTGCAACCACAGTGGTCTGCACTTTATTGAAATATCTTCATTGCTTCATTCAGACTTATTTTAGCTGTTTATAGAGCCAAAATGATTTTAAAAAAATGTGTCACTGTCCAAATGCTTATTGATTTGACTGATCACAATTAAATGAATGTGGCTTTGAGGTCATTACTTTCTGTGTGTACATAGAGACCATGGTCATTTGTGTATTACTGTGTGCTTTCTGAGTGTCAGCTTGCATTCATGCCCCTGCTCTCTATTTTTAACTGTTTACCTTGGTAAAGAAATAATGAGGTCTGAAAGCTGTCTGTGACCCCCGCATGTCTCAGTATTTCCCGATAAGTAATGCATACTCCCATGTGGCACTTTCTTTGATGAAATGTTGCATTTCTTCTTACTAGCTCAAGCTTATGCCCAGTGTCCACAGGGCAACACTTCATTCAACTGAGATATTCACGGCACAGCCATTAAAAATCAGTTTCATTCACATTTCTCACTTTTTGTCTTTTGTCTGTAAGTGTCTGTGTGTTTGTTTATTTGTTTGGAAGGGCAATCCCCTAAGGCTGGTGGGGCAGAAATGCAGGCTGCATTCAAGGCCTTCACCTTTACCTCCTCTCTCAGTAAGGCAAGGAAGAAGAGGGATCGAAGGGAGGCTAAAAAGGCAGCTCTGAAATAGTTGTTTCCCCCAGTGTGAAAGAGGCAAAAGGTAGAATGCTACATAGAGAAGGGAAGCAAAGTGTAAAAAAAACAAGAAGCGGTCAAGGGGTCAGGACAGAAACTGGGAAAATGAAATAGCTGATGTAAAAAATAGTTCTTCACAGATTCAGAGCTTTCACAACCCCAGAAAAAAATTAAAAGATGAAAAATTGAGAAGGATGAAGCTAACATTACTTCAAACAGGTTTATAGGGTGTAAAAACTAAACATGTATGAGAACTAGTACCTATGAAAGTGATGAAACTGAGATATATTAACTTCAAATTAATGCATATAAAAGGTGACAAAAGAAAAAGAGCTGCAAACTCAGAAAGGTGACAAAAATCCAATTGCGACTTGTCAGGATGCATTCATGCTTATATATTGATTACACCAAATTCTGACCCTACCCTTTCAGACCAGGTGATGTTTTTCCAAACTTCTATTCTCCAGTTGTGGTGAGTCTGTGTGAACTGTAGCCTTTCCTGTTCTTAAATGACATGAGTGGCACCTAATGAAGTCTTCCACTTTTTTAAGCCCATTTGCTTCAAGGTTCAATGTATTGTCCGTTCAGATTCTCTTCTTCATTCCTTGATAGTAACAAGTGGTTATTTGAGTTGCTGTGTATTTCTCGTCAGCTCAAAGCAGTCAGGCCGTTCTCCTCTGATGTCTGGCATTGACAACTTTCACGTAGAGAAATGGCACTTACTGGAGATTTTTACTTTCTTAGATGATTCTGTGTAAACTCTAGAGATGGTTGAGCAGGAAAAAAAACATCAGTAGATCAGCAATTTCTGAAATGTTCCTAAAACAGATCAAGCTGCCTGCTACCTACAACCATGACATATTTATAGTCACTTAATTCATCTTTCTTCCCTATTTGGATGAGGATGCTCGGTTTGAATTTCAAGAAGTCATCTTGACCATGTGTACAAGCCTAAATGCTCGGGTTGTTGCTGTATGATTGGCTGATTAGATCCTTGTATTAATGAGCAGTTAAGCAAGTTTCCAGTAAGAGTACATTTCTATTAGACAATTGCTATGTATATAGTCGATGCCCAAAGATGCAATTAGAATTGTAAGAGGTTCCAAAAAGTACAGAAAAAGTGTCTGAATGTCACTTACACATCCACAGAGACAAAAAGAACTTAAAGAATTAGCTCTAAGACTGAAGAGATGCCTATAAACTTCTCTGTATGACATAGCCAAGTTTGAGGCAGATACGTAAATCACAGCAACTTACATAGTGGAAGCAGTCAGAGAGGCTCTGACTCACAAAGTACCTGTATATACAGAATGACAGTAAAACCCTGCGTCCAGCACACTGTAAGCCTGCAACAAGACATGTGGTAAGCTGCTTAATGTCACTGCAGAACAGAGGGAAGTACAGCGGAGGAAAGAAAGCAAGATAGAGGAATGGGAGAGTATAGATGGATGGATGGACCAAGAGAAAGAAACAGGGATTTGGGCTTATGATAGAATGTCATAGGATGGGTATGAGAGTTGGGCATGACAAGGAAAGAAAGGGATGGGTGTATGTTTGAGAGAAAGTGGGAGCGAAGTAGACAGACAGTGAAATGAAAAAGCCCTTCCAGACAGCTTGTGACAGGCCTAAGTAACCCACCCCCCTCCGAGTCAGTCGCCACATAATCCAGGTAACGTGGCACGAATAATGGATGAAACATCAAACAGTACCCCCTCCCTTCATCCTACCAACCTACCACCTTCAGCTAACCAACTATAGCGTTTGCACCCCTGTCAGCCAGCCAGCCAGCCAGCCAACCCATCCCAATCCCCTTTCATGTTACCGCCGTGCAGCATGCTCGAAGAGCTTATCACCGTTGACAAATCCTCTTTTTTCCCCCAATATGCTGGGAAAAATAGAACAGAAGAACTCTTTATTGCATAGATTTTTGACACAAAAATAACACTGTTATGTCTAAAATTTATTTGTTTTAATGTGAGGTGGTGGTATATTTATTTCCTTCTCTGGAGGGTGGTGGTAGCTAACATGCAGTGAAAAATGTTTGGCGTGCAGGAATGTGGCAGAAAGACAGAGTGTTAGTGCTCCCATGGTGAGAATCTGAAGTGATCTTTACATAAACATGGTGCCCATTAAGTATGGGGAATGTAATTTGCAGAAGTGACAGATCATTCTGTGTTGTCTGATAATTGCATACACTGCATCACTGGGGCTGCGAGGGAGACTAATACGGTATGGATGGGGTCGACAATGTAAGATCTAGGCGCTGTTAACGTCTTCCTTTTCTTATCTAGGTAAAAGTCTCAATGAGATTAAAAATCGCTTTCAAGAGAGACTTGGCCAAAAGGGCAGGTGTGTAATGTGTCCATTGGTGTGAATTTTGTGTGGAACCTTGTTAAAAAACTTCTGTCCCTCCTGGCGTTGCACCTTTAGGATCACAGTTAGTGGAAGTGGCTAAGACATAACTGAAATTGGCAGAGAACCATAGCTGGAGGCTAAGAGAAGGTGGGGTTTTATCAGAGGTTGGGGGAGGTCACAATGAGGCCTGAAAGAGAAGAGAAGCGAGAGAGACAGGTTTGACATCCACCTCCCTGACGTTTGCTGACTTGTTTTTGATAGAGAATGATTTGAGCTCAAGCTTTCCTTTCCTCCTCCTTCCCACTGCCTGCTGCTACACACATCAACGCAATCACACAAACACAAATGGGAGCACACACTGTTATGAAGAGTGAGAATTTACCTCATCAGAGCAGCGTCCTCAGGGCCCGAGGGGGGTCTCCTCTGCCCTCCTTTGCCTCTCTCTTTTCCCCTCCAACTCTTTCTGTTTCCCTCTCTCTTTTGCTTCGCAGAGCCCCAGAGCCGAGACCTTAATGAAGACGAATGCGAGGAATCAATTTGCGGCATCTTCCCTCCATCTGGCTGGGGCTCGTCTCTGCGCCTCAATTAGCACGGCAGCTGGGGGAGAGCTCCTCCAAAACAGCCCTATTACACACACCAGCGTCTTGCGGAGCAGCTACAGGCTACAGGCATTGCTGACAGAGGAATGCATCAAAATGAAAAGAATGTGCTACTTAAAACTTAGCAGCGAAAATATGTTTTTCTTCTGAACCAAGGACTGAAATAACAGCTTTGCCAAACTCCACTCTGCGCCATTTAATGTCCTCTAACAACCCAGCTGATCAACAACAAAGAGAATAAGTGGCTCAAATGAAGTATTTAAGTTACATTACCATTTATGGCTTGTTGAGGAGGCAAATTTGGAATCTTCACATATGCCAGTTATAGATATAAGATAGAGCCTTTACAAATATAAAGACGTGCAACTGTGCAGCTGTCCTATTCCAGTTAGACCACGAGGAAATATGGAAGCCCAAATCAATAATTACACTAATGATGAGAACCAAAGCTGAAAATACTTTTAAAGGCCTTTTTAGGATTCATAGGCTCACGCTGTTTTTTTCTACAAGACAGGAGAATCCACTGGGGTCTCAGCAACAACACAGAAGATAAACCTACCTATATACAGCTAAAAGGAGCAGTGTATGAAGATTATGTTGCTCGCTGAGCTGAGAATTCATCTCTGTTCTGTGCTTACTTGTCGATTCGACAGATACTGAATCCAGGACTGGCTGCCACCCAGACACGAATACAAATACCAGCATTTAGTGTCGTTACAATCTGCTGTTTCTCTGGATTATATCAGTGTAAGTGGAGCATTACGCAACGACCAAGATTGACCAAATATTGACATGCCGCTATCCAACTGTTGGCGTCCATCATCCTGCATATTGTATTAGCATGAAGCTAACAAATAAGGGCAATGTAGTATACTGCCAATATCTAGTTTAATCTTGGGCATTTACAGTGTAAGCTTGTTATGATGACAAGCTTGGCAATGGATGGCTGGGGCAGATTTTAACACCAGACTAAAGAGCTCAGGCAGACAGAAGCTCCGTTCCTCAGAGGGACAGCTCATTCTAAATGGGCCTACAGAGGCTCAAACAGAGGATGCCTAGTGTGGCCTGGTACGGGAGGTGATCAGGGGACTTCTTGAGGGTATTTAGCTCGAAAGGCCTAATTAACTGAGCAAGAAAGCAAGTAAGCTCACTATTTGCTCATTTGTTTGGCAGTAGCTTGCCCCAGGGTAGATGAATTGCCTTTAAGGTAAAGGAAAATTGAGACGCAAAGGAAAATTGAACTCTGGCGTGAAGTAAAGTCTATACTTTGTCCAAACACTTTAAACCTAATTTTGTTTCTCCAAATCAAGTGTTACTTTTAACTAGTGAATATTTAATTCTCCCAATCTCTCTCTGTCTCACAAACACACACACACACACAATTGATGGAAGGTATACTATCATCAAACGTTCTCACACGCTGAACAGTCCCTTATCAAACTGTGTAGGTGTACACTCACCTAATTGAGCCCCCCACCTCATGTAAGTTTTGCGTGCGATTCACAACAAGCCTCCACCATTGCTCTCTCTCTCTTTCAGTATCTCGCTACTCCTACTCTCACACCCTCCCACTCTTTACTTGTATTGATGCTCAGAACTAACATTCTGCAGATATGTTGAAGCACTAAAGTATAAGGTGATTTCAGTCTGACTTTGATGCTCCACAGCCTGTGGTTTGCAACAAAAATATGCACTGAGTTGGTGGCTAAGTGTAACTGAGAGGCATAAAAACAAAGCAGTAAAGGAGGCAGGTTAGCAGCTAGACATAGCTGCCTTCAGTTTATGCTTAGCAGCAGTCACAATCACACATATTGCACAATTATATATATATATATATATATATATATATATATATATATATATATATATATATATATATATATATATAGAGAGAGAGAGAGAGAGAGAGAGAGAGAGAGAGAGAGAGAGAGAGAGAGAGAGAGAGAGAGAGAGAGAGAGAGAGAGAGAGAGAGAGAGAGAGAGATGTGTACACAGTCTGCCTTTAAAATCCCTCCCTTCAGTACCTCTAACAGCATGCCCTGCAGTGATAGATACACACTCGGCTGGATGAGCCGTACTAATCTCCACAGGGATCAGAGATGGGGAAGACCCCCTCATGCCAACATAGAATAGCCTCTGATGTCTATGTCTATGAGTGACTGAGTGTGCATGTGTGTGTCTGAGTGTGCGTGTGTGTGTACCAGTGCTGATGAGTCAGAGTGAACACTGAGTCCTGCCTCTGGGGCAGTACTCCTCCTTGGCAGTTCCTTTGTCAGCATTAGAGACATTTCAGCCAAATGTCAAGCATGCTACCTCATCTACACATCTGTATTTACATTTGCATGTGTGTAAAACTGTTTTTGCATGAGTGTATCTCCTCCAGTTTAAATATGCATAAAGCCTCACAGGTCATCAGTAATTTTCTCTCGGAGGTGTGCCTTGGACTAACTTTTTTTTAAATCATGTTTTTTCCTGGCAAAAATCTAGGTTTCTTCCAGTTTCAGAAGGAGATATTTTTGTAAGATTGCTCATTACTTTTGTGACTGTGTAACATTCCTATCGGGGAATGAAACTAACATACAAGAAACCTCGAGCCACATTCAGTGTTCAAAGCAACAAGTACAATGCTCAGTGTGCACACTGAACCACCAGGGTGCCCTTGATAATGATTAAAAAGACCCATGAGGAGGTTAAAAAAAACCATACTGCAGCACGATACTTTCACTGTATGTCCCACCATGCTTTATGGTGCTGCTACCTCCCCCAGTCACTCCACCACAGAGTATCTACACTCTCTCTGAAGTCAGTCCACACCAATTAGCCTTTGCTACAAGCTCTGCCTTCACACTGTCAGTGCAGATCACCTGCTAGTTCAACACTGCCTATTAAAGGCCGAGATGACTGAACATGGAGGTGGGTTGAGGAGGTTTTCTCTCAGGAGTGGTGCTTGTTCACTCGCTGCATGTTTGACTCAACCAGTTAGATACAACTGCACCAATTTTCAGAGTTTATAACAAATTTTTTGCCTTTTCTCCATTTTCTTTGTCAAATTTAAGGTGAGGAAAAAACAGGAAAGGAAAGGAGGAAGTATCTGTACTTTTGACGATGTGTTTGAAAGAGTGTGTGGGGGAAAAGGATGATCAGTCTTTGTTGGTCTGTGTAAACAGAGGCATAGAAAGTAGCCGTAAGAAAGCTGCATCTCTGCTGCCCCTCTCAGGTAATGATGTGAAACTGCACACCCTCTTCTGGGAGTTTGAAATGTGTTTTGCAGACACTCTCTCCAGTCTTCGTGCCCCTCATATTTCCCTTCCAGCAGTTTCTTTCTCCCGTTTCTCCATCATTTGTTGATGCCTCTTCTTTGGATACCCATTTTCATGTTGTCTCTTTCAGCGCTTCTAATCTCTATGTCCTTGTCCTCTGCTCCTTTCCCCTCCCCCTCTCTCTGCTGCAGCACTATGGAATGGATGTCCATGGGTTAAACATACCTGTTAAAGCAAGCTCAAATAACCTGTCAGCAGAAACAAGTTAATAAAGAAGTAGTAGACTAAGGAAAGATTAAAAAAAAGGACAAATAACAATTTCCACTAAGGCAGTGATGCACTTCTACAGTCCATTGTGTAGACTGGAATCTATGGAAACAAAATTGAAATGTTCTCTTTCATTTTTCCCCAACAACTTCACATAATTGAACTGGAGTCACATTACTGGGCTAAGTCATGGAAGTCCACAAGAGACCAATAACAAGGACCGCTGGTAATGACAAAATTAATTAAATGCTGAAAGCCATTGGAGAATAGGCATGTTTTCAGTGTAGCCCAGCATCAAATTAAAGAACTGCAGTATCTCCAGAAATCCATGATTACAAATCCATTAAAACCATGCTATCCCTCTTAGTGATTGGATGTAAGGCAACCATTAGACCAACAAATGTAAACCATGCAGTACTGAAAAATTTGCTGCGTCGTGCAAACAAACCCAAATAACCCATGAAAGAAAAACAACTCATTGGACTTGAAGGTATATAGATCTAACACCCATTTATTTAGAGGTTTACACCCCAATAGTTCAGCTTTTTCAGGTCTACTTAAATGTCTTACCAGAGCATCCTGAAAAATACCACCTGGGAATACCAAAATCTTCACATTATATTATCTTTGACCCGCTTTTTGTTAGTGCTGGTACCAAAACAGGGTCACCTTAAAAGCCTTGGTGTCTTACAAAACATCTGTTTCACAAAATGGATGACTGAAGAATAAATAAATAAATCACTGAAACACCATCTGTGTAGTGCTTTGAAACCTTTTATGACAGTTTAACAATGTCACACAACCCATGCCTTTGGTACTTAAAAGAGGACGGTCATGGCAATATGATGCCTTAATGATTCCAAAAGTTGGGAAATTACAGAAACAAATTTAATAAGTGTATTTGAAGAAAGTAAACATATTTGGTCTTAAGAATTTAGATCTCCTGTGGATTTGAAATAATGTTAAAATGATGCTTTTAGGAGAGGAGTTTCAGTAGCGCTGTCCTTGGTACTGAAACAAACTACATGCTGACTGAGTTTGGAGCTGTCAATTGTGCTGAAAACGAAAGTGTAAAATTACCAAGCTCAAATCTCATACTCACAACTTTCCTACATGACAAAATATGAATCTCAGTGTATTGCTTTTAATCTCTGGTTTTCTCGTGTATAGTCACAACAATCGGATGACAAAATTGACTCTTTAGTGCCACAGCATTTGTGGGAAAGCAAATGTCTGCTGGTGTGCTGCTGTGCTGTTCTTGGGTAGTCGGAGCTTTACAGCAATGCGGTGACAGCACCACAGCTAAGTACACAGTCTTGGGAAGATGTACTTAGAGCTTTAGTGGCGTATGCTAGACAGCAAAAGCTGACTACGGAGTACTGAGCACCACAGGGATGCCAACGGGAGACACGAGAGGGAGCAAGACAGAGGGAGACGAAAAGGAGGGGAGAGAGGGAGGAGGGAAGGAAGGGGTGACAGAGGAGCTTCCATTACTAAACAGAGAGAACATTAAGAAGATTTAATTTGCCTAATGACAAAGGCAGATTCCTAAATGGCTGCGCACTATATTGTAGTGAAGCATATTCCATTAGTGCAATACATCTCTGAATATTTAGGTCTGGCTCCCTCCTTCTCCTTCCTTCCCTTTAGTTTTTTTGCTTATACCCCTCTGTGCCAGTTTTTCCATTACATAATATTGCGGACAAAAAGTACATAGAGGCTGGTGCATGTGCACCCATGCTCTCTTTGTGTCTCTACTTCTCTATCACTTCAGTGCCCCTACCCCATCGCCATCCCAAACACATACACATGGCCAAGGCAAAAAAAACAATAAAAATAAAACAAATGCTATTATTCATGCACAGATGCACACTAAAATGCAAAGAGACACATGATTACCGCGACTACAACACAAGCAAATGGAAATTGTTGTTGTGTTTCACACACTCATTCAAATCAACACAGCATGCGATTAAGATCAAAGCAAAGTTTACGTACCTAGCTCCAGGGTGTGGGTAAAGCGTAGGCATTCATAATTGATGGCAAACACACGCACAAAAGGGCCCAAACTTCATATTGCCAAAGTAACTTTACCATTACTGCTGCCAGAACTCGAACTGAGCTAAAAAGGCCAAACACAAAAGAAACCTACATTATCTCATGCAGAGACCTCGGCCAAACAAACAGTAAACAGCACATCAGTCCTCAAATGTGTCATGTTATTCATTGTGCAGAGGGAACGTGTTCATCATTGCTATCATTTTATAGGAAAGATGAATTGTTGTGTTTATTAAACCTTGGTTCTTGAAGCTTGTGTTTCTGTTAGGCTTCATTTATTTTAGGAGGTGCTCTAATTTGTTACACGTAAGCAACTCGTTTTTCTGAATTAGTGGACTAATCATGGCTAATAATTATAAATCAGAGGATTTGGTTTTGCTAGACCAGAGAGTGGTGTGAGGGCTCTAATTCACTACCATCATATTCTTTCCTGCATAGCTAGCCTTTCTTTTAGGGGTGTCCCACATGACCTTGCTTACTGCAGCTGAGTTTAAGATTAAAGATTAGGCTGGAAGAATACAACTGGGGGGGATTTAGATTGTTAAAGAGAATCTGCAGTTTTAAGCAGGGAGGCCAAAGAGAAAGGAGAGGTCTTAAAAGATACATTAAAGCTGAGCCACAGCAGTATTAAGGGATGGGGGGGTGGGGGGGGGTGGAGAGAGGCAAGGGCATGGTGTGTGTTCACACTCGCCACTTTGTATGCCTTCAGCTAGAAGCGGTGGGAGGGCTTTCGTTTTTACTCACTTTTTTTTTTTCATTCCAACATAATTGTTAATCCACTAATTGCCCCTAATTACCTGATGGTTCTAATTGGAACCCTTGATATTAGAAGAAGTGCCCTCCTGATCATCAGCAGAGAGTCATAAAAAGACCCCTAGTTGGCTCAGGGGCATGCACGTCTACATATTTATATATAGTTTTAAACAACTATGTTTATACATTAAAGACAAAGAAAATCAGAAATGAGATGATAACTGTAGAACATGCTCAGTTTATTTCTGTCCCTCTCTGCTTCCTTTTCTCTTTCTTCTGTCTTCTTTTCTCATTTTTCCTCCTTATAATGATGAGGGGTTGACATGGCAGAGGGCTTGCTCGGTTAACCAGCTTATGTAACCGTGCCCTGGCGGCTTGGAGGATGTGCTGACAGCAAGCTTTCTCAGCGTCATTAGCAGAGTTACATAGCTGGCTCTGAAAAAGAGGGAGGAGCAAGGGAGACGGAGAAAAAAGCAGAGGGAGGGAAGGAAAATAGGAAAGAAAATCTGACTAGGGAAGTTGAGACTAGGGCAAAGGAATCGGCAGGGAGAGGTAGCTAAAGATAGAAGAGGGGGTGTGTTGGAAGCAGTGAAGGCTGCCATGAGCTATGGGACCTCCAGGAGGTCTATCCCAACTCTCCCAGCTGAGCATCTAACTCAAACACTATTCATATACCGAAATCTCGCTTACCTTTTAGCCTATTTTTTCTACACTCACTGAATTCTTACTGCAGCAATGCAGCAGAACGGCCTCTCTTCCACCTATTGTTTTTTTGTCTCAAAGGAGACAGACATGAAAGCAAGAGAAAAAATTGCTTTTCTCCTATCGGGCACTCATACAGCATCCTATCGTGCCCGACATCAGAGGCAACAGAAAAGCAATTCACATGCAAATACCAATCTCCCTGTGTACTGAACACAGATTAGGAAAACAGCAACCTTGCATCACAGACCTCGAACAATGTTGGGGAAGACGTGTCAGATAACACTGATGTAACACGTCGAAAACATCAAACAGAAACGGAAACCGCGTGACAGAGGAAGCTGTCAATCAAAACGTCTGAACTGCAGCATCTTGTGAGGATCAAACAGAGTATCAAGATTCTATACCACATGAGCTAACTGTTCTTTCACATTCTCCAAGGAGAGCAATGAGTAGATTGCACAGTTAGTGCAATCAACACATCCTTTTTTGATTCGGCTATAAAACTGCCTTCCACATAAAATTAAATACTGCAACAGGAGTAGAATCAGCAGCCAAAATCTTTCTGAGCAGTTATGACCAGTTTAAATTAAGCTACAGCTGCAATTATTTCTTGGCTACGGACCTGGAGGGTGATAGGAGGCACAGAGGCACCATAATGAGGACGATGAAGTAATGATGGAGGAAAACGACATTGATATGAAATTGATAGGGGGAAGCTAAAACACACCTACAGAACTATATTTTTCCTGTTTTTCTGTTTTGTTTTGTTTTATCCAACGTACACAACCCAAAACTCCATAAAACACAGACACACACACACACCCACACTACTTTTCTCTCCCCTGTGTGGTTTAGCACAAGCAGCTTGGCAGCTGCTGTCTGTTTACGTGTTGGTATTCAAGTTGAGAATGATTGGTGGAAGGCCCAGCCCACAGAGAGCTGCGAGCACAGAGCCTGGATAAACATCCACTGGGCACAGCACAAAGACAGAGAGCGGGAAGAGAGACGCTGGGATAGACTCTAAATCTCCAATACACTTACCACCAGCAACAGTAGCAGCAGAAGAGGCACAAAATCCCCTATTCTTAAAACTTTGATGCTGATGGGAGATGCTAGCACAATCTGATGCACTTTTTCTTCAAGTGTTGACAAAACAGATGAGTTTGAAGGAAAATTTGTTTGGGAGTGGGGCATATTTAAGGAAGTGCAAAGAGCATCTACAAGGAGGAGTGTGTGGCAGGTCTGAGGAATGAGACTTGCGAGTGAATAAGAGTATATACTGTTTACATATGGAAGAGAAAAGAGGGAGACCAAGAGACTGACATATGTATTTGTTTATATGGTTGATGCAGTAAATATGGTTTTAGAATCACCAGTCAGTCAATACCTTCAGCTCTGACAGCTTGCAGTTCTCCTGCCTTTTTTTTTTTTATGTTCCTCTCATCCTATCACAGATGCACACAAACACACACTGCTGTTACTAATTTTGCTTCTCTCCTTCTCCCTCTCTCTCTCTCTCTCTCTTTCTCTCTCTCTCTCTCTCTCAACCCACTTCTTTTCACTACCGCTCCCATCGCTGCTCCTTCCCTTTTTCTCCAGAGGGGGATTTCTTTGGGACAAGTGCCATGTCATGGTTTTGTGGTTACATAACGTCTGGTTTGTCTGGTTGTGTGTGCGTGCGTGAGAACCTGGATGTCTGCGCACTGCAGTGACGTCACAGATAACAGGCTTAACTTTGACAAGCCCCCCCCCAAATGCCTCGGGGCAGTGCAGTGACACCATTTCAACACAAAACCGCAGAAACATCCCACAGCAGTGCTTAACACAGAGAGCAACTGCTGTGGGCTGATGGTGAATCTGACATCTCCACAGTAATGACTGCAACCTCAATACATTTTAAAAAAAACCCCACTAATAGATAGTGGAAAATTAATCAGTAGCAGGCTACAAATGTATTGGCTTCATCCAGCTGATTTGGGTTATTGATACATATACAAAGATCTGTATATATGAAGATCTTGGCAGGTGTACAAATAAAATTGCATCACATGGTTATTATTTTATAAATTCTTACTTCATGTATAATGTGCCTCTACTGCTCTGGGAATTTATATTTTTTATGGGTGTGATGAGTTTTATTAATTTACTGTATATAGAAAATGGCCAGCCACTGTGATGTCACTCTGTATTTTAACTGACAAAATATAATATATTAATTTGTGAGGTTAATCTATTCCAATAAGAAACATATTTTCAATATGTTTTCAAATGTGTGACTACCTAACTAGCTGTTTTCTTGCCTATAGCTAACCACATGACCAGCAAAAATAAAAGTAATCAAAAAGTTTAAAAATATCAATAAATAAATAAATAAATAAATAAATAAATAAAAGCCATCAGTGCTACCCCTCCCCCTTTCAAGTAGATGCACACATGGTATAAATGTGAAAATCCTAGGTTGTTGTCAGAAAAGTTACCTCTGACCTTGAGGTCAAGGTCACCGGGATTGGAACTCGTCTTAGTTTTTACCAGATGCAGCTATGGTATCAATTTTACAATCCTACATTGCCTCATTCTTGAGTTACTGTCACATACTTAGGTGTCCATGCTGCCCCATCGCCCCGCGGGATGACAACAGCCTCTTACGGCTGAGGGTTAAAAATGACTGCAGACAGTGCTACAGTTGTTTTTTTCCTGATTTAGTTTTTTTCTTTGTTTTTCTTTGTCCAATTAAAATGTATATTTACTAAATAAATTAAAAATGTTATATTTATTTTTCAGAACTTCTCAGAGACTCTATTGTGTCAACAGACTTATTTTGGACATTATATAAACACGTCAACAAGTATGTTTTTATTTTTATATTTCAATTTTAATTATTTAAAGGATTTTAGGTGCATGAATAGGTAATCAGATTTTGCAAAAAAAATCAAAACAATTTCATTCAACAAACTTTTTTAATCACCCAGTGACCGTGTGTAGTTTATCTTTGGATCCTGCCATGGGTTCAAATCCTAAGGTTAGGAATCACTGCCTCAGATTTACTGATGAAGTCTGAGGCAGTCTTTTTGTGATACCCACAACTGTTAGACTCACTCAAATTAAATTATTTGACCCACTTCTGTTTCATAAGAAGTGAAGGCCTATGATTTTACTGGAAGTCTCAAAGCAAGTTGAAAAGTGGATAATGCAGTGATAAAGCGTCGCCTCAGGGCCAGAACACTGCCAAATGAAGACTCCTCCTAAGCCAGTTGGTACTCACTGTGCTTTGGCTGCTGAAAGAACATCTCTAGAAGAAGGCGAGAGAGGGAGAATGAGAGATGTGAGAAATGCTACTGATTTTCTATTCTGTGTGAGGTACGCCGCCTATGTGCGTGTGTCTCCTGCAAATTTTTGCGTTTTTTCACAGCTTCTTTTAAGTAGCACACTGCAGGCAAACACAAATATCCCTGAGGCTGAAGTGGAGGAAGGGCTTGAAAATGGCACAGAGAGAATCGATTAGGACGCACACACACACTTAACGCCAAGATATTCCCTGGTTGGTACGTGCGTGCACCCGCTTTACACACACACACACACACACACACACACACCTGAATATATGTTATACAAGATCTACCCAATGCTCCCTTGCTCTTCAGTACTTACCCTCTTACATTTCTCATTCAGTCTCTCATATTCTGCCATTTTCACTGGTCTGCTACCTCTCCCCTCTTTTTTCCTTCACATTCTTACCATTATTTTCCTTAACACATGAGAGACACTTCCGTTCTCTCACTCTTCCTCTTTTGACTTTGATGAATTATTCTCTCTCCCTGTAGAGTCCAATTATATCTGACAGAATAGATTCTATGCCACCGATGTTTACCAAGCTAACTAGACATTGCCAGGACAGCGCTGCTGGTTACAACGTGGCTGTCACTTACTTGGATGAACTGAACGTATGAAACATTAAAGTGGGGTCTTAGCTGCTTGTGGCAAAAGGAAACATGACAAAGTGAGCCAAACTGTCGACAAAATGTCACTGTTAAGTGGAACAGTGAAATATCCTTCAGTGTTTCATCTTGAAGCCAGCCAGTAGGTGAATTCTTCAAGGCATTTCTGACATATTGACGAAGGTAGAGAAGTTGATTTTTTTAATTTTAACAAGGACTTTTTTCCTTTATCAACTCGCCTCCCAGGATGACAGAAAAATAAACTGATTAATAAGAAAACTGAGCACTGGCTGTGTGTGGCTGTGTTGTTTTTTTAAAGAACAAAAAAAACAAAAAGAAGATTTGATTTAGTCTGCTGCCAAGCTGCACTTGCCATGTTTGTATGGCTGCTTTTCAGTGCACTTTGTGTTTTGTAAATCACTTTGGATAAAAGTGGTTGTTAAATTATAGATTAAGCACAAACCAGAATTGCACTTGTGATGAAATTATTTTTTTTCAAGAGATCCTGGCAGACACACACATTGATGCCGGCTGGCTGACAACTGGGTGCAGGTGGTCAGAGCTCAGCAGTGTTTGATTAGGATTTCTACATAATGAGTGGATACTCATAAACTCATATACAGACAGAAATTCAAGCAGACAGAGAGACACACAAACGCTTGTCTTTCTGTGCTTGTGGGGATTCTTCTGACTATATTCAGTTGTTACTCTCATTAAAACTGCATGGTAAAAATTCACCTTTACTCTAACCTAAGGTCTTGAAACTCCCCCCAAAGAAACTGCAGTGCATTTGTCCACAGGAAGTTAGACCCTAAAACTTGCACTATAAGCAAAAGTAAGCAAAAATGTACTGTATTTGGCATGAAGTCAAACTACTGGTATTCAAGAGATCGATCAGGTTTACTTTGAGTTACTGACTAATCTTGATGAACTAAACCATTTGTAAAATAAAATAAAAAATGTAAATAGAGAAATGTTTAATGTTTTACAAACTGTTTCGAGCAACTTCCAGCCAGTTCCTTATTTCTCAAGTGGTTTCCAGAACAGACTTAGCACAGTTTTTACATTGGTCCTGCCATACATCCTCCCATTAGTCCATGCTATACACTGACATTAGAACAGTAGCTTTGACTCCCTTCGGCTGGGTTTCTGTCGCCTCCTGGTCTCAAACAATCTTTTGTGTAAACGGCAAATGTGTTAACCAGTACACCATCTAGCCACCATTCTACTCATAAGTCTAGCAGGACACTGAGGATAGGGTGACAATAATATATCTAAGCTGATTATAAGCAAAAATGCAGGGTACAACCTCAGCAAAGTTGCTAATATCATAGCACTGACATGGAGAGACAGGGAAGCTGCTTTCATATTGATATTTGTATGCACAAATGGATGAAAATCCAAAGTAAACAGTTTTAGTAAGATGTTGGTTCCACCATATACCACCAGAACAGCTTTAGTGCACACTGGGATTGACTCTACAAGTATCTGGAACCAGTCCTCCAAAACATATTCTTTCATTTGCTGATGATTGATGATTCTGGAGTACAAAATATCCCATATGTGACGCTAGAGACCATAGCAAATAATTCACCATTCATTGTGCCCATGTAACCTATGAGTCCTGCAATAGGTCACTCTCATTACATTGGAAATGTTCCATCATAGGATAAGGTGGATTACTTATAACTCACACAACTTGCTATTGATTTGGAGTGACCCATTCTAATAAGGGCACATGACCCAACCCATTCCAGCAGTGTTACAGATTTTATATGGACACACACACATATACTATAAAGGTATGTATATAAATAAAAACAGAAAAACTCTTCATGAAAATGTACTCAGCTGTGGGATTAAAAAAAAGGCAATTCTGAAGGGCATTGATCTGCCTTTGTGAAATATCAACTACGCATTCAGCCACACTTGGCTGAGCCTGCCAATCGAACTCAGCAAGTCACGAGGAGCATGTGAGAGTGTGTCTGCACACATGTGTAGGAAGGTGGGTAGTGAAAAGACACTGTATCAGCTATCCAATAAAAATGGGATTATGGGAATAAGATAGGTGAGTAAAGTGATGTCTGCAGTCTTTGGTTCAACATTAGTGTGAAACTAAGGCAATCTCTTGGCAGTGTACTCACACAAACTCTGACAGGCTTTCCTCTGAGTTACCCATGCCCGGGGAAATGTGCTGAGTTAAGAGTGCTTCATTAAATCCTCTCACACATAAACACTCACCGCTCCTTTACCCGCTATAAACGTGCAGGTGCAGAAACACATATTAGTACAAGTGCATACACACCTGAAATACATACACACAGAGACGGGACCCTTGACACCCACACAGTAACCTAGCTGGCACACTTCTTCCACCTAACTGTTATTGCATTGGCTGTATGATGTAATGACCAGCAAGGTTTTGACTCCTGTTCTTGAGGGCTTAAAGACATCATGGGCTTTCATTCAACAGAAAGGGACATACCAAGGTCAGTAAGGATCGAGGCTCAGTCGAGGCTCAGTGAAGAAACTAAACTGAGGCATAAAACAAAGTGGGATTGAAAGGAGCAGAGAAGCAGTTTAGTGCCTGTTTGAGTAAATAAATGCCAATAAATCTGAAGTGTTTTAAGAAACACATCTTCTACATATTTAAAAACAGTAGATAAAGAAAATTTTCACAAACACAATATACTTTTAAAAGTATTGGCCCCAGAACACTAAAATCTCAACAAACATGAATTAGAATTATTACCTTGGAAAAAAAGCTGGCTATCCCAGCTGCCATACTGCAAGAAGCAGGTCACACCCCAGACAGGTCTCTAGCCTGTCGCAAGGCCAACACAAAGAGACAGACAACAACTTGCACTCACATTCACACATATGTGCAATTTAGAATCACTATTAACTTAATCCCACTAACAATGTGTCTTTGGTCTGACATCAGGTGGTGAGGTCAAACCCAGGACAGGTGCCTGCTCGACTGACATATCAATTTAAATTCCAGTGGAAAATGAAATACCATGTGATCAATTACAAAACCATCTTGCTCATTACAGTTTGCTCACTGGATAGTGAACTAACCACTAATCTTTTTTTTTTTCTGAAGAAAGATTAGATGGAATTTTAACCATTGCCCATAATTATGGCACCCATAATTCAAAAGCTTTGTTGTACTGTTCACAATGGCTAGCACAGCCCATGAGTGCAACCCTCATGTACCCCTTGACATTCGATTAGTAAAGGTACACCTATTATATACACATTTATAGCATGTATCTTTTACGGAACAAGAGCTGAGAGAGGCTGAGAGCATCACCTCTCTTGACATCAAGCTCTGCTCTCCCGTGGCCACAGATACATCAGCAGTTTCCTTTATCGCTGGAATATGGAGATATCCAGCATGTTCATGCTACTGACATCACCCTTAAACCACTGGAAACCAACTTCAGCAACATTAAACCCTAAAAATCCTGCTGGCATTTTCCATGACGAGTAATGTGAAAAAGCCTTGATAGTTATATAAACTGTCAAGATTTTTAGTTAAGTTCAGAGTTTACCAACATAAAAGCATATCCCAGGAGACATTGGCTTTAAAAGTATCTAACCAGGAAAACCTGGTTCAAACTGCAAGTGTACTCTCCCTAACCCTCCCTAACCCATGTAAGACACTATAGATGCTTCCAGATTAAATAACTAAAATGGATAAAAACTTTAAATAAAGCAAGGTAAAATACTTTGAGAAACAATATTTGAGACTTCCTTTTGATACGTAAGAAAAAAACAAGGCATTCTTTATCAGCTGTAGCTCCTTCAGGTCAGCCTTGTGTGAAATTTGGATTGCAAGTCGTGACTGCATTTGGTTCATTTCCACTTGTTTAACTTTTCATACTGCTTTATTGAGCAGAGAAAGCGAATGCAATGATAATATTACTGGCTCTTGAGGTTAAAAGAAAATTACCAGACATATAATCATAACCTTGAAATGTATGTTACAGTAATAAGAATAATTAATAATCACAGAGCCCACTGGGACAAAAAAAATCCTTTTGCTTTCACAGAGAATGAAAAAGACAATCTGTCAGTATCACAAATAATTGAAAAAGCTATGACATCTATTGGTAACAGCAGAGTATAATCAGACTGAAACACTGCTAACACCACTGCTTCTTACCTACCATCCACAGGGAACATACTGATCTTTTTAACGCTGATATTGGGAACAAAAATAAAAATTTCCCCACACAATCACCAACACAACATCACTTGATGTCCGCACTATAAAGCAGGATTTGTGTTTATCTAGGTAAATTCAGGGGCAAACTTGGGTTTCCGGTGTTATCAGCGCAGTTCACTTTTTACACCATGGAGATATACTCAGTTAAACATACAAGCTTATCAATATTCAAACTTATAAAACTGAACTGCTATGAAATCACCAAAGACCAAGCAATTCACAGAAAAATAGCATCCCCAATTTCGGACGATTCCTCTGACCTTGATGTGCAGACGGTTTTAAGTCTTGTAATAATAAATATTGATTCTTAGACACAACTTTGTTCGATTTCTTTTTCTTTTGAATGCAAAGAATCTTTAAACTGTTTTATTGTTTGATAAGCATTTATATATGATCCTAAAAAAGGACAACTATTTATATTTGTTGACCTTATGTATATATGTTTTAAAGTAGGCTAAGACTGCGTTCAAATTCTATTTTCATATATGTTCTTTCTCAAAACATTAAACACAGGGCTTTAGCTGGGAAATGTCTTCACATTTAAATATTAATATTAGGGAATAACATGTATAATCAACCAGATTCTCCCATGTCCTAATGACAGGACTGTATTAATAATAAGTTTGCTAAGCTGGTATTTTTGCCAGCTTAAATTCCTGGCTGCCATCAGGCTAAACTTTATAAATCTAGCAATGCTCCAGTCTTACTGATCAGAGCACTTATCCAGTTGATAACCACCTTTGTGTTACTCCTTAGCTTGATTGCTGATGTTAGGATAAGTGTCCTTTATCGGGGTTTCTCTGTGTTAGGGTAAGAACTATCTGATTATGCTTCATCTCACAAGTCTTTCACTAGAAACGATTGGATGAAGGAAGTTAAAAGAAGAAACAACGAGAAGAACTGAGCAGAAAGAATGAACAGGTGGCTGCTGCTTTTGTTGACCTCACAAACCAACTTCTAATGACATATAAATGAAGTCAGAGCAACATTTCAAGTTGTTTTAATTATCAAATAAAGAATCAATTATATATCCACAGCAATCTGTCTTTACAATAAATAGGAACTTTACCCCTTTCAAGATGGTTTATTTGCAAAATTTACACACCATAAAAGGATACTGAAAGTCAAATTAGATTATGAGAACAATAACCATCTCTACTAAGATGAGATTAAGTATGATAGTGATGATATTCTTCATAGCTGTGTTGGTTTCCAGGGCTCTGCACACTCAAAGACTGATGGCTGATATAGAAGTGGCTGAGTAAATGAGTGATCAACCAACTTAAGCATATGAGGGAGAACATCACTTCATATAGTAATAAACGATGATGGCTCGGGGATTCCATCATCTGAAGACATGAGAATTGTGTTATTTATGGTAAAAAGACCTTGAAGCATGCCATTAGCTTAATACTCTATGATGAATAGATAGCTACTAAGACTATGTGCATTGACAACTGATGGCGGGGTGCCAGTGTAGTCTGCTGGCATCCTGCCAGAACACTCAAGGGCCAGTTAAGCCATATGAGCTAGGTTATCAAATAGCATAGAGCTTCAAAATTATTTTGAATTCTCATTAGACCACACAGATGTTGCAGAAATCTCTGCGATCTCCACTGCATTTGTCAGAAAAGAAAGAGAGACACTCAGGTTTAATCTTAAGTTAGTTAAGAGAATGTGTTCGTCTGAACACAACCTCTCAATTTGCATGTAAGTGCCCAACATTATTGCATGCTATTTTAACCCCTCCACCACACCAGCATCCACGTGGAGGCTCAAAGCTGATAGCTATATGATTAGGCATGGAGCAGACAGACAATTCTTACTATATTCTTCTACTGTAAGAAGCAATTTCAATGAGAGCTGTCTGACTAAATTGTTTTTCTGTAACTTAAGGACATGGAGTGTTTGTCCAGAGAAGAAGTGCTCTAAATGACTAATCTCACTCACCTGATGTTTAAGGTATTCTTAATGCTTGAAAATGTAAGTGAGCGAATGAGTGAGATGAAATGATCAAAGTTCTGGTTGCAGGAGCACAAGGAAAAGTCAAAAAGTACACACACCACACTTTTGTGTATATGTGTCACACTAGTTTTGTTTGTACACACCCACTGAGGCATCTTGACAATTACAGTGTATGGCACTGAAAGCCTGCAGCCACATCCCTGCTGGAGCAGCATCCTGCATCACTACACTCTCTACACAGAGAGCACAGTTAGAGGACACACAACAAGCACTGTACAAACACTGTCACAGGAAGTTGTGCTAAAAGTGTAGAGGACAGATGCATACTCAGCTGGGGAGAGCAGAGCAAAGCTAAAAGCATCGAAGGGCACACCCAACACCGCCGTCACAATGAGACCGAGGGAGACAGAAACAGGAAAGAAGCAAAACTGACAGCGAATGGTGAGTAAATCAGGTAGCAAAATCCAAACAAAGCATAAACATCAACTTCAACCTTGAAGATGTGTCAGTAAAGCTTCACTTTAAAACCAATCATGTCGGAAGAAATGATGGAAAAAAAAAAATAAGACTAGAGCGAGATGGAAGTCTGACCACCTTCAACGCTTTTGTGGCTAAGGGAAGTAATCTAAAGTGATATCTAAATTAATTCCAGTTGATTAAAAAATTAAAAAGGGAAAAAAGAGTGAGGGGGAGAATACAGAAAGAGCTGATCTGAAACGACCTTGAGTAAAGACAGGGCAGGTGTTTGGCAGTGGGTGGATGTTGGTGTGTATGTATCCCTGAATATAAATCTGTCATTATATTTGCAGAAGCAGGCAGAGTGGGATTGCATCACATATGAAAAATTAAAACCCCTCAAAATTTCTTTCTAACTTCTCAGTTTTTCAGTTATGAATGGTACTGGGGAAAGATGAGCAATATTTTCTTTGTGAAACAGTTGTGAACAACATTTTTTAGGATGCCATATATAATGTAAACGATAACAGAATGCAAATTTTTGCAAATCTCAAACAGAAATCAGGTGGAATGTTTAAACTGAGAAAATGTACCGAGCATTTGCTCTCAACAACGAATCATAGAAGAGTTGGAACTGGGCCATATTTCCTATTGTGTAACATCACCTTCTATTTTAACAACAGCCCATAAATGTCTGGGAACTGCATACAGTCACTGGAATTTTGGGAGAGCAATATTGTCTGACACCAGCTGTTCAATGGTCCTGGGTCTTCTTTGTCTTATTTTTCATTTTGGTTTCATAAAACTGTTTTCAATTCATGAAAGGTCTGGACTGCAGGTTGCCACATCGTTATTTGGACTCTTCTAAGAATCTGAAAGCATAGTCTTCCCTGAAAAAAAAAAATTGTCATTTGGAAGGGAACATATGTTGCTATAAAACCTGTTTCAAGCATTGATGGTGCCTTTCCAGATGTGCAAGCTGTTCATTCTATACTGTAGGAACTAAGGCACCCACTGTAATAATCATAACATGTTGGATGGTCCCTGTCCTCTTTAGTCCAAAGGGCCAAGCGTCCATGTTTTCCAAAAGAATTTAAGATTTCGACCACAGTCTGACAAAACACAGACTGTAGTCAGACAAATAGTCAAAGTTCATTTAAAATGGACTTTGGCCAACAGAATTTGACAATGTTTCCTGATCATGTTCTGGATTTCTTTGCATTATAGAGCTTTAACCTGCATTTGTGGATGGTACAGTGAACTGTGTTCATAGATAATGATTTCTGGAAGTGTTTCTGACTCCATGCATCAATTTCAAATAGCAGAATTATGTCTGTTTTATGCAGTAATGCCTTAGGACCCTTTCACCCTTGACACAAATGTCTCCAGATTCTGTGAATATTTTGATATTGTGCACTGTACATTGTTACGTTGAGGAACAATTTGTAGATGCTGGGTTTTGGGTTTTTTTTTTTTTTTGTTTTCTTGTAGGTTGGTGAACCTCTGCAATCTGTACATTTAAGAATCTCAACTCTCCAAAATGCTTGTTTTGTACCTAATGACGTTGATGACATCTTGGCAGTTAATCTAATTACTCACAAAATGCTCCTCCAGCAGTATCTTCTTAGTAACACTTACTTTTTTCAGCGCCTACCCAACCTACCAGCCCAACTTTTTTGAGATGTGTCGTTGCCATCAAATACGAGCTAATATTTATCTTAAAATTGTACGCTTTCTTAAAACAACATTTAAACATTTCACGTTTTATTGTAAATAGAATCTGGGTTTATGAGATTTTAAAATCATTGCATTTGGTTCTTATGAACATTTTACACAGTATCCCAGCTGTTGAATTGAATTGGGCTTATTTGATGCTGGTACCGCTTTGAAATTCTTTACCTTTGCTAACTTATTCAAGTACCAAAAACACAAAAAATGTGTTTTTGGTACTTGAAGCCCTGTACTGGATGTGAATTGAATACTCTTCCTTCTGAATAGCAGTCAACACAATTTTAATATGTGAGCAGCAGTCTATTAACTTCAAATTTTGCCAGAAATAAATTTCTCTTCACACATTGCTTCTTCTCATCATTACTTTCTGTGGTGCATTCCTCCTTTTTCATTAAATTGCATGTTTGAAAAGAGGGGCAAGATATACCCTTTTCAAGAGCTGCACAGCAAACTGCAAACCTGCGAGAAGTGATAAAGTTCACAGAGTTTAGCCCACGCTCTACTCTCTAGTGTGCTTTCAGCAGGAAGGGACAACGCAGTTTGTTCTGTCAATGTTCACACAACTGGCTTTAGCACAGCCAGTGTGTATTGACTCTGTGGCCTTCATGTCCATTGTGCACACACTTTACTGACTCATCTCACCCACAGATGCATTCAAAGACATTGATTATTTCCGCTGCAGCCCATCCATTTTTCTCTTTCTCTCAGTTAGTTTCTCACCTTTACCCTTTCTATCAAAATGTTATATGTTTATACTCTTAGTCCAATTCTGTGAACAGGGACATTTTGCAAGTGAAAGCAGCCCCCATTCTCTAGCCTTATCTAGTCTTTCCTGTTCAGACTGCTGATCCCTGAGGTCTGATCCAAGGTGGGAGTGTAGATTCAGGAACTGAACAGACAAGTTTTCTGGCATTCTCGGAGGGTCAGTAACGGATTAGGGGTTATAGCTTGGGGTTGGAGCGGGTCGGGGAATTATTGCCGCGTCACGTAAGTCCAGACATACTCTACTTATTTGCTAGCAGCCCAAAGCTCCCAGCGGAGCTCCCCTCACAGACAGTATCCTAAATTAACATTCTGGAGCTGCAGACAGTGGCAGTAAAAAAACAGATACCCTGGTCAAAGCCATTGAAAGTTACACACAACCACACACTGAAGTCTGACTAACTAGAAATGTAGGTTCACTCACAAAGATGAATTACGCTGCTCCCACAGGTGCGATAACTGAATAAATAATTATATGAATTTATAAGGAAAACTGGCACAGGCCTCCAAGTGTGTGATGATTTACTATTGCTACAAATGTACAGGTGTTGTCAGCATTCAGGGTGCCATTTTACAAATGCTATTTACAAAGCACTGTGTTTAAAAACACCTGCTATTCTTAAATTATTGATATGAAAAAATGTTTACCTGGAACACTGTAACTCCTAAAACTGATGAGGTGAGGTGTGATTGGAGGTGTTTGGATAAGTATGGAACTGTAAGTTGCCCACATTCTTGTGTACTAGGTGCCCAGAGCCTAGTGCACAATGCAAAAAATAAAGACTAAGCCAAAAAACAAGAATTCCATTTGCCTTTACGGGTATATGACACCAATAAAATGAGTGAAATCAAAGGAATTATATTTTCAAGTCATGTTATCACTAAGTGAAAATTCAACATTAGAATTAAATAGAAAAGCGACTTCGAATATATTTTGCCTGTCCTACTGACATCCATAAGTTAGCAAAACAATAGGAACACAGTCCTGTATTGTTTCTACCACCTACACCTAGTACAACAACCCTAACCTGCTCTTAAAACCTCAATAATAAACATAAATAACAATCACTTTTGATACAAACTCAAGGACTGAAAATGTATAACCTTCTAACTATATTGGATTATAAAATACCTGAGGAGGTCTCTGTAATAAAGTGCTTGCTGAATGTATATTATATAAACAGCATTTATCATGATGAAGGCAAACTGTAAGCAGTTTGCCATCTAACTGAATGACCAACTGCTACCTTCTCTGAAACACCATGGCACAAAACCACATCAAGCAATTCACATAATTTCTTTTTTTAAATCACAGATTTGCAAACATTTGAAGAAATATATTTATTTGGAGGATATTCATTATATAACACTTTTCTATTACAAACGTACCACATGGCGATGCAAAACAATACCAGCTGTGGATAGAGAAGGGTCAGCAAGCTGACTGCAGGGGTGAGCAGTGAAAAACACAAACTGACTGTTAGATTTCAACTTTTATCTTTGAAAAATATCCACTGTCCTTACAGAAGTTAAAACTGCTTCTCACCAGGCAGGCATCAAAACAAACTACAGACCATCTTGCAACAAGATCACACCAGCTGCTCTGCATGCTTGACCTTGACTACTTAGCAGTCATTACTAGATTATTACTGCTGTTTGTGGGCTCTCTGTGCTCCTCTTTTCTGTCTTCTCTCTCCCACAACTGGTTGTGCAGTTGGCTGCCACTAACTGGGCCTAGTTCTGCCAGATGACTCTTTCTATTAAAAGGGAGTCGCCAAGCACATAAAGGACAGTTGGTCATTGGGGTTCCACCTCAAATATTGAGAGATTTTTCTTTTACCATATAAAATGGCTCTGAAGACTGTTGTTGTTCACTGGGGCATAGCTTGAAAACTCATGCACTCACAAATATTCATTTCTCAGACCGCACCGTCTCCGAGTCACGTCTTATACAGTTGTGATGATATTGTTGGCAAAAATCTGTCAGGCAGACTGATGGGGTTAGATTTTAAAAATGGACCGCAGCCCTGAACTTTCTCTATATAACCCATCGGAGATTCATGTGAGAATAAGTCTTTAACCTGCAAGCTCTCTAGTGCAAAGGTTGAGAGGCACCCGATGTGAAAATAGATAGAATAGATAATCGTCCAATGAATTCACAGTGATCGAGTGGGTGTCATGCCTCTCTCCTGCACGCTCTACCCAGGCAGCTCCGTCATCCAAGCTAAACAGAGCATTTCTATTACTGGTGAAAATGTTTTTGAAGAGGTACTATCTCCTGCTGTGTGCTACATGCATGAAAGGGCAACTTTGGAATGAATTTCTCCTGAGTTTGTGTGGAAAAGGCTAAATAAACACCTACACCGCCTTTGTGGTAGTTCCAACAACTGTAGATGTCTCCAGGATTATATTTTCCCGAGATGTCACATAAATAAAGACAGACAGGCAGAAAGACTCACAAGGTGAAAATGATACCAGGCACACCATTGTTGCTAGTAATCACACAGATCAAAAACCTAGACACATGCTTATCAAAAACAAAACGCACACACAGACACACTTGCTATCCACATTCTATGTAGCATGGTAGAGAGAATCAATGTGTCAACACAACAAAGCCAGGGTGATGGCCTCCTCGCGGCATGACAAGGTGGAAGATATTGAGTGCCTGCCCCCTGATCCCAGTGTTGAAGGCAGACCCTCTAGGGAGGAGAGAGAAAAAGGAAGCAAGGAGATGGACAGACAAGAGACGGCAAAAAGTATAGAGAGGGGGAGTAATGATGGGAAAAGAATGAGACAGGCAAGACAAAGGTCTAAGAGGCATTGTGTAAGAGGCAGAGAAAGGGTGGGGGCAGAGATAGCCATGAGGTGAGACAAAGGTAGATAAACAGTACATATGAGGGAGTGAGAGAAACTGATCATGATGAAGCTCAAAGAAAGACAGCGTGTATGTGCTTGGTGTATAGCTGTTCCTTCAGGTAATGGCCTGAAGTTATGATGATGACAAGACAACAGATATCACTAGAGCTTTTATAAATTACTGGAGAGTCCTTATAAAGCAAAGTAAAAAGAAGAAGTGGTGTACAAATTCATTTAAGACTTTTGTACCCAACATAGCATTAATATAAAAGAAGTAATTACTGCAATACTGCAGTTAGTCATCAACAGTTATAATGGCTAGGTTCCTCCTTTGCTTCTCACAAATCTTTTCTTGGTTTGCCATAACACATTATTCTTGTTTTTGATATTGTAGCATAGAGTTCAAGAACAATGCACCAAACACAGGACACACAAGTGTGGTGAGCAGAACAAAAAAGGCGAGCTTTAATCACTAAAACATGGAGTTGCTGGCAAAACCTTGAAAAGAAGCTCAACAAAAAAAGGTTTGAAAAACCAAAAGTACAAACCACGGATGTTGAAGACGGAATTTAGAACATGGGCAACACAAGGAAGAACACAGGGAACACAGATGAAGTGACACAGGGAGAAACAAACACACACACATACACACAAACACTGGGGCTCTTTCTGTGCCTTGGATCTCTGTGATACAAGAAGAGCATTGCTGCTGCAGTAGGAATATATAAGTGTGCTATATCTGGATATCTATATGAATTTGCATCTGAGGGCTATATGAGCTCACTCCCCACAACAATACTGCATTGCAGAGGATTCCCCTGGAATCCCTCTACTCTGTACTAAGCACACATAAAGTAAAGATGCAACTCTTTCCAATACGTTATGTCTGGTTTTCACATATTCTTCCTGCATGCACACACACATGGGCATTCAGGTGTTCAGAGAGAGGGATCTGTCCATCTGAATGCATCATTGCACTTGGGAAAATGTGCTTTTAAATGAAGAATATGAATTAGTAATTACAGTCATATATATCATGTATTTTGATTTGCATTTATTATTGAGTGTGTATGCCTCCATTGGTGTCAAAATTCGTTTCATGTAGAGTATATGCTGGATCGTGTATGCCTACAATATTTGTATGTTTGCTCTGGAATAAAAAGTGTGTGTGCCTGTGTGTACACGTGCCCATGTGTGTTCACTGAACACGGCTGGCTTCAGATCCCTGATACCCCTGCTCTGGGAAAAGAGGGAGGCAAGGATAAAAAACGAGCGGGTCCAATCCTCTGAAGTGAGGACTGTGTTTGTCAGAGTGAATTTATTTATCAGAGAAATTAGCATTGAAATGATTCTGGTGACAGACTTGCCCCTGATATCTCTGATGGCAGACACCCAAAATGTTTATGTTTATGTTTACAGAACTTGCGAGGAGAGTAGAAAGGGACGGCGGTGTAACAAAGAGCGAGGGAGTTTTTAGAAAAAAAAGACGACTAGGGGAGATAATAAGAGAGGTAAGATTAGGAAGCATAAAAAGCCAGGACAAGAAAATTGGAAGAAATGCCGAAAAGAGATAAAATATGTACGAAGACAGAGAAAAAGAACAAGACTCTAGAGGACAAGCTTCACTGTAGAAATAGTTGAATTGTGAGTCACACTTGATAAGGACTTCAGCTAAAAAAGAGTGCGCTCCTCCTACACAGAGGGAGTGAGAAAAGAAGAGCATACAAAAAAGAATAACAGAGAAAGATACTTGCCTTTGTAGGGGAGAGATATTGCCTGTATAGAAAAGATGCTATAAGAGACAAATATGTAGGGAGCGAGGGTTAAAAAACAAAGGCATTAAATGCATCAAAGAAGTCTGGAAAAGAAAAGCAAAGAAGCGTGGTCAATGTAGCTGAAGACCTCAAGATGAAAACTTGTAAGAGGACGTGACAGAGAAAGAGAGAAACAGGAAACCAAGGACTGGATAAATTAGGTTTAAAAAATGGTGTGGAAAAAATGAGGCAGGTGCAAGTATATAAAGTATGTACGTCTTCTTTTATGTGCAGAGTAATTTAATCCCACCTATCAGCCTTTTATTATTAACCTGCGTATCGCAGTATGCCTACCTGCTGAGCTTCACCGCTGGCTATGGCAGACAGCTGAGAGACAAATGCAAAAGAATAACAGTGTCAGAAGAAGAAACAGATGAAGAGTAGAAGAAAAGGGAAGAGGGGGGAGAGAGAGGACATTTGCAAATTTGCTTCTGGAGAGTGTTGCCATGGTAATAGATACACTAGTGGCTATGTGTGAAAGTGTGCATATAAATTTTTGTGAATTTCTGCTATTATAAATAAATATCTCAATTGAATTTTCTCATTTATCGCACCTAAGCTTTTAATGTCAGGGTCTGTCATCATAATCCCCACCTCTCAACCACATTCATGAAGCTTATTATGTGTGCAGGCATCCCAGCCGGCATCAAGGCAATCTAATTGCTAAATCGAATGTGTGCTTTCATAGAAAATGAATCAAGTCAAAGTTTCTCTTAAGATTCATAAAGCTTAACAGAGTCTTTGGCTATGATTCATTAATAAGAAATGGAATAAAACTCTGCAGATAAAACTTGAATTGCTATGACGTCTGACTGTGACTAAACAGGGAAAGATTGCAAAACATTATTCATTATAGGAGCTCGACTGTAAGCAAATCCATAGGGGATCTATGAAAACCTTATTAAATCATGCAATACAGCTTCGAATTAACTACTTAGCCTCTTCATTTGTGTTGATGATTCAAGAAATCAAAAGCTTCAACTAATGCTGTTTTGGGCCAGGCAATCAGGCAAGTAATTGTTTGCTGTACACTGGCCAATATCATCATCCAAATTTGCACTAATAACATAATCAGTGCACACGCTAATGCAGAATTACCCCAAACGCAGACTTAAAAGTGAAGCGAAGCCAACAAATTTTAAATGCTCGCACAGCACCGCATTAAGTATGGCTTTTTTTAAAAACGAATCATATCGTCTACATTTACCTTAGGTTGTTTTTAAAAGAGATAAAGCATAAGTAGCAAAGTAAACAATCTGGGCATATAATCTTCTGGCGCTGAGATGCTACGTAAATCCCTCACAGGCTCAGATATACAATTTACCCTTCTGTTTACCTCTGATTTTGCAATTAAGCAGCATAATAAAGAGACAAAAAACATCTTGAATTGTTTTTATTTAAAAATGCATGCATAAATAAAATAGTACAATGAATAAACAACTCAAGGGGGAAAGATCCACCTAGTTTTTTTTTTTTTCAGTGCCTCACATAGGGCATCATTTTTATTTATTTATTTTGTGGGTGCTGGAACAGAGGTAAGAAATTGCATAAGCATTCTGCAAGTTTAACTCTGTGTTTTTTGGCCGTTCTTTCTGTTTATTTTCAGTTTCATTATGGTTGGCTAATTAACCGCTATCTTACGAGTGGAGGTTGGATGTGTAGTCACTCTCTCCCTTTCACTGCGGTGATTGCAGCAGTGCTTGGGTGTTGGGAAGAGGCGAGGATGTTTCTGGGTCACCAGCTGCCTATGTTTTCTGCAAACACAGCACTGCTAGACCTCACCAGCTGTTTTCTCTCACCATCTCTATCCCTTCGAACTTCTTCTCATTCTCTCTCTCTGTTTTTTTTTTTCTTTTCTCGCTACATGTTTCTCCATGCTGGTTCCAGATGCCTGCCTGCGGCTAAAAGAAAATTAACTGTCTCCTCTCTTACTACAGCCCTACTACTGTGTGTAATTTTGTTTGCATAGTAGAGATAGGAGAGACTTAGGCAAGTCTGAAACATTAGGATACATCGATCATTAGTAAGTGAGTACGGGAGAGAGAGAAAAAAAGAGAGACACACAGAGGAGATAGAGGTAGTGGAAATGCTTCGTTTCCGTCGTGGCTATAGTGTCATCACTGGGGTGTGTTGATACAGAAATTATGATTACTGTCTATTTTCTAATTCATTAAATTACAGCTCTACAGCATTACAAATGACATGGAGATTCAAAGAGAAAAAGAGGAAAAAAATGTAAAATATAGTAAGGAAGAAAAAAGAGGACAGATAGAGGGGGAGAGAGCAAGAATGCAAATGAAGCTGGGAGAAGAATAATTGGACAAGTGTGATAACTTAACCCTACAGTGGTTAAATATCCGTAAATGGGATCTATTTGGTGGCACATGTATGAAGCCACAGTGATAATAAGTGTGTTTTAATGTATGTCCCATAAAGGCTGATGTTTGATTATATACAGTCTGTGTGTGTGTGCTCTCGTGACCATTTTCTTCTCTTTCATCGTACAAGCAGCCCATCTCCTCTTCTGAATAACAACACTGTGCGCAGACAGTTTAGTTTCGTGGGTGTTGAGCAATTAAAATTTAAATGCCTCAACTAATGAATGTGGTTTGCTAGTTATTGCAAGTCTGCACTGCGAATGTAATCTTGATCAATAAGTTCTGGGCTCTGAGCTAATCTCGTCATGGGCCGCACGTAGAGTCCTATTCAATCTTTGTGTTTTAGCGATAAAAGATCAAACACTGTCACGCACGAGAATTTATGCTTGGAGGTCACAGGCATCCCTCATACAGAGATATCAAGTCAAGATGAGCACACATTGTTAGATCTCTTCCAAAAGCACACCAGTAGATTAATGGCTTCTCTATTTCTCTCTCCCTCTCCCTCATTTTATATCATTTAGAACAATATGATCAATATATACATACGTATACACACACACACACACACACACACACACACAGACGATAAAGCCATATGAAGTCAACTCACTCACTTGCAAACTTCTGCACTGTACACAGACACATGGAAAGAGGAGATAGTAATGCTTAAAGGCAACACTAAGGCCGATTTGAATTTAAAAACAAGCGATCAATCACTTCAAGCAAAGATTATCATTTCACTCGCACCCTCTGAGCCACAGCTGGTAAAAAAAATGTTAAGCACTCTGACAGCAGCCAATACGCCCTTGAACACACTTCACACTACCACAGTTCAGTATATCTACTGGGAACAGTTAGAGCGTGCTCCACCAGCCCCACCATACCATCACATGTATCAGCTCTTCAATAAAGAAATATAGAACTTTGCTTTTTAGCAACTCAATATCTCAACCACATCAAAGCACTCTGCTCCTGTGTGACCCTGAATACATATTTTCTTATCAGAATCAGAATTTCTACAGGTATTTTTCTGCTGAGGTAGCAAAGGTTTAACACTATGGCTATTCATCCATCCATTATTTATAGTTTCCCGCTAGCCAAATCTTAACCAAAGAGGGTATTCATTAAAATGTGCGTGTCTTTATATGATCTTATATAATATCCTACTTGCTTACAATTTTATGAGAAAGCGAGTTGTATGTTTAGAGTTAAGTTACTTGATCACCCGACTCTCAGATAAACATTCCTAGGGTGGCTTAGCATTAAATCAACTATCTGCCTTTCAAATATTTATGTATTATATGCATACTTTATTTGTTCTCATGTAAATACATGTAAATGTGCATCTCTCTCTTATGCTGTCAGCGATTCTCATTCATCACAACAGGTTTTAAGTCAGCAAATAGAAATAAACTGATTTACTTCTTTTTAGCTTACTAGATCTATTTTTTTTATCTTTGTGTATTGCAGTCACTAAATGCACATGTTTGTTGATAATCCTCTGCAAACATTTTTTTTTTCATTCTAACTTGAAATAGTTTGGGCTTCACAATGAAGATGTATTCGCAGGGTTTGTTTTCACATCTGCTGAAGAGGGAAACAGAATTGCAATTACAGGACACATGAGTGATGATTTATTTTTTTCCCCTATTATCACTGAATGATGGGTTTCAATGTGAAAGAAAAAACATGTAATAGAGAAAATTGTATTCTGAGTAGATACAAACTCTCTGGCCACTTCATTGGATACACTTTGCTAGCATGTTAGACGACCTTTTGTTTTCAGAACTGCTTTCATTTTTCATGGCAAAGATTCGAGAAGGTGATGAAATCATTCCTCAGAGTTTTTGGTCCATATTGACAATGATAGCATCACACAGATGCTGACAATTTGCTGGTTGTACTTCCATGATATCAGTCTATGTTCCACCACATCCCAAAGTGCTCTTCATATCAGATCTGTTGAGTGTGGAGGCCAATGCAGGAAACTCACTGTCATCTATAATAAACAGTTTGAGATGATTTGAGCTTTGTTACATGGTCTGTTATCCTGCTGGAAGCAGCCATCAGAAGATGAATATACTGTAGTGATAAAAGGATGGACAGCAGCAATAGTCAGATAGGGCATGCCATTTAAATAGTGCTCAGTTGGTACTATGGGGCCCAAGAGAGTCAAAATGTGCCAACACCTACCTAAACTGTTCATACAAGGCAGAATGGCTCCATGCTTTTATGATGTTTATGCCAAATTATGACTCTACCATGTTAATGTTTTCAATACTTTTACTGTCCAGTTTTGGTGGGCCAGTGTAAATTGTAGCCAGTCCAGTTTTTAACTGACAGGAGTACCTGATGCTGTCTTCTGCTGCTGCTACAGTCCATTTGCTTCAAGCTTCAATGCGTGCTGTGTGCTCAGAGATTTTCTTCTGCATGCCTTGGTTGTAATGAGCTGTTATTTCAGTTATTGCTCCTACCAGTTCAAAGCAGTCTGGCCATTTTCCTCTGATCTCTGACATCAACAAGCTATTTTCACCCAGAAAACTGGTGCTCACTTGATAGTTTCTCTTTCTGGACCATTCTCTATAAAACCTAGGAGATGGATGTGCAGAAAATAGCTGTAGATCAGTAGTTTCTGAAGCACTAAGACCTGCCAGTCTCACACCAACAACCATGCTTTATTGAGAGTCTTTATAGATCATCTTTCTTCCAGATTCTGGTTCCTAGTTTAAACTTCACCTTGTCATCTTGACCATGTCTACATCCACAAACGTGCTGAGTTGCTGCCATGCGATTGGCTGATTAGATATTTGCATTACCCATCAAGTATACACCTCCATGCAAAAGTCTTGAGCCACTGCTAATTTCTTTATATATATTACTTCCAAGGAGCTACACTTTTTGGTGGCCATGGTAAAAGACCCTCTTAAATATTTACTTTAATGTTGAAGAAGACTGCAAAATAGATTGCAAAATCAAGGAATGTGATAATGGCAGGGGGGTAGGCAGAAATGACACGGGAACACAGAGAAAGAATATGAAGTAACATGAAAGGGGTGTGGCATAACAGGAAGGATGAGGATGAGGATGATGATAGGAGAAGACATGGAGGATGAACTGTCAAAACCACATAAGCTCCGTTACCATGACATCCACACTTTTACCAGCTCACTTTACCGCTTAATCAAAGTCTAGCCTGAGTGATTACATGGCCCTTTTTTTTCATGAAAGTGTCACTATTTTAAAAAAAGCTCCTAATACTGTGCTCTAGGAATCATTTCTAATTTATTCTCACCAGTCCTGATCTGCCAACCAAAGCTATTATAGGAAAGTCAGGATGATGTGCTGTCAGAAGCCAGAGAAATAGATGTCATCCACAGCAATAAGCCTGTAATAACTACCGTCAAATTATTTTCAGGGACTAAGTAACTTTTCCCTCATCTCCCCATTTGGCCCCTGGCGCCTCTTTTGCAGCTTGTAAAATGCTTATTATTAAAATTGCATAACTATGCATATAGCATTTGAGTTGTTGAACTGAGGCAATATAGCCTATTTGCTTATTAATGTATAACAAGATTGCAAAATTTCACTCATGCACAAAAGTTATTGACACATGTGGACATATTCTTTCATGGTCATATCTCCAACACACATCTGCATATACTGTGTACGGTACAGGAGTGGCCACAGTCAGGTGCGGAACATATTGTTTGGCACTTTGAATTGCCTCTTTTCCTCAAGAGGATGATTTAGGTGTGTTCGAAATGGGATTGAGAGAATGAGTGGAAAAGGACAAGAGAGGGAAGGAGTGCAAAGCAGAAAGAGCACTTGCTTGTGTTTAGGGTGGCTCACAGTAGTTAAAGTGACATTTTGTTGAGATGTGCACTTTCCAAAAAGCCCTGTGGGGGTGCACAGGGCATGCCCAGCCATGTCAGCCTACTCTATGCAGTCACACTGTATCCTGACACTAAGCACACCAGGCAGGCTAGGCCATGCGCCCAAACACATTATACTCTTTCCTATCTAACACTCAAACAAAAACACGCTAATTTTATCATACCTGACACAGATACAATACCCTCTAATCTAACATGAAAATGTCCTCACACAAACCGAATTTTATCTACCGCACTGTAAGATTACATAAATAGGGACCTTTTTTTACCCTCAGGTAGTCCATCTGGGTACTCATAATTTGAACTCTGTTTGTTCCATATACAAATTACATAATGAATGCTCTGTGCTATAAGCAGCCAGCGCCTGTGTTCTGCATATGACCTACAACGCCTTAGACCTTGGTCTAGCAAAGGATTTTAGTCAGGGACTAGGCTGGGTGATGGGGCACGGATGGCTGCAAAGTGATGCAATTGGACAGCACAGTGGTTTTGTGAAAAGACCAAGCAAGAATATTGTCTGATCTGAACTTTGACACTCTTGTTACAGAGTCATCTTGAGTGGATTTAGAGGAGCTGAAAGTCTACACGGTGCTTTCATTCCCAGTGCCACACAGCAGGTTACAGGACTGAATGAAAAACAACGTTGCTTGGTGCAGAGAAATCACAAAACACACATACCTCGCAGACAGAGTTCTATCCTGGGGTGTTATGGGGGGACGGTAAGGGTTGATTCTTTCACACTCTGACAGAGCCACTAATGCTAAAATGTCAGCACGCTGTTGGAAGAGCAGGCAAAAAGAAGCTGTAGAGACAAAGACACAAAGAGAAAGAGATGGGAGGGTTAACATGACAACTAAAAGTCACAAACCTTCTAAAGCCAGGTGGAGGTTAATTTTACACCTGCGCTTCAGTGCCCTGCCAACATTAGTATTAAAAAAACTGTATGCAGAGCTACTGACCTTAAAATTCCAGAAATTAACCGTGAAAGAGAAAAACTCCTTCCAAATCTCCCTCCACATATCCCACAGTGAATGTAAGATTAACTCAACTTTACTTTGTGAACTGCTCCAACTATTTCCTATCTCAAAGTATGCAAGATGTTTTACGCTACTGTATGTCAGTGGCCAAAGCTAATGTAACCAATTAACTATGGTGGCAAACTGTGACATTAGTGACTGTCAGCAGGTGCCAGTCAAATCACATTAACATTTCTGCTGCTCAAGCTCAAGCGGTTTTATTGGTGGCACTGAACTGGAACATACATTGAAGGCATCAGGTGAACTGTACGGCACAACAAGAAGCAACAAGGCAGGTTCATCCATCACTACAAAAATCACAGAAGCCACAGGACCTGGTCCAGTGCCAGATGGATGTGCTGCGCCGTGCTGTCAACAAGAGCAGTTATTTCCAATTGATGAGAAATAAAGCCCAGCTTACTGGAAGATGGATATTATGCAAGGTGATCTCAATCTTAGTATGATAAATGGTAATACCATGAGAACAAGCTTTACATTAATGAAAAAGTAGGTTCTGTTTCAAATTGGCTTTGCACCCTTATGCCGTGTAGTGAGGCAGCTCAAATAGACAGGGCTCCAGAGTGGAAGCATTTTATTTGCATACGCGACTGAAAACTGATATCGAAATGAGAAAAAATTTTTGGGTGCACCAGTGCAACTAACTGAGTTTAATACAGGGATGGTCCCTAAACCAGATACGGACTTGGAAATGCATCTAAATTATTAAGAACCATGGCTTTTTTTTAAGTTTTAAGACTTTTTTTTAAATCTGTACTTGAGAAGACGCGAGTGAGATTAGTAGAGCGGAAAACTTGATTTTGGTGTAATTGTCGTTGCACAAGGGGCTTCTCCTCTCTATCATTCTCTTCTGTGCTCTCTTTGTCAGTGTTTGCCTAAAGGAAGGGCTGAGCACACACAAACACACACACAGCCTCTTACACACAGGTACAAGAGGTCATAAAGAAGTAGAAAATATAGAGTTTTACCAAGCTAATAAACACATGCACATCACCTTCACAGATGAAAAGCCATTTTTAAGATTGTTTCCCATACATCTCTTCAATAAGCATAAATTGCAGGTGAGTTTTCACATTCTTTGCTTGAAATCTCTTGCACAGTATAAACTTTGTTTATGAAGTAAAAGCAACTTCCTGCATTGGATGACCACACCAATGTGAGGAGACACAATTATGTGTGTAGCCACTCCCGAGGGCCCATATTGAGCCAGGAATATCCCTATTAGGTCCCAAAAACATTTTAATTTTAAAAAATAGCTTTATGTTTACAAAGTATAATAATGATGATATCACATTTGATTATGTTTCGTTTCATTATGTTTCATTCGTCTTTGTGAAGCCTTGCTGTTTTTTCACCTGTGTTCTGTGCTCCTTTTACACAGGTGTGACCCAAATAATTAAGCCAATAAATACTATGTGACTGCATGCTGTGTCTGTAAGTTCAGCTTAACTCTAAAATGCTTGGGTCACAAATCAAAATCTGCCTTAAAAATGGTTTTACAGTGCAGCCAAAGATTTATTCATGATCTGGTTGTCTGTTAGACTATTTTTTTGATGATACAAACCATATAAATTGCTGTCAACTACAACTCTGTCTGTTAAAATGTTAAGCTGAGAGCAAAGATAGGAAACACGGCCAAGACATTATAACCTGTTTGCATAAAGTACTGTGTAACAACAACAAAAAAACTGGTGCTACAGGATATTCTCTGTTAGGCTGTTTCTTTTTTTGGCCAGTCTGGGATCAAAATTAAAATGCAAACTGCGGATTCTTGGTCTGAAGCCAAGCTATGGTCAAACATTTCTTTTGCTCCATTCCATTACATCACAGCTGGCACAGCTGATATGCCAGCCTGAGCTTTGTGGTATGGAGAAATGATTTACAGTGTCAAAAAGATCCAAGAAATTGACATAAATGCTACCATTTTCACTGGCCTTGTTGGAGGGAGAAAGACTCCTTAAAGTCCAGCTACAAGGAAAAAGGGCACAAATGAAGGCTGTAATGTAATGCATTTTCAGCTAAACCTAAGAAAGTTCCTCAATATTAGTAATGACTGTTGCTAGCAAGTGGCAGGTTCAGCCTCTGAGTGCTTTGGCCCTCAGAAGGGCACAGTAATAGGTCAGAGTAAGCTAATTTAATGTAGATTACCAAAGATGCACAGTGCAATCTATGATTTCACACTGGGAAAGAAGCTGGTGAGCCATTAGATTATTGATGGCTTTCATTATCACAAAGAGCACACTGTGAAACAGACAGGTGGTCAGTTAATTGAATTACAACCATAAAATACGTTAGGTGTTGTGTCACAACGTTGCACCGGAACAGCTTCAATGCACCTTCCTCCAAAGGATATTTCTTCATTTTTAAAGATAGTGGTACAGAGCTCTTTGAAACACGTTGGTCTAAAGTCTTGCATACATGTCAGATCAGATTCACCTCATTTCCATACTGTTATACATTATCATCAGTGTTGATATATATCTATATATCAGAGCAGATATACTTCAAAGGGTATGGTGACTCAGACTGACTTTGTATTCATGAAACCAAGCCTTTCTTCTAAGGATACAAGGGGCACAGGAACAATACCAGATCCACTCATTACAGAAGTCAAAGGTTCAGGAATTATCTTACATTTATTGCCTTCTATATGTGTCAGAAAACTCCCCTTGCTGTGTGGTGATTGGACAGAAAAAAAAACCCTATCCTGCCGTGTTATTTTATAGAAGCTGGAAAAAATTGCTTTTCGGATAAAGATCTACTGCTTGCTTTGATCTTGCCAATGAGTGTGCGATCTTGTCTGCCATTTCAAACAGCTTTCTGCTCATAAGTCCATCAAAATCCAACAAAATGTCTTTCTTGCCCAAGAACATTAAGAACTCATTAGGCCGAGCATGATTCAGCTAAATACATCCCAGCCTTCTGTCCAAAGAAAAGGGGAGGGGGAGGAGAACTTGCATTCCTTAAATCCTGTCTGTAACAAGAGTAATAATACCAATAGAAGCTGTTTTACCCCCCAGTGCTGTGAAATTTACATATCTTTATGTTTGTGAGTTTGCTGTCTTTCTGAGAACCTGTTTTGCAAATGTTACTGCTGTACCTCAAAAAACATGTGCCTCAGATTTTTTACTACCATGTAAAAGCAAGCAAACAAACAAAAGAAAGTGCATTTTTAAAGCCATTACCAACATGTACAAAAAAAGAAAAAAACTAAAATTCTCTGTAATGGAATAGACAAAGCGTATGTTTTTAAGTGAGACCTTCTACTGTACTGAAAAGAAGAGCGAATTATTTCCTGCCAGATATAAAAATCCCAAATACACTTTTGGTTAAAGAAAATACAATTTAACAACCTTTAAAAGCAGTTTTTAAAAGGAGAAAATAGCCATAAAAATAATTTTAAAAAATTGTTACTTATTTGAATTATCCTTTTTACGGCAGCATAAATAAAGGTGTTATCTTGGGATCAACAGGAAAAGTTTCACATTCCTATTTTAGCTGTTGTGAAACTGCAAAAATGTGAGGGAAAAGTAAACATTCAGCTCTGCATTTCATGGGGCTGTAAACAACTTGACTAACCTGTAAAATGAAATCAAATGGAAAAGGACAAATCTTCACTATATGCTTTTAAAGTTTGCTGGACATAACAGAACCGGCAAAGAAAAATATAACCTCACATTCAGTGTTAAATGCTGTGCAAGGACATGGCAAACATCTTAAATTTAATGGAAACAGTTTCATAGGTCAAGAAGCACTATCAACTGTAACTACATTGCTGACCAAGAATGTCCAATTTGTGCTTCTTCTTCTTATTTTTCTTTATATGTGAGCCAGAGGTGTATACGCCATACACCGGCACGCTCACAGACTCATAGTGTGAGGCTCCAGAGACCCAGAATGCCCTTTCTCGCTCCCTCTTTTTTTAATCCTGGCAATTAGCGAGAAATAATTAATGATAAAAAATGAAAAAGTTGAGGGCAGAGAGCCTTGAAGATAGAGTTCTGCACCGTAAGCATTCAATTCCCCCTCTCAAGGTCCTCAAGGTCCACTGCTCTCTGGCTGTGATCCTTATACAGCTACTGGGAGAGACTGGAACAAAGGCCTCTTTGATATCTGCCCACCCTCTCTCACTCAATTTTATACTCTCTCTGCATCTAATACACTCTTTTCTTGTTTGCTTGATTGTGCTGGCATAAAACCCCAACCCTACGCACCCATGATTTCACTCTCCCTCTCAACAACAAGGTTGCAGTATGCCTGCTAAGTGTCCATTTGAAAATATTGCAAAGGTTACACCAGACATCTGCTGCTCCACCCAGATAAGACTTTGTTTGATCGCCTCCCTGTGAAATTAATAAGAACAGCCATTAACAATCTGGTAGAAATGTTGGTACACGTGCGGCTGTGAAGAGATGGGTGATGTAGCTGAACCTTGATAATGCAGCGCAGCAATGGAGCCATCAGTAGGGGGAAAACTGGGGAGGTCGTGACCTTGTGAAGTCACTTCAGAGCTACATTCAAGCGTAATGTGGACTTGTGATCAGAGTGAAACTGCACGCACATGCATATGCATGCGCAGTCTGAAGAGACTGAAGACAGAGTGATTAGGAAAAAGAGGGAAGGAAGGAAAAAACATTCCTGAGCACTTCTGCCCCCTGGTGGCAGTTTGCAGTAGCATCTTGCTGTACTATGTAAAGAAGGCTGTAAGAGAGTTACAGTAGAAGGGGGACTTCTGCAAAAATAGTCTAGGGGTTTCTGCTTATTGCACCACCTCTGCCTCCCGAAGGGTGGCTTTGATCTTTGCATACATTTAAATTCCAAAGAGGCAAAAAATACCGAGGCATGATAGAGCTCATTCATTCATAAATGCAGCTACTGGGATTAGATCTGGAATTACAGAAAGAGCAGACATCATTTCATAATACTCTTCAAGCGAATTGTATTTCATTTACTGGATATTTTAAACACTCATTTCAGACTTTGAATACAGCCTTCACTGTGGTGGTTTTATTTGCCACTAGCACAGATAATTAAGTACAATTCTGAACTACACAGCCGCACCAGGTCTTATTAGCATCATGTTAGACAAATCTGTTTGTTTAATCCTGCAGAAACGGCTGTGCACTTTAAGTTGTGAGCACATAAATTTGATTGATGATTCTTGAGCTCCAAAAAGCAGAGTTAACAAGGAACGGATTATAATTGCACAGAAAAGCTAGACAAGTCTGCGGACAGGCGTTTGATCTGATGAATGTGACTGAACCCTGCATCTGTAGTTTACCTCTTTGGCCAGCAGATGGCATCAGCAGTTAGTGCAGTGTGCTGTGGAGCAGTACAACCACCCCCGTTTTCTGTCCTTTAGGGCAGCGGCTGCAGTGAAGCAACTACAATTTGGCAATCTGGTTGTAGCAAATAGCTTGCTTCCTTATTTTGATCAGACACCCGGGGGTCTAGATTTGTAGAATACGCTACAATTTCTGGCACTTTTGCACTGCTGGCCTCACTCTTCTCAAGTTTTCACCAAATTCTGCTCGACATTTAAGCCCCTTTGAACTGTACACCCTCCCACACACTGACACACACACACACACGAATACTTACCCCTTTCAAAGTGCCTTTGACCCAGCAGCACGGCAGATGTTTGCATGTGAAACAGACAAAGAAAGAAAGCAGTAGATCATTAATACACATGCTAAGGAGCATGGTAAAACTTGTCTGGAGAATCAATAGAAACATCAGAAGGAGGAAGAGGATGATTAGATATTGACTGAGGTAATGGGGTGAGGTGAGAAAAAAAAATTGCAGTTAGCCAACTGGTGTTTTCATCTTGCAGCTCTAATATGGCCTGTCTAAATGGGTGAGAAACTTTTATCTGTTAATATCCATTTAATGTACATAGAGTGTCACTGTGGGAATTAGGAGACTAGGAAATATTACGTGTGACAGAATTACAAGTACCGTATAAAATGGGTTTATAGAGGTTTAACATTATAAGCATAAATCTGATGGTTTAACACCTAATTCACCACGTTGGTTAAACACAATACTGATCTGTTGGGGTTTCTTCAGAGCACTAAGGACAAGCTCTCATTTCCTTGATAAATTATAGGCTTTGGGATTTACATGTAAATGTTTATATTTAATTAGCTCAATCTATGATTCTGGGTTCAGTTATGAAGTGAATTCACGAGTAACACCAGTGAATCGAAAATACTGTTAAGTCACGGGAACACAATTTCTGAGCCAAAACTGTTGTTTACAGTAACAATGTGTCGTTTATTCCACAAAGAAAATCATAAAAACAACTGAACCATTTTAAAGTTGTAAAGCTCATCACATTAACATCGAGTGCAAAATTGATGTGACCCTGCTATCAATAAATGGCCGTATAATATGCCAAACACAGTCAACTAGGTTGATATCAACCCATATCAGTGTTCTGCTGATGTAATATTGTTTAGTCCTTTCATAAAAGGAAAATTGCCAGGACTTTGATATTTTTAATTTTTTTTCTAATTTGGCTTTTAATTTACCCAGGCTTTAATTCAGTTTTGTTTAGCAAATGGCCAAAAACTTAAAAAATAAAACAGTGTTAGTTAAAGTAACACTGAGTGTTTGTCTTAACTACATGCAAACCAATTGTGCTTACATGGGTAGTCACTCCCCAAAGGCTCATTCTGAGCTAGGAAAACACCTGCTTAACACATGTACCAACTGGTTATCCTGTTCACACACAGGAAACTCAAGGAATTCGAAAGAAAAAACGTTCAAGAGGAAAAAGCTATGCATTTCATAATGATTATATGAAAACTGCGCATGCATATATATATATATATATATAAAATTAGCTTCACAGACCACAGCAAGCACTACAGGCTTCCCAATCCATTGTGTTGTTTCAATATGAACATCAGAATTGAGGTTTTCATTTGCCATGTACTACATCTGAGGCCAGCCTAGGTAGAAAATACATACCTGCAAACCAATTTTAGGCCTGTTGAAAGTCCACATACCATAGTTCTAAAAACAAATTCAAGGCCATGGAAACAATTTACTATGGTACCATGTTGCTCTCCCACGATATTGCATCTTTAAACGTACAACAAACCTATATGACCATACATACAGTATAATACTAGTCATTGAGTAATGCAAAGCTTTACAATATCACAAAGGTAGCACGTATGGCTAGAGTAAATAGTACATTTCCTTTATATTTTCCATAATGCTGACCCTTTACTCTCAAGTCTGTTAACATACCTGAAATTTAAGAAGGAAACGTTTACAAGGTGGCAAAGGAAATATGACACTGCCAGTCACGTAACAATTAAAAATAAATACAAAAAAAGGCAAATATTCGTGACAATCGCTTACATAATACTGAACTGACCTCTGTTCTGCGAAAACGTACAAAACATTTCTAACTTGCAGTGAATGATTGTTCCATGACACATGCAGCTACAGCAAGCTTTTATTTTGGTAGGAGTGACGTTAGCTTATAGCTAGTGCATTGACACCAGCCAATGCGAGCTAAAAAACTGACAAGTACGCCATTTAAAAAGCATTTAAAGTTAGGTTAAGCTAGTTAACGTTTCATGACGACCTATTCGCAAATTAATTCGTAGCATTTTTACCATTTGATTTACTCCTTGTTTGCAATCTTTCTCGGTAGCTCACTACGTAGACTTTATGATAATGGAACTGGAGAAACAACGGGTGTGGTACATCACACAATTAAGCAATTAAATTAGAATCCAGTCAGGTTGTGGACAATGCTTATTTACATTTTCTGAAGCAAGATTATTTAATGGTTATGTATAAAACTTAAATATATTGTGAAGGCTTAAAAATCAGAGTGAGAAGTTAAATTTATCGTCATTCTGCCTGTTGGGCAGGAGCCTGTTTTTCAGTCGCATACAACAAATTTAATTTGAAACGTATACATCCGGGTCACGTTACAAACGTAAGATACAAGACTACATACTCCCAGCGCACTTTTAGTTTAAAAAAATGAAATTTAAAGTTACTGCGAATTATTTAATGTACAATATTAAAACATTATTTTATTATTTCTCTTTTCTCTGTACTTAAAAGGTTAGTATTTAGTTAGTTTAAATAAAGGACTGTGTCATCATCACTGTGATGACTACCTTAATTATTTAAATTGCACCCCAATAGAGTTTGTTTTAACGGCCTATGATTCTTATAAAAATCATAATTTTAACTACAATGCAATGCCCATGGTTAAGGTGAACCATGCAGGATGGATACTCAGGGGTAAAAATAAATAAATAAAAAATAAAACTAAAAAGTCCCTCACCTGCTGATCCACTTATCTATCTACTAACATATTTCTCAGATGTAGTTTCCAGTGTTGAAAGGAATGCACCACACCTGCAACACTCTTCATCAAGTCATTTGGGCACATCTTGTGTTACTCACGCTGGTGCATCCTCAGTCAGGGACAAATTCATTAAAAATGACCACACAGTAGAGAACATCATGCATCAGTCTATTAGGGTTGTTTCAACAGTCTAGCTAATCACAGCTCTTTTAGAAACAGTCAAGAGAAAATTGTAGCACTGCTGAGAGGAAAGAGCTTCAGTTCATGTGAATCCCATCAAGTGTAGGATTGACACTGAGGAGGTCACCTTGAGAAAGGAAGGATTTATAGGAGGAAACCGGATCAAAGGAATACCACAACAAACTTTGAGAAACTGTTTGGCAAACTAGTCAAAGAAAGAAAGAGGTACGCTACATCTGAAGCCAGTCAAAGTTAGAAGTGACTTTAAAGTGTAGACTGGTGGAATAATCACAGTCTTCTTGGTGGAATGACTAACTCATAAAATTGGTTAAATGTTTCAGAAGCCTATTGCTGTGATGTCCATCACAAAATGGTCTAAGGGAAGTACAAAGGAGGCGCTTTTACAACAGCTAAAACAGGGTGGTTGAAACATGGAGACATTGAGAAACGCAGATTAGCTTGAACACTGTGTTAGCAATGTATTTGACCAAAGCAAGAAACAAATGTGTGTCCACTTCCATTAAGGAAAATAATCCAAGACAGAAATGGTGACTTGCTAGAGACTGGATACGGATATGCTGTTCAAAGCATCAATTTATCTGTAAGTGGTAATGAGTATTAACTTTGTAGAAATCACTTGTATTAGTTGTTTTGACGATAGAAAAATAAAGAGGTGCCCTAGGGGAGTAGTACCTACCTTGAAAACACAAAAGTAAACGTATCTGAAAACGAACACAAGCTTTCATAAAAAACACAATACAGGAAGGGTTTGGGCTTGTTAAAGCTTTATTTATAAGCAATGAAAATCATTCATCCATCCTCTTTTGCTTATCTAATTCACTGGTGCAGGGGAGTTGGAGACTATCTCAGCTGCTGTAGGGGAAGTACATCCTGGACAGAGAGACAGACAACCATTCACACTCGCATTCACACCTACAGCCAATTTAGAGTCGTCAGTTAACCTAACCTCATTATCTATATGTCTTTGTACTGCAGGATGAAGCTGGAGTGCCCAGAGAAAACCCAGTAAACATGAAGAGAATGTGCAAACTCTACACAGAAAGAGTCTGACCAGATGGTAGATATAGACCCAGGACCTTCTTGCTGTCAAGCAACAGTGCTACAACTGTAACAATTTCATAATGGGTTAGTTACTTCTGTGATCTGTTTGGTTAGTGGTTATTAATAAAGATGACATTATTTGAGATGGGGTAGGGTTACCTGAAAGGCTATATGGCTAATTTGAAGGAAAAGTCAAGCTGAAATCTTATGAAAAAAAGCTGACCACATATGAGATCAGGCAGTGCTAAATAGTAAAGGTTTGATCATTAGGTCTTCTGTCTAATTTTGTGACAAGTTATGTAATCACATGACAAACACATCACAAACAATGACAGTTTTGCATTGGGAATGACAAAACTGGACAAATGAGCTTAAATAACAGCAGCCAAATTGTTCTGAGGGAAATTTGTCATATTATGGTTATGATGGTGACTTGCCGGGTTTGTGTACACCCCTTCAAATGTGAATAAAGTTTAATTTGGGATCCCAGAAAGTAGATTTTGTTCGTCTGTGGGTGCAGCGTTTCCAGTGGGAAAATATATTTCATCTCTCATCCAAGTGATTTCTTTATAAGGCCGGGGAAACCTGCAGTCAGCTGAGACTCAAGAAGTCACTTGGATGAGTGATGACACACTGAAAACACTGCATCCATATGAACAAAATCAACATTTCTGGGATTTCTTTACTTGGATTATTTAGCACGCATCAAGACATTTAATTTGACATGGTAAAATAAGAAGATTAGCTAGAGCATGACAGCAGTAACTAACACAGCATTGTCTTCTTTTCCGGGGGGTGTTGCATTGAGTTTGGCAATAATGGCTGTAACTGCTTTGGATTTTGGTCAAAGTACAAACATTTAGCACTGTTTGTAGTCTTAGAGTGTATGTTTTAACAAATTTGTTTTGTGCATTCAATTATTTCTTTATGATTTTTTTTTTCTTTCATTAAAGCTATAACATGAATGCAGCATCACCACCCATGTGCCAGTGTGCATGGGAGCAGCCAGATCTCACGAGGTTGGAGAGTGCACCTGAGCACGTGCCTGTATGTGAGCGGTGGTGCACGGTGGGTCTGCATTGAAAAGGGGGGAGGGGTGCACGCAGCGCTGCATGTCACTTGATCTCGAACATCAGAGCAGATAGATATAGCTAAAGCGATTAAATGAGAGGAGCGCCTTGCGTCACTGGCAAGGTGGCTGCCCTGGATATGTGAATGGATTAAGAAGGGAACTTGAGTGCATGAATGGACAATGAATGAATATCACAAAATTTTATTCCCTCTTTAATAAATCTAAATCTTCCAGTACACACAGAGTACCCTCAAACTGATATGAAGATATTCAATGTTCTTTTTGCAGTCCCCCAGGCTCCCTGACATTAAAAGTAAAATCCTGATTATAAAGTTTAAATTAAAAGCAGCAGCGCTCTGGGCTCAGAGTACAAGATGTCAAAGAAATGATCTACTGTATGGATCATTCATACAGAGCGAGTCGCCAAAATTTTGATGACTAACCAAAACCCAGATCCCCGCAGACAAGGTTTACAGCCTGACTTGAGATTAGTGAGTTTGTGTCGTACTGTTAAAGCATTTCTGGTTTTGGGGCTTTAAACATTTCTTTCTTATGGTGGGAGAAGTGATGGTTAATGGGATCAGTATTTATTCATTCACATTTTTTTCTGACTTTGTGTGTTTTTCATGTGTGTTTTTTTTTTAATAGAGGTCGTTTGGAGTCCAGTTCATGCACTGAATCAAGTCATTTTTGCTCCTCCAATATTCAAGTTGAGTTATTATGATTTTCCTCATTTTTTGTCACACCTACTGTACATGCCTGAATATTTCAGAAACTACTGATCCACTGATTTCCCCACACAGCTGCTGGGGGTGTAATGGTGTGGAGGATATTTTCTTTGGACCCCTTATTATAAATTAAGCATCATTTAAATGCCATAGCCTACCTGAGGATTGTTGCTAAATACAGTGTCTGCTGATGAAAGCTGCTAACTGATTAATACGGCATGTCGCAAAGCTCAGATGATCTCATACTAGTTTCTTGAATATAGCAATGAATTCACTGCACTCAAATGGCCTCTACAGTCACCTGATCCCAGTCTAATAGAGCACCTTTGGGATGTGGTGCAACAAGAGCTTCTTGTCATGGATGTGCAGCTGCAAATCTGCAGCAACTGTGTGATGCTATCATGTCAGTATGGACAAAAATATTTTCAGTACATTGTTGAATATATGTTATTAAGAATGGAGGCGGGTTCATTCAGCAAGCTGTACTTAATAAAGTGGCCAGTTAATGTATGTTTTGCATATACTGTACATTTAGGTCTTCCTGCTGGTGTTGCTGGTGTTCATAAAGCGGATAAACTGATAAACTGTCCACAGCTACTCTAGTACAACCTAAGAATAAAAAGACAGAGCTGGAAATTAGCATAAAAAGCCCCCTTTAAGGCCACCCTCCCTTTAGGCCCTCTTTCTTCTGCCCTTTATGGGTGGGGCCGCTGTGCTCACAGCCAGAGCTATGTGTCAGAAATGGTCATTTATGGGATATTCCCTCTCAATGACATCATACAGAGCCAAGAGTAGAATAAACCATATAAAGCGAACGCCAGACGCCAGAGCTTTAGATTAAATTTTGACCATTTTTGCTGTGATACGGGCATCCACCCATGTGATGTAAATGTGACAGAAAAACAAACATACAATCTTCATGTTCATAATAATTGCTATTTTCACTCAAGCAATATTTGTGGCATCTCTCATTGAAATACCAGTTGGAAAAAAACAGACAGATAAAAACAAATGTAGCATGTATAGATAGATAGAGAGAGAGAGAGAGAGAGAGAGAGAGAGAATTTAAGTAAACATATAATCATCAAATATATAAAACAAACACGATTTTTAACGTTATGTACATATAAAGACCTCTTTTATTTACTTATTGTAGCTTCTCGGGTTCACTGCAGAAGATTATACAGAAAAACAGAGGTTGTATCAAAGAGGAAAATAACCCCAGTGTGTCACATTGTATCCTGGAAATGCGACAAAAGCTGCAAACAGTGCGTTGCTTCCAAAAGGTGGGCATTGACCAAATACATTTTTTTTTTTTAAATCTTAATTTCTTATTTTGGGACTCCACAAGAAAGCCAAGAGAAGAGTGTGTGTGTGTGTGTGTGTGTGTGTGTGTGTGTGTGTGTGTGTGTGTGTGTGTGTGTGTGTCCAGCGAGGGTCAGAATATGGATTATTTGAACGAAATAGTCGTCGAAAACAGCCCTTTCCAACTACCCCTTACCCCAACCTCCTCCCTCCCCCAGCTTGGGGTCTGAATTAATGTGCTTCTATTTTTGGTTCTCCCGTGTTTCCAGGGGAAACCTAATGACGCAATGACGTCAATGCAGGTCACCAGCAAGAAGCAGACTGGAGGAATTGAGTGGCTTCCATTAGAGGTTTTGCAGCATTTTCCGGAGAGGAGGGAGGAGGACCAAAATGGATTAAGATTAAGAAATGCACAGAAATAAAAATAAATGTAGAGCGAAAATGAATGGGAGGCAATGCGACTGACGTCTGGCGAGAGAAATGACGGAGGGAGGGCGAGAGGGGGGTGGAGGGAGGAGGAGGAAGGGTGGAGGGAGGGGGGGGGGGGGGGCTACTGCTGCATATCAATGGGTGCCGTTCGAATTCCCAGGGATTATTGGAGGGAAAAAAGAAGGGGGGCGGGAGGGCGAGAGAAAAATGATGCACGCTTCCTCGGATCGGTGATGACTGGGTGAGCCCATTCTATTTTTATTATATCCTCTTTGCTTATTGTTGAAGTGAGTAAAACAACAACCTGCCGTTCTGTTTTCGTGGTTATCGACTGTGTTGCTGTGTACAGAGCCATTGAGAAATTTACACCACCACCACCCCCTCCCTAGAGTTTGATGGTGAAGCGTGAGTGGCCGGTGCTTCCTCCGGAGGGGAGACGTGTTGATGTGTGATGATAGGAGCGAGAGGTGGGGGGTTGGCTTGGGGGGTGGTGGAAAAGATATTAAACTAAAAGTGTCTTCGTGTTGACTTCCACCGAGTTGATTGCAATTCTTTATCATTAACCGCAACGGTAGACGTGCTCTGTCTACAGTCCTGCTATTCCGATGCAACAGCAATTCTGCACATATTCACCGCTGACAGAGAGCGTGCACCGGGAGGAAATACATTTTACTATCTATAATTACAATTCCGACGACTGGCCGTAATCTTTCAAACACTGGAAACACCATTAAAAGGATCAATGCGATACTTGCAAGCGGTCTAATTGCAATGCCAGTCACCCAACATCTTGCATCAGTTTTGGAGAGTGAAATGTAAACGATTCCGGCGAATTTCATTAAGATCGAGCTATCTATAGAAATTGAGCTGGCTGATCGTCGTTTACCAAGAGGCTACTTTTCATAGCCGCGCGCGTGTGTGTGTAGGTAGGGGGGGGGGGGGGGGGGGGGGGGGCAGTCGTGCGCGTGGAACCTAGAATAAGTAACGTTACTTCTTTTTTTGGCTCGGAATAGCAAAGATTCCCTTTCCGCCGATGCACGCGCTCGCGCACGCATACAAATATTGCCCACTTTGCCGGCTTTCAAATGCGTTATGGCAACAAGTGCCAGTTCATGCACGATCAGTTCGTCCCGCAGATTACAAATCGACATGTTGGCTCTGTTTGCCTGTCTTTTTTAAATTTCTTTTTCTTTTCTTCTTTCTTTCTGTCTTTTTTCTTTCTTTCTTTCTTTTTTTTTCTTTTTTTTTTTTTTTTTAGTTTTGATCCTTGGTGTGTGTGGGGTTTTTTCAGCCTCGTTTTTAACCAACTCCACTTTCCAGTCTTTCCACAAATTGAGCTCCGGTGCAGGGCGTTCACCACGCGGGGAAGAGCTGGTTTCAGCACCATGGACAGATCACTTGTACATTTCAGGACCATGGAGAGCGCTCTTCTTTCACCCGTCGTTTTTAGGCGCTGTGGGGTTTTGTTGCTGTTTCTGTGAACACTGGACTAGTCGTTCTTTGCTGTAAAGGTCGGCTTGCCTCTGCAACTTTTGTTAAGAAGGAGATCCTAAAGTGGCTGAGGGCCTGCGCAACCGACACTACGAAAATGAGATAAATGGAGCCCAGTGAAGCCATCATCGTTGCATTCATTAAGTAAGTAAACGATCAGAACGCCCTATCTTCCATCGCTTTCAATCGTATATGAGATTGGTTGGGAGAAAGTAAGATATATTTAGAGAAGAGCAGAAACTGTGACACTTTTTCCCCCCCTCACATATGACGCATGTGGTGAGGTAAGTGTGGCAGATGCCTACGTGTGCAGATGGTCCAGTGTGCTGGTCCCTATCCGCCCTGGGCTTGATGTAACACCCATAGGCAAAGGCCCTGTCGTCCAGATGTGGTCGTGTGCTGTTCGTGCCTCCTCAGTACACACCACAAAAGCCCTTTTTAAAGCACCCCCACCCCCTTTTTATGAACTTGTTCTTTACTGGAGCGTGAAATTTTATGGTCTATGGAGTTAGACTCATAGTTTAGCTTGTGTGGATTGTCTCACTAGACTTTCTCTTTGTTTTTTCTAGATTTGAGGTGGATCTTTATTTCAGATAATTTTTTCATGCTGCACCTCCAAGAATATTTCCTGTACTGATCATTGCATGCACATCTTCAAAGTATTTCCCATAGTCTTTGATGAATATGCCTTCTTATGACTATTATTATTACTACTACTATTATTATTATCATTATTATTATTATTATTATTATTATTATTGTTGTTGTTGTTGCTAAGTTCATGAAACTGGCAATGCTGTGTGCATGATTTGAGCTGTGTGAATTGTTCATATTGTGTTTATATTATTTCTTACTTTTTCAAACTAAAGTCTCACTGTGTTTATAGGTAATGAAATTGACTACAGCATGAAGCTTTTTTTTTTAAAGACTAGTGTCAAACAAAAATGGTGTGAAACATATTCATCATATTTTGTTGTTAGTAAATGTTGAAAACCAGAGGATCAAACCAAACCTTGACCAAGAGACTGTATAAAAAAGTTTCTGCGATTAGCCCTGTTGCACCATGTTATCTGTAGCCTTCAGCAGGAGCAGTTATGAGTTTCAGCAGGTGGTGGCTCTGCAGGTAGTTATTTAGTTTCAAAAAGGGTGTGGCATATTTAAATCAGCTACCTGTGTCCCTGAATACCACTGTACAAAAAATGCAGCTAAATTATTACTTTTTCCACTGTCCTCTTCACATAGTAAGGCATACTGATATAATATGGTGGCTGCTGTATTATATTTCATAGAGGTTTTTTATATCTCTGAGGTTTATTTGTCTAATTTAGCCTTTTAGAGCTTTTTGATAGTTTGTTAAGGTAGTTTGGTCTGAGAGGTTTGACACATTTGCAGCTGATGAAGCTGAATCAGAGATTTATTAGTGATGGTCATTTTTCTGTGAGTCACATGGGATAGAAAAGAGCTATTATTTTTTCTGCGTGTGACAGAAATGTAATGTTAAATAATAAACTTTTCTCAAAATTAGACTGTAGTCTTTATGATCAGGCTACATAACAATGTTCACTTCAGACATTCTGTTAGTGGGTGGCTATATAAACGCTGACCTTCATTTTGAGAAACCAAATTGCTCTAAATATAAGGAAAACGTGAATGTTTTCATTTCCTGGAAAGGCATGTGCGGGATTATCGAAAGCTGAAGATCTTGAATGTGGAGATAGTGGGGTTAGTTTGAGGAAAAAGAGATCCCATTGTTCCCTGGACGGGACTATGTGAGCTCACTAGTGTCCAGCTGAGATTAGTCAAAGTTATGTGGCGCTGAAGGCCAACAATGAAGACTTGACTTATCAGGTGACAGAACCAAGCAAATATGCCGACCCGTGTCCTTTTTGGCCAGAGGGCTAAAGAATTAGTGGAGTACAAGATGGTTGCACACCAGTTTCATCATCACTAAGCGGTGACAATGTTGCTCTTTGAAAATGCACCAAGAACATCAAAGACCACGCCAGGTCCACAGTTACAGTTCCTGTCCCTTGCGACATCTGTGTGAATGACAACCTAATTTTCAGCCACTGGGGTGCCATGTTACCCTGCTTGCACTGAAGTGAAGGGGTGGTGTCAAAAGCTCATTTAATTTTTCGTCTCTTGCAGTGCCGTCAGGAATTCTGAACTTAAAGTCTGCATAATATTGAACCTTTCTCCATCTGTCATCTCCATCTGAGGAAAAATTACAGCTACTTCTTTTTGATCTTTTGCTGATGGAATAAGGGAGAGACTGTGTGTTATTAGAAGAAGATTCTTGTAATCAACCCCTTTGTTTCATTCCTAAAGCCATATAAAGCTTCTGGTTGTACATAAATACATACATATAGTTTTAACTTATGTGTGTGCGTGTATCTATCTATCTATCTATCTATCTATCTATCTATCTATCTATCTATCTATCTATCTATCTATCTATCTATCTATCTATCTATCTATCTATCTATCTATCTATCTATCTATCTATCTATCTATCTATCTATCTATCTATCTATGCAAAGAGGAGGATATATATAGAACTTGTATTTTTTTACCAGAATGCAAACCTGGCAGTATAAAATTCATCAGAACTGACCAATAGGCAAATTCAACTAGTAGTTTAACATTTGATCAAGCTGATACAGAAATGTAACTAATATCTAGCTCTACTTCAGTCTAGAAGTAGAGCTAGACAATGAAAACTGTGAGGAAAGTTTTTTGTATCATTCCATTATTATTTACTTAAGTGGTTCTAGAATGGCTTATTTCAGCTCCATCTCCCTGTATGCTTCACTAATGTGGAAGACATCGACTCTACATTTTGTCATATTCTTTGTCATTTTCCATCATTCAGGGCTTTTTACCTCAACCACCTTTAAAAACATGAACATATGCTTTATAAATTCATGACATCCGAACCACTTCTTCGTCAGTCTGCGTTTTGACCAAGACTTGTTAAACAGAGAGTGTGCGAGCAGTGGTCTTCCGAACCATGATGACTGAAACCGCTAACTGCTATTTGCTTATCCACACCGTGGAGTGTTAAAGTCATTTCTGAAATGCAAGTCTAAAATCAACAATTCACAGTTTATTGTTAGTGGACACAAACCCACAGTTGTTCTGCTTTTTGCACAATATTCCAAAACAATTAAAAGAACAATTAGAAAGATTTTTTTGTTACTATGCAGAAACTGCACTTTTTGAGGGAAATGTGTCTTATAGTCTTCTCTCATATTTGAGATTATCTTCATTAAAAAATCACTGCATGAATTACATGTCCTTAAAGGGTTTTTTGTCTTTCTCTAGGTGCTGTGGACATTCTCATAGGGAACAAAGGATCAAAACTGTCCTTTGTGGGTCTTTTTGCGGTCTGGGCTTGCTGTTCCTAAGGCAGTAGCCAGGAAGCCCTTACCCCAAAAAGTATCTGCACTGGATTATGGCATCTGAAGCAGAAATCACCCTTTTTTCTTTCTGATAAATCATTGCATATCTTCCCTGTGAGTTTTGAAATGAGGACACTATATATTTATTGTATTGAGTTGCTTTAAGAACCTAAGCAAGGTGTGGCTTTTGATTGGTTCGAAACAGAAGAACTTACCTTTTTAAATTGGAAGAATTTGAGAAGCTTAATACAGGATGTGGCACAACACATGTCTGCAACCTGAGAAAAATCAGATCGGAAAGAATCTTATTACAGTAAGAAACAGCAAGAAAGAGACACCAGCTTTATTCATCAGTCTGGTAAAGCTCCACTTTCCAAAGTGAGCTTTAATATCAAATTTCTTTCTAGGAAAAATCTTATAGTGTGCCAGTTTAGACACACCAGGCAGTGTAATCCACGTAGCAACTTGTCTTACTTTGTCAGATTTGACAAAAAAAAACAAAAAATTCCCACTTAGATCTGTCATATCTCATTAATGTGGAACACTTTTACTTTTTCTTTGTCATGCAATGCAAATAATGCATTATTTCTTTTACATATGTCGGCACTTATAGGATGTTACTAGAAAAATCTTACAACAGATGCTGTCTTCATACATTCCTATGTAGACTGTGTTGTACACGTTCAATGATTTTGTATCATCTCTGCCCAATCAGTTGTTTATGAAAGTGCATAGAGAAATACAACATGATTCGGTAAGGCATTTATGACTGTCTGATCCTTTGTACACTTTCAGTGCATTCCAAGTGCATCTATGCCTTCCTCATATTTTGATGCTACCGTATAGTGGTGTACTATCGTAGAAGAAACTAATAGGATGGCATTTTCTCATTGGGACATACATTTTAAAACGTAACCCCAGAATCTGCATTAACAGGACGTAAATAGTGACTAAATAAGCTAAGAGGAAATGGTTGTGTAGCTCCAAGGCTTTGACGTTCTATGTGTTACATAAACATGATTATTTATCCTGCCAATGCCACAAGCCTTCACAATGTACTTTTTATACATCAAAACCAGAGGCACTTTCTGTGCACTTCACTGGCCATGTGACTTCATCGCTTGGGGAGCGTTTTTATGCCTGCATATAGCACACAAGGGTGCATGAGGCATTCTTTACGGTATCATGAGCAATTACAATTAGGAGCACATGTTAAGTGATGTTATGCTGATGAGCTTGTCCCTTATGGTTATGGCAGTGATCAACTTTTTGCACCCTTCTACTCCTTTCACACTTTTCTATTTCTCTCTCCTTCTCTTCCCTTCAAAACCTCTAGAAGCTTCCTTGTAGTAACGTGAATGTTCCCTGTTAAATGTTGTGCCTTGTTAAATAAAGCTGAAATAAAATTTTGATGGAGTATTGTGTTGTATTTTTGTCAATCTAGTGTCCAAACTGTAAGCATTGCATAGTTTTGATTAGTTATTTCAGCAACATATTCATATGTGCAGGATATTAAACTACACTTGCTTCTCTGTTAGTGATTGATGAATGAATGGGTTGTGATTTCTAACTCTTGTTTCACAAGGTGTATCAGTGACGTTTAAGAATCCAGCTCCTAAAAATATCAAGAATTTAATTTTATTTCTATTTTTAAGCCTGAAAGAACAACGCCAGCAAATTCCAGATGAAGTCATCCACTCTTCCTGCCTTGTGGGTTATTACAGTATCAAAAAGACTAATAGGAGTGACGTGCTTTTGCACAAGGGGCTCTGCAACTACTAAATGACCAAACAAGTCTCTGACTGACCTTCTGATTGGAGCTAGAGATTCCCAGTTAAATTTGTGTGTCACGCATAGCCTTGGGAAATAGAGCAGTGCCTCATCCGTGATAGGGATGTAGGTTGGTGGATGCACTTTGGCTCCTTTCAGTTGTAATGGAGTAAATTGAATTAGTAACCACAGGCAAGAGATGGTAGATAGGGATTTTTTATTTATTTATTTATTGTCTGGTATTACACATTTTTCTTTATATCAGTAGCTTTGGATAATCATATACAGAAGAAAATGCCTGGAAAGTAAATGTGTGACATTATTCTTGTCTTTACAATAGTGAACCATAAAGTAATTTTACTCTTGCCTTCAATAAAGACTAAAAGTCACATGTAAAGATTTAAATTTCAATACATTAGACACTGAAATTAGTTCCTAAACCTGCACAGTTACAAAAAGATGTTAACACAGATGTTAAAAAAAAGAAATGAGTGCCATAGAAAAGTTAACCTGGTGACACATGAACTCTGGTTTGGGATAAAATTTATCCTATGTAGCTGGGATTAGTTGGACCTGATAAGTATAAAAAGTGAGATTTATCTAGGAATAGTTAATTGCTACGTTGTTACATTGTTGCTACAATTTTTTGTTTAAAATGTATATCCTCTTGCAGAGATAATTGATTTATTTTATAGCATAACATAAGAATAGCATGCAGAAAAGGTAAATCACAAAATCCCAATAGCAGGTTAAAGTGAAATACATTCAAACTAACCACAGTAAATACCTGGAAAACACCACACAGTTGTTTGAAATGTTGTTTATTGTAATTCACAAATAAGACCCTTTAAAAATTCAAGGCCTTAAATGCTGCGATGTTGTTTCATAGAAGATTTAAAGCTCGAAAGGAAATTCATAACAGAGGAAGAATTTTACACTGTGACAAGAGTCAAAACAAACTGGGAAACCGCTCATCTCTGGGTGAGTATAGCCATCCAGAGGATGGATTGAGAACTGCAAGACATGGATCTCCATTACAAAGACTAACGGAAGAATTTTAAAAAGCACAGAATAATTCTTAACAGTAAAGTTTCTTCCTGAAATGTTTACACAGCAGGCATAAAGGGTTGATAGCAACCTTACTCAGTTAAATGTCCAAATGCATACTGGCAGTCTCCTCCCTATGAGGTATTCAACACAAGATTACGGTAAAAGGCTGTAAATGTGAACACTTTCATGCCTTGTTTAATTTACCAAAACACTCTTTCAAAGATCATGTCTGTGTTTTTATTCTCAGACTTGCCAAGTACTATCCATTTATTGTGAGTTGACTCAGCAGAAAAGAAATCCATGTATTTGTGCTGCTGGCAGGAGTGGAAACATTATTGTTATTCTGACCTCTGGAAATGACGCAAAAGAAAGAATCATGCACATCTGTTAGTTGTCTTTAGCAGTTTAATCATTATCTTTCTGTAGTTTAGGATTTCTGAAATCACAACACACAAATGTAGTTACATGAAATGTAATTAAAATGTGCATACCACAGGTAGAGTTAGGAAGAAATGTATGCATAGAGTGTATAGGTGTGATCGATTTCACACAAGAAAATTACACGCCAGTGGATCACAACTTTGTAACTTTGGTATAATATCTGAAACTGAGAGCTACACATTATCAAGGTACGAAAAAAAGAGATATTTCTTTTGTTCTAAATGGGAGAACAAAATTAAAAAATATTTATATATACACTTTTTTATCAGGTCTTAAAAGTAGGTAAATACAACCTCAGATGAACAACATCACATCATGTATTACCCTGTCATAATGTAGTCAACAAAAACTAATCTAAGAATGAAGAATGCAGAAATGTGTGAAAAACTAAGGGGATCCCATGATACAATAGGAAGCAGAAGCACCCTGAGCAACAATAACTTGAAGTAATGACTTCATCAGTAGCTCACATCATTGTGGAGCAATTTTGTCCCACTCTTCTTTACTATGTTGCTTCCATTCATTGAGGTTTGCAGTCATTCATTTATTCTTTCATTCAGTCTGGTTAAGATTTGGACTTTGACTGGGCCATTGAGACATCTTAAACATTTTCTTTTTCACTTATTCTTTTGTATGATTTGCTGTTTTGGAATCAGTGTCCTTATGATGACCCGTGCTGTGTTCACCATGGTGTGGTGCGTTCTGGCCAAATATCTCCGCTTTGGTCTCATCAGTCCAAAGGACATTGCTCCATAAGTCTTGTGGTTTGGTCGAAGGCAGCTTTGCAAACTTAACCTGTGCTGCCATATTCTTTTTAAAGGAGAGGGTTCTCTTCTGGCAACGCTTCCAAACCTTCTAATGTTATTGTCATGAACTTTAACATTAACATGCTAACAGAGGCCTGTAGGGTCCATGATTTAGCTCTTGGGGTTTTTGCAGTTTTTCTGAGCATTGCACAAGCTGACCTTGAGTCAAGGCCGAATTTGCAGGGATTTCCACTCCTGGGCAGATTGCCAACTGTCTTGAATGTGTTCCACTCATGAATAATCTTTCTTACCGTAGCAACAATTGCTTCTCTAAGATCTTTACTGGTGTCTTTCCTCTTTGGCATTGTGCTACCATACACCTGAATGCTACTGACCAAACTAGCAAAACTTATGCTTTTATAGAGCACAATCTGAGATTGTATTTCACTAATTACATGACCTTCTAAGGACCAAGTTATCTTTATTATGTCCTGATACATAAAACATTACATTTGAAAGTGGGGGTACTTTCTCATGACTCTATACTTCAGAGAAATATTCAAATTTAAATGACAAGGCCAATTTTTTCTACTGATCTTTGATAATTTATTTGTATCTGTTAATAGAGGTAAAGTTAAGTGAAGCTTTAGCTTTTTAAAACAAATTGAAGTAAATTTTAGTATGTTGCAGGAACTCTGCAACATACTAAAGGAGACTTTAGTAACCGCAGCAGTGGCACTGCACTCATGTGATGATGTTTAGTATGCTAATATGTGATGATGTTTAGCATGCTAACATTGAGTACTACATTGTGTTGGAACCAACACAAAGAATAGCTGAGGCTGATGGAACTAACATTTGCTTTTCAACTGCAAGACTTGGAAGTCAAGGCGTAAAACTCAAAAACAGCTTTATTGTAAGCCCTAACAAAACACAAAACAATAATACTTGATTAAAAAGACAGGACACGGAGGGACACAACTAAGAGGGACAACACAGCAAAGAACAAATGGAGAGTAAGACTATATATAAACACCAGGTAATTAGGGAGATGGGAAACAGCGGGGAACACAGCTGAACGGAATCTGACTAACACGACGAGGGAAGCAAAACTAAGAATTCATACAAGACTAGAGCCTATCAAAATAAAACAGGAAGTAACAAACACTGAGACAAGGACTAAGAAACCAAATAGGGACACGACTGGGTAGACAGAGAGGTAATGTTCCATAGCAGACGCAGGGGACAAGACACAGAGACAAAGTTGAGACACAAAACTAACATTATAACACAAGAAACTATGATAAAGGAATCTACAGGGTGGGCCATTTATATGGATACACCGTAATAACATGGGAATGGTTGATGATATTAAAGTCCTGTTTGTGGCACATTAGTATATGTGAGGGGGCAAACTCCTCAAGATGGGTGGTGACCATGGTGGCCAATTAGAAGTTGGCCATCTTGGATACAACTTTTATTTTTTCAATAGGAAGAGGGCCATGTGACACATCAAACTTATTGGTAATGTCACAAGAAAAACAATGGTGTGCTTGGTTTCAACGTAACTTTATTCTTTCATGAGTTATTTACTAGTTTCTGACCACTTATAACATGTGTTCAGTGTGCTGCCCATTGTGTTGGATTGTCAATGCAACCCTCTTCTCCCACTCTTCACACACTGATAGCAACACCGCAGGAGAAATGCCAGCACAGGCATCCAGTATCCGTAGTTTCAGGTGCTGCACATCTCGTATCTTCACACCATAGACAATTGCCTTCAGATGACCCCAAAGATAAAAGTCTAAGGGGGTCAGATCGGGAGACCTTGGGGGCCATTCAACTGGCCCACGGCAACCAATCCACTTTCCAGGAAACTGTTCATCTAGGAATGCTTGGACCTGGCACCCATAATGTGGTGGTGCACCATCTTGCTGGAAAAACTCAGGGAACGTGCCAGCTTCAGTGCATAAAGAGGGAAACACATCATCATGTAGCAATTTCAAATATCCAGTGGCCTTGAGGTTTCCATTGATGAAGAATGGACCCACTATCGTTGTACCCCATATACCACACCAAACCATCACTTTTGTTGTTCCAACAGTCTTGGAGGGATCCATCCAATGTGGGTTAGTGTCAGACTAATAGCGGTGGTTTTGTTTGTTAACTTTACCATTCACATAAAAGTTTGCCTCATCACTGAACAAAATCTTTTGCGTGAACTGAGGGTCCTGTTCCAATTTTTGTTTTGCCCATTCTGCAAATTCTGTGCGCCGATCTGGGTCATCCTCGTTGAGATGCTGCAGTAGCTGGAGTTTGTAAGGGTGCCATTTGTGAGTAGCTAATATCCACCGAAGGGATGTTCGACTAATGCCACTCTCCAGTGACATGCGGCGAGTGCTAAGCTGTGGGCTCTTGCTGAATGAACCTAGGACAGCCACTGATGTTTCTTCATTAGTGACAATTTTCTTGCGTCCACATTTTGGCAAATCCAACACTAAACCAGTTTCACGAAACTTAGCAAGCAGTTTGCTAACTGTAGCATGGGAGATGGGTGGTCTGGTAGGGTGTCTTGCATTGACATCTGCTGCAATGACCCGGTTACTGCATTCACCAGATATCAACACAATTTCGATCCGCTCCTCACGTGTTAACCTCTTTGACATGTCAATGGCTGTGACCAAACAGAAACTTGTAAATAACTCATGAAATAATAAAGTTACGTTGAAACCAAGCACACCATTGTTTTTCTTGTGACATTACCAATAAGTTTGATGTGTCACATGGCCCTCTTCCTATTGAAAAAACAAAAGTTGTATCCAAGATGGCCAACTTCTAATTGGCCACCATGGTCACCACCCATCTTGAGGAGTTTGCCCCCTCACATATACTGATGTGCCACAAACAGGACTTTAATATCATCAACCATTCTCATTTTATTACGGTGTATCCATATAAATGGCCCACCCTGTAGATAACAAACTCAGAGGCACTTATGAAGAACTAACTAAAGACTAAAAAGTACAAAGTATAAACTTGAATCATCTCTTAATGCAGAAGAAAGAATCACAAGATCGCAACAAAATTCAAAACATCCCAAAACTCAAAACGCTGGGTCAAAGACCCAGGACCATGATAGTAAATGTATATAAAATTGTGGGAAAAGTGATTTACAAAGAGCAGGTTGAAAGTGAGCTAAGTGAGGTAAGTGATATCACATATAAAGCTGACAAAAGGAGGTCAGAACATTTCATTTTAATAGCTGATTTCTTTTTAAAGGTCAGTCCTGTGAATCCTGTCTGCGATGACTAATCTTTTGGGAGGTTTAAATCCTCTGCAATCATGCAGTAATGCTTTAGTCATGTGTATTAAACCACAACTATTTCCTTTGTAGACGAGTCAGTTGGTTTCAAAAAGGCAAGTGAGGGTGGTGAAGGTCAAATTCAGTTGGTGCTCTGCCATGTTAACTTACTGGAAGTGACCTGAATACACTTTCCAGTTTTCTCCTCCCACTTGCCCATTTTTGCCTCAATGTATCATCTACTTCAAAAACAAAGTATTTCCATCTGCACTATGTTATTTCTGTAATACAAAGGAGCAATGTGGAGTACATATTATGATACGTACCATCTCAATATATTACCAACAACAAATAAAATTATGGGACTTTTTTGCATCTAGCACAACTAGGCATCAGCAACTATAGGATCGGCTTGGTATGACCTCTGAGTTTAAGGGGAGATTGATGCATGATGGCAAATCCAACCAAGCTGTGCTTGTGAAAAGAAAAGAAAAGCAAACAAAGCAAAAAAGAAGAATCTGTTTAGTGGAATATGTCATATAAATTATCCACTTTTCTGTCAGGAAAAGATGGGAAAAAATGGCCTTTATATACCACAAATTTGTTAGAAAATAAGACAGAAAGTTGCATAAATACAGCTTAATTATGGAACATTGTGTTTTCTTTTTATTTTCAGCTTTCATTATCTGTGACTGTCATCTTTCCAAAGAACTCAGTCTCTTTAATATGAAGACCAGCTCAGATTAATTCTGGTTCTTATTACTATAATAAACATAATTACTATAGTATAATTATTATTATAAGTTGTCAACATGATCAGCTTAAGGACTGATTACCTTCTTGACAAAGATATTCCATATAAATATATATATATATATAGATAGATAGATATAGATATATATAGATATATATAGATATATATTCAGGTCTGATTTTGAGTCTCTCAAGCTTGTCTTTTAGTTTCTCGAGGGGTGAATAAGGATATTGTTATTACCCACATTTTCCTAAACCTGCAAACCCGGGAAGTTCTGCTCCAACTCGCAACTTAAATATTTAGACTAAAGCAGATATCAAATGCTTTTTTAAAAATATCTGAAAAACTCTATTGCTCAGTTCTTTTTCTATACCCCGTACACAAATTTTCTGGTCAGCCAGAGAAGTTTTCAGTGCATTAGGAATAAGTCATATGTATGTTATGAAGATTTTCCAATTATTTTTAAATTTTATTTTATTTTGACATTTACTTTTCAGTTCAATTCATTTAGGTTTAGCTTTAGTTAGTTTCCAGAGTGAGGGCTTGCTTCAGTTTAGTTTCTAATTGTTTGAAAATGTTTAGTTTAAAATCAGCACAGACAATAAAAACACAGACATTTTTGAAAACAGTTGATTCACAGTCTCAGTAGATGCATACACCAAAGTCTAATCAGGCAAGTTTTCATAAAATCTTTACAGAATTAAAAAATATTAAAACCAAGCATATTTACACTTAAAAAAAAAAAATTAGTTAGTTTTCCAAATTCACAAAATCAGTCCAGTTATTTTTAACTTTTTTTACAGTTCTACTTTTGAGTTTTATTTCAGTTAACTAAAATCTTTTTTCACATCTTTTTAGTTTTAGTTTTCGGTTTAGTTTTAGTTAACTATAATAACTTTGACAAGAAACCAGGAAATATCTGAGGAAACTGCAAAGAAAGCAACTGGACTTTTGAAAAGGAACCTAAAGAAACTTAAAGAAGACAAGCTGCTTTCTTTCCAATTTCCTTAGCTAATTTCTTGGTAGTGCACGTGCTGGCTCACTGGATTGTTTACAGGTACAGAGAAAATGATTCATTGTGAATTAAATTAATTACAGACATGCTATCCCTGCAATGACGCATCTGACTTACAAAAAGTGGGTTCTGTTGCATTTTCTTGCTTTTTCGGTTTTAAGCTTCTGTTGTGTGGTACATAAAAAGAAGTATAGGTATATTTACAGGTATAGAGAACACGATTCATTGTGAATTAAATTAGTTACAGACATGCTATCCCTGCCTTACAAAAAGACGTTCTGCCATAACTGAGAACTTAACTGAGAACCTAAACAGACAACCCAGAAAATAGCTTGTCAACATGTAAAATAGCTATCAAAAAAGAAAAACACGGAAGCAATCAAATAAAATGGTCTATTTACCTCGACGGTACCCTGTAAAGGTTTGAAGTCCAAGATTTTAGTGGTTTGCCAGTCATCAGCAGATTCAAAGGTTTCAGTGTTCAAGGGTCTTCCACACAGTTCCACTTAACTCTCATGCCGTCACTGGTTTTATTACTGATTCCATTTCTGATCACGGCTAGTGAACTCTCAATGAAGTGAAGCTCTGACTGAAGACAAAGTGTAATATTCCTGATAATGGTAAAATGAAAAGAATGAACAGAATGTACTCCCTTCCACACATGCAGATGAGTCACAGTAACACCAAAACAACATTCAAAATTCAAAATCATACCGATATACCGTTATTTGTTTCCATTTAAGAGGTTTACTGCATCAAATTTTTTTCCAGCAGACATTTTGCAACTCATAACTGTTTATCACAAATATTAGAACAAGAGCTGATAAGGATGACTCAGTTATACTAAACAAGAAGAGTTCAAATAGCACTACATACACATTTTCTTTTAAACAGCTGTACTGCATGCACTCTGCACTGTGCCAGTCTGCCTACACATTTTCCAGTAACTCAAAGTTAAGATTGAAGTGTTACATTAACAATGGGCTTATACTAACATTGTTAATGATCATCTTAGGGGGGAAAAAAAATAAGAACATGTGTGTCTGAGTCAGAGTGATCTGTTTTCTTATTGACATTTAATGTGAATTTCCTTTTTAATCAGTGCATGTTAAGAAGTTGACCTGCAAGGGTCAGACATAGGTTTAAGATGTATCGTGGGGGGGATAGAGGAGGAGAACAGACCGAGGCAAGACTCAAGTTCAGGGCAGACTATTTAAATGTTGGAAACCTGCAAAGAAGCCAGTTAGAGGAGCACATTTCAAGAATTACAGGTAAGAGATTAGATTTTTTTCCCCACACTAAATCCAAAAAATATCCAGAGGAAGACATTATTTAAGTTACACTTTATTTTTTCTGCATGTTTTTATTATGTCTTTGTTTATATGTCTTTTTTCTTTTTGTCTATTTAATGAATTCATTTTTCTTTTTTAGGATGCGTAACATTCTGGCCCTTCTCTGGGTTTTTCTTATAGCAGCTCATCAGAGCACTAGTCTTCTCACAAAGGGAGAATCCATCAAAAACACCATACACAACATTGTAAACATTGCTCAGATAACCCTTGTCCACATTAAGAAACTAAAGGTACCAATATATTGATTATTTTTATGTTAATGCGATTTACTGTTTTTTTCATTGCATATACTGTTTTCTGCCTAAATTTTCTCATTGAGGAATGTTTTTATTCAATATTAAACTAAGCTTGCCTATTATTTTTTATTCTTAGTTGCCGGCTTCACCGATAGAGGTTCCCACTCCTTCCATTGAAGGACTAAGTAGTATAAGCCATGATCTTGGAGTTTTGGATAATGAACTGCAGCACCCTTTCCTCATCCAGATTCAGGCTGATGTCTCCAGCATGGAAGGAAGGGTGCGCTCCCTCGCCTTATCAATGGAGTGTCCCCTTGAGCCCAAACCAGCAGTACAGACGGATGACAATGTGTTCCCAGACAGCCGCCTTTACATGACAGTGACAAAGGTGCAGCACTACCTAGAGAACCTTCTTCTCAACAAGGGCAAACTCAAGCTCTGCTAACAAATTTAAGCTTGATGTATATATAGTAAGCCAGGACTTGCTATATATCGGGACAAATAAGTCAGTGTAGGCAAAGGTTAATTTGTCTTTGCAATGCATATTTTCTATATATATAATTACTACATGGACAATTGTCACAGTCATTAAAAGCATGCAAATAATTCCAATAATTCAGCGATTTGCAATATAATGCAAAAACCTATAAAGGGCATATTTTATTTCATACAACAAATGTTTTATAGGGTTTTACAGATAGATTAAAATACTCATATATTTAAAAAAAATTACATTTTTTAATACTTTATGGTAAACTGTTTTACACATGGTTGACACGGTGTGTTTTGAGGGTCATGATGGGAAAACTGAGAGACTACATAGTACACGGAGGTTGTGTGAATAAGTATGATTGTGGTCATTTCTGCCAGTAAATAAAACTAATGCAAAGAATTGCATGGTGCTATGAAACTATTGCCAGAGAAAGCATATAGCATTGTAACGATGTAAGACTGTTTGATGACTGTGCAATCTTAATTGTTTTTTAGTGGATGCTTGTCTCAGTCCTCTATTGAGCAGAACCATTAAGCTAAAGGTTATTAGGATGTGTTTAAAGATGAAATGTATTATTTTTTTGTAATAAAGTTTGCAATAACAAATGCTGTCACGACTGATTCTCTTCTAAAATGTCAAAGATTTAGGTCATACATTTAAGACTTTTTTCACTTGTGTGTTACTTTGATAAGAAATCTTTATTAAAATATTATGTATGACATAAAATACAGCTAAACTTAATAGTACAATGATACAGTTTTATAAAATAAAACAAGGCAATAGATGTAATAAATTTACATTTCATATATAATAATCTACAATAATGGCATTAATGTATATCATATACTGGGAGCAGCATTTCAAGCAGCAAAAATAATTAAGTTTGGTTTTCTATTATAAAATGTAGTTTTCAGCCATCATGGTTTTATTTTATTTTATTTTATCACATCAAGCTGACTACTGAGATAATAATATATTTACAAAAAAAACCCCAAGCAATTCTTTGCTTAAACTTTAAAGAAAAAAGTTGATAATTCTTATATGAGAATTTCTACTAAATTTAATTTAAAAAAAAAACAATGAAACAAACAGAAAAAAAATTAACCCTCTAATTTTACTGCCATTAAACCACACTAAGCAGAGAATGCTACACGTTTTGAAAATGTTAAACTCTGTACCTTATAATGGAGATGTAACACAAGTCACCACAGATCGATGGTGAATAATCACAGTGCGAGTGTGTGTGTGTGTAATATGAAACGCTAACATATAAAAGTAAACAGAGTTGAAATGCAAGAACCTTGATAAGGTTTTACAAGGTAAATCAACAGTAATTTCTTACAAATCCACTCTTTTACATTCTAGGGAGTCAGTTCTTCATACTACTCAGACATACAATAAAATATTACTACATACCTACAGTGATGGCTAAACACACAAGAGGCGGTGCTTGTAAGCACTTTATGGTAAGTCTGCTTTTTGTGTATTCCAGCTGAGTTACATGAGATTCCAAAGAAAGTCTAACGATAACATTATAGGATTAAGATGTGTTTAACATAGATTTGTTGGTGTTCCTCGCCTTTACAGTTATCTACACTTGGCCTTCCTCTGAAAGATGAATGACTGCCAGAAATATCTGTGTGATATGGAGGTGTTTGAGAGCAGTTTGAAAGAATGTTTGTTCTATTAACTTATTTATTAAATTTCCATTGATAACTTAGTAAAATTCTCTTTTTTTGAATCATACATTAGCCCGTGCTAACAGAGTGTTTAATTGTTATTTCCTGGCGTGAGAGAAGCTTCTGTATTTAGAGAGGAAATGCAGGGTTAGTTTTGTGTTAGATAGCAGTGGCAGGGAGGAAACAGTGGCTTACTACTAACAGCTCTACTGAAATGAGGTATATACTGCTGTGGACCTGTTTTTTAGTGCTTATATTTATTTTAGCATTCTTAACTTTACATTGGAGTTTCTCAGTTATCTGGTCTAACGTGCCTTTGCTACACAACAACAGCAACAACTGTAAGCTACTAACATCATACTACAATAAGAGTGAATAACAGCATGACTATTTATCAGAGAACATCTGGGATGATGTAGAACATAGTTTTATGAACAATGCCAGGAAATGACCAAGCACTTCTTGTTCACTTCTTGTGAGAGTGGTCCCAATATATATAAACAACTCTGAGTAACTGCAGTACATATCATTCCTCAAATGTAACTCACACAGAAGTGAATGAAGAGACCTCAAAACACCGTTATAAGCTCCTTTTCACACAGAGAGGGTTGCAGACTGAAATTTTAAAAAAGAAATTCAACTAAAAATATTAAAGTTTTCAAAATGTTTATCTTTGTGTTTTCCTAAAATAATCAGCAAGGGTTGAAAACAGACATACCCACTTCAAAGATGGTTGGAAACAAGTTAAATGACATAAGTTTTATGGAGTTTATGTTTTACTTACCAAGAGTGACTGTGCTTTCATAACATGAGTTCACGTGAATGTTTGAATTACACTGAAAATAAAACAGAAAAGACTAGAAAACAGGCCTAATCCTAAGCAAAAGTTATTGTAAGTCCAAATTGCTAAAATAGATTAAAAGATATGGATGGAATAAACGTGTAGATAAGTTAAACTAGCTAAGATGATAAGCTCAGGGTAAGATAAATATTTTTGCTTTAGCACATATATCTTCAGCATTTCTTTAGTATAAGATTTAACTTTGCTACCCTCCTTTAATTAAAGACTAACAGTAAGCCTTTGGTTGCACTTATACACACATTATAAACCCATTTATATATTGTATTTTTTAAAACTTGGAATAAATTTCCCACTAACTTGCAGGTCCACCCATTCACATTCAAAGAAAACGAGCCTTTTTCCACACTATAAAGTACCCGATTTCAATAAAGAAGATATTTGGAAAAAAAATATCAGCTAGACTAAATATCATTATAATAAAATAAACTAAACTAATGTATATGTGTATAAAAGTAATTAAAATGACTTAAATGATAAACCAAGTTACAAGACTTCCAAGTAATTCTTTTTTTGGCCTTTTTTAACTTTATTAGATGGACACAGTGTGTAGAGAACAGGGAGGTGGGGGCAGAGAGAGAGGAGAAGGCACGCGGCAAAGGGTTGAGAGTGTTACTCAAACCCAGGCCGGCCGCTCTCAGCCGTATGGCACGTGGTCGCTCGCTCAACGCACTGAGCTAAACCAGCGCCGACTTTCAAGAAGTTCTTAATAGAAGTGAGACCATGTTGGTAATTTTTTATATGGAAAAAACTCACAAGTAAAAGTCCTGTTCCAAGCAGCGCAATTGAAATATTTTATTTCACTCAATGTGCAGCAACCACATCTCTGGTAAGAGTACCAACAGTTTATTAACTAAAGCTTTTGAATTGTTTAAAGTGCAAAATAATCCATAACATAAGCACACAGGTAAATAACATCAGTTAGTTTTTTTTAAATAACTTAAAATACAACTTTACTTAACAGCAAGCAACAAAAATTCAAACAATAATAATGCAAAAGAGAGAAAAAATACTTCTCATTTTAAATAATGACAAAGCTAAAGGAAAAAAAAAAAACAAAGTGCATTCTTTTTTAAATCATAAAGCTTATTTTGTTTTTTAATATTTGGTGGTGGTGTATTTTTACCTCCCCACTTATTTAGATTGTTTTTTTACAGGAGGAAATGGACAGTGAGTTCAAAAAGTGTTGCAGGGTGGAGAGGTAATCATCTGGGTGGCAGCGCAAGTGGGCCGCATGTATCGACTTCTTCCACTTTCTGCTGTGCACGTCCACTCCTCTCTGTCTCCAGACGTCAATCAGCTTTTCCATCACTGCAGTGTTGCACATTGCATCGTTTTCACTGAAGAAGAAGAGAGCGGGAGCGGTAACTGGGCTGTTGTGGAACACTTGGATGCTGGTCTCGTAGAAGTCTGCCGTGTGGGTTTTGAACAGCCAGAAATAAAGCATGGCAGTGTTTTTGACGAAGCTCTCAAAACGTGGCACCAGAGTTCTACCAATGCCTGAATAAAAAATGTAAAAAAAAAAACGAAACAAAAAACATAGACATAAATAGTTTAGAGTTTTAAAGCTTCACATATACACACTCTTATGTAGGCCATGTATCAAAAATAACCAACTCCTATCTAGACCTATGTAGCTAAGTCCTAAAATGCCCAGCTGTAGGGCAAAATCAAATATTATTACCTCCTTTTGAGTGCTTTTGTTGTGTTGATGATCCAATCCAATACCTGACAAGTAATGTCATGGCTTACCCTGTAGTGAAACACACCAACAAGTCTGTGCTCCAGTTCTTCTGATTGTAATTCTAGCATTTTCTTTGTAACCTAACTCTAATCACCAGGTGCTTTGAGTCCATGCTGTCAGAAGTTTACATGCATCATGGGCATGAATTTGATGGAAATTTTGCACTTCTACTTTTGATTTCTTCAAAATGTTCTTCTTCCTCTTTGGAATGATTGCACAGGATACATCTTTAAGGACTTCAAAAAAAAAAGAAAAGAAAAGAATTGGGTGCACATGTTTGAATTTATTTTAATTTAAATAAATGAAGTTTTAGATGGTAGTACAGTAACTACACAGTGTGAATGCCAGTTTATTTTTTTTAGAAAACTAGACAGAACTAGCGGTTTAGTTAGAACCTGATAAAAATGCCAGATGATGAATGGATAAACTGTTTGCAGACACGACCCTAAAGCAGATTAAAACAAGCAGCTAGAGAGAACTCCTGAGAAACTGGAGCAGTGGGTCGATTGGCTAATAAATTATGTAAAGATCTGACACACGTATCCAACACAAAAGTGAACTGCAACCCACTATACTGGATCACTCTCACTCACCTATCGCCATGTGCTCCAGAGTGCCGACCACTAAGCTGTCATAGATGTGCCCCATCATCCTCTGTGCCAGGCCTGCATGTTTTTTTGGTTCTCGGACAATGTGGGTGAGGATTTGAGTGAAAGTGTAGCCACCGATGGAAGAAGCATGAACCAGCATCACCCTCCCTGCGAAGGGAGGGTTCTCCAGAATTTTCAGAACCTCCAATCCATAGTCGAGCCCCCATCGAGGCCACAGGAAGTGCATCACACTGCTCTGAACCAGGAGGACATCCATGCCACGGTCCAGATAAAGGTCCCGGTACTTAGCTATTCCCCCTGGTTGGGCACCAAGCCAGGAGAAGAAAAGCAGAAGTGGACGGGAAGTGGACGCAGAATATGATTGTTTTTGGGAGGAGACAGATGTGTTTGATGGTAAATCTGAGAGGGGTGTAGAAGAGGAGGCCCCTGCAGATGGTGAAACAGGGAACGTGGGGCAAACAGCTGCAGAGTCTTGAAATTCTTTGGCAAAACATTCTGTCTCGCAACCTGTACCAGTGAGTGGAGTGTAATAATAGGTTATGCCATTGCAGATCGTTTTGGCTATTAAATGTCGTCTGTTAACTTGATCCGACTTGGTTGCATCAGTCCTTATGAGGCTGAAAAAGAGGCCAGATTGAAACATGAATACTTTCCACAGTTCACCAGAGAAACAGCACAGAACAACAGATTATAACATTCGCTTGGCTAAGGATTTGCAAACATATCCTCCGAGGACCCAGAGAACTTAAAGACTAATTATTGTCAATATCTGTTGTGACTGTCATCACAAACAGTAATTCAGTGGAGAATTCTTCGAGGCTAAATTAACTTTAAGTTCCATCGTAGGACTGAAATTATGGACAAAGAAAATGACTATAATAAAGTCATCAGTATGGTTTTAAATTTGGAAGGAAGTTTATGTATTGTGCCAGATGGCCATTTGTTTAACTTCAATGTAAAATCATTTTACCTTATTTAATGCCATCATTTCCATTTTAATGACATTATAGCCTGTGAGTGCAGTGGTTCACATGATCAATTTTCCATGCATTAGACTCATCAGACTGTTTATTTACATGTGTTTTTAAAAAGACTTAATTTATATTGAAAACATGTTTACTGTGTTAAGTTTTATTTCTTGATGATGATGTTGAAGCCATGTAATCATCATTAGTGGACTACATGAAACTGAGATGCATAGCAGGCCAAGGTTTTTGCGTATCAGTGTGCACTTCCTATTTAAGTCTGGCCCATTTTATGCGTAAAATTATGTAGTTTTAAAGGAAATAATACAAGAAAACAAATAACTAATTGGAGGTTGTTTGCTACTATGGATGACGGAAAGGAAAAGTCAGCTGTAAACCATCTTCTGGCCTCACCCGAATCAGTGTAACTTTACCAGGTTGTTAATTTGACCTACACAGAAAACATCTGATTAAAGTGACACATTCACCCCTTCATTTCATCGATGGATCCATTTCCGTGATCACAAAAACGCATGGCATTTAGCTATATATCTGGCTTTATTGTGTCACTTCCTTGTAGTTGTACTTTTTTCAACACCTTAGACTTTTATAAACCATAATTTAAGTCAATATTGCACCATCTTTCTTGGCTCTTTACTGGTGGTGCTCTATAGCGACACGCTGGCAAAACGAATGCGTGACCTTGGTTGTTAATATTCTTACTGCGTTCTTGACGCACACCTAGAGCTCCACGCTGATCCACTGATTACCGTATTGTTTGAAAATGTGATTAACAGACTTTCGGAAAAATGAGATGATCCACACATAGCTTTACAGCTTGCTTTATACCTCTGCTGCTTTTACCCACGCATGCACTGAGTGAAGTAAATCCTGGGGGATAATTTCAGAGCATTACCGGGTCACGCGAGGACACGTCACATCTTCTGTCTACCTTTGTTTCAGTGGATATTCATGCAAAGAGCAGAAAGCAGGGCATGCACAAGCAATGCCAAAACAACGTGATGTATCTGTCTATATATAGAGATACACACATATGTATATATTTATATTTTACCCTGTGGAGAACAGCAGGTTTCCCATTCTGAGAGACTTAGGTGTGTCCGTCTCCTCCTGGTATTCTGAAAAAAATTACTTCTGAGAGTCGTTTAGATCTGCTAAAGCGTTATATTGTAGCAACGGATAACCCCGGATGTATGACTGACAGCCAAGAGTCCGCCTCTCTTCCACCGGCTCTCGCCGCCCCTTTAACTCCCGCAGTCCTCCGTGAGCGGTTTCTTGACCGCGTGCTGCAGTACGTCTGCGCATAAAAAGCGCATAAAAGGTCGCCTAACGGATAAGACACAATGTGAAAGCAACAACTGTTAGTGATGAATAATATAAAACGAGGTGTTCAGTAAAAATTCTTGATTGACCCTTTAACATTGGAACACGGAGGTATTTATAGCGTCAAGGGCTCAGTGCACCTGGATCCCGTGGCGATAACGCATAGGGCCTGGTGACGATGCCCTGGTCACACTGACCCGACAGGCTTCATGCGGCTAAATAGGGAAGCACAGAAAGCCACGAGGTTATTTGTTCTGACATACCAACCAGTTAACTCCAAAACGTCAGAGGGGCCACGAGATGGAGCCAGAGAGCCACATAGATTTCAGAGAATCAGCTTTGGGCTGATGCACTGACACAGCAAAAAGGCTGTATTATAACATATTAAATATTCATGTTGTGCACAGTTAGTTGTATGTGCTGTGTTTTTCCATTGTGTCTTTCATGATGTTAGTTTCCTGTTCGGGATTTTCCTGTTTAATTTTGTAATTCTTAGTCCATTTCCACGCATGCCAGTTTTGCTTCCTGTAGTTGTTGTTTTTTCCCCCTTTTCTGATCATTTGTCCTCAATACCTGTCACCTGAGTTTAGTCTCCCTCACCTGTTCCCTATCAGCTGATTGCTCACTTGGGAATAAATGTACTCCCAGTTTTAATTTGTTTACTGTGGAAACTCCCCTCCCGTGTGTTAATTTTTGTGTGTGTGTGTGTGTGTGTGACCTCTGGACTATGTCAGGGACTTTACTTTTTGCCTGCTCATCATTTTGATTGTTTGCTACATTATATGATTCCCCGTGTATAACCTTTGCCTGTTTTTTTTAAATTATAATTATTTGGACGTTAAACTTTAACTCTGTTCTCTGTGTACCCTGCATTTCCATCCTCTTCCTCCATGTCTCTCAGAATAACCTGCTATATATGTTTATTATGTGTTGTCGTCTTTGCCTTTCTTTACGACAAATTGTTCTTACAGCAAAATCTAATTGTGTAGAGCTGTTTTAGACAGTGGGGAATTCCAAAATCTAAAAAGCTATGCCAGCAACATGTTGATGTAATTCATCCTTTAAGAAGCTTCCAGATTAAAATTGTTTCATCTTGCACAGTAAGACAGTACTATATATGTTTTATCTATACCAAATATAACAGATATTCCAAACTCAGGCATAAGTGCCTGAATTCTAAATTATGTAGAGTTCAAGAATCTGAGTCTATGTTCTTAACTTTAAGTTACATTTGAGATCGTCTCAATGGGAATCGCAGAGAAAGTGAGTCATGGCTGTCCTCTGACAGTGCTTTATATGTAGGTAATTTTAAAATGTCACATTTATGATCAAATATTTCCATTCTGTCAGGCAGCAGACACACACACACACACCCCTACAACACCTTTAAATTTTCCAGGATTTCGGCTTATGTTTGAAACCCTGGTTTGTGTGTGTTTACTTGTGGATTACTCTAATATTCCTATTACTATTGTCCCTTTGAGCTAACTGACTATGAATGGCATGTAACAAACAATGTGAGAAAATATTGCCTTAACATAACTGTAATCAGTCAGAGCAAGGTGGTAAATATAGTCCATGTAAATAGAAAACAAATTCATTCATCCTCAACGACTGGAATAACTTCCAGAATGGCAGAAACACCAGAAATCTATTCAATATTAAAAATATAAACACACTCAACTAAATACCTGAGTTTCTCATCTGATTTCAAAATAATAATATAAGATTTTTGTTCACTTTTATGGACTGCTCTCTTGTTTTTGGCAAACAAGTAAGCAAACAGTTGTCTGTGTATACAGAAGGCAAACATGGAGCAACATTAGTTTCATTTTGCTAAATATATACCTGTGATCAGAAGCTAGTCCCTAAATTTCTTCATTCCTCCAGCACGTGGTTTCATTAGAGTTTGTTTATTGAAACGAAAGCTGCCTGCTGTGACTGGAATTGAAACCAAAACAGTGAAGCTGTAGGCCGCAAAGGTCAATGAGCTGAAATATATATTTAAATTCCAGAACATAAGAAAGAAATTACCTTCAGGAGTCGTCAGGAACAACAGATTGGACTTATAATTCTCTACTCAATTAACTGCACTGACTTCAAATGACTCGCACTCAATAGTTAATATAAAAATATTGATTGATGCAGTTTTAATTTCTGCTCTGTGTGTGAAAACTTGTGTGCAACAGAAAAAGGCTGCATTGCTTTTCCTGCCTCAGCACGATCACTTTCAGGCTCAGTCAGGCAGAAAAATGTTTGAGTCCCACAAAAACATAACCCTCACCCCCCAGGCCATGTGTCTGTGGTATTCTCATCACTAGCTGGCCTCCATCTACCCTACACCTCTCATTCCCATCTAATGACATCCTCTTAGGACCCCCCCCCCCCCCCCCCCCCCCCATTCCTGCTCATTTTCTATATGTTCCCCCTCCCCAAAACTCTCCCTACACATAAAAAGAGGTTTGCAAGGACCACCCCCTATTGCAGCCATACAGATTCCCGGCCTTCCCTTTCTGAATTGTTTCACCATGGGCTCTATTGTCCGAGGAAAGACAGAAAGTTGGGAGGAAGAAAGAGAGTGAAGAGAGGGGAGAATGTGCCCTCTCTATTCTTTGGGTTGGAGGCGTCCACCCACATCAGGGTGTGGAAATTCCGTTTCAGCTTCCTGCTTTCTCTTCAAGCCCTTTCCTTTTAGTCCCCTCACTCAGTCATCTCTGTCATGTTTTCTCTTGGCTTTGTGGAACGTCCAGATTTTAATGCAAAGCATTATCTGAGGATAACCCAGGAGCATTTTTACTCTGAGTAGGTATGAACATGTGGCAACATCATTCAAAGCTAAATGATCACAATAGAAAAACAACGCAGAGTTAAGCAAACTGAATACTGGAAACCTGTATTTTTCATATATATATATATATATATATACCTGTCTGGAGCTAGTAGGTGTAACACATCATCATAACCCCAACCCAAAATTGTGTAGTGTTGTTTGATGATATCAACAAGATAACTACAGTCCTTTTTTATTCATAAACCCTATGTTGTGTTAACTATAAATGATCATTTTTGATCAGATTTCCCAAAAAACAGCACAACCTCATTATTTTCAGATAGACATGTCTGGTCTTTTGGCCAATATTCACTCTCTTTTTGAGTCTTTCTTGGCCACTGCCAGCCTCCTAGGGAAATATCCAGCTCTTTAGTTTGTTTGCTTGCTAATTTTGTCTGCTCTTTGGTACAGGGCAGGCTGCAGGTAATGAGTTAATGAGTAATAAGGGTGAAACAAACATTAAAGTTATGGGCAACAGAACCAATGAGCTGAAAGATGCTAAAATGTTCTATAGGCCTGAGGGGATTGGTGTAATGATCATATTTGTTGCTACTTTTGTGGTGCAAGTTGTGTTACTTAATCCATGATTAATTATGCCAAGAAAGCTGTGTTAAACAATATGAACCTTTATTTCTCATTCCTTAATTTCCATCAGTCTCACTCTCCCACCCAGGCCTTTCCAGCTTTCAAGATTCTTGAAGACTGTGATTTGCATTCACGCCATGCCCAAAGGATGTTATGGTTACTGTTACGATGTGAGACACCTGTCCTTATTAACCAATTACATACCAAGAACCAAGGACATTTGATGGGATCAGTCTTCCTCACATGGAAACCATGTGAAATCTCCAACCATACAGTCACTGATTACAGATACCCAGCAAACACTGAGTACAGCAAAAAAAAATTATCCATTTAAAGCTTCTTGCTTGTGTGTGTGTGTGTGTTTTTTTTTTAAATTTAAATCAGTAGACTATATTGTTAATTTAGCTGCTGAAAAACTACAAAGTCGAAACATTAACAGGAAATCTTCCAAATTCTTAATACTACCTAATACCTAGTGTGAGGCGGTTGCTAATGATAGTGAGTTATATGAAGCTAAACTTGACCCCTATCAGCAGCCATTACGTTTGAAAAGTAATCTCTCACTTTCCCCTCCTGTCCTGTCTTTTAGCCATTGTACGTTTGCCTAGCAGGCATACTGTGAGACAAGCTGCACAGAAACAGTTTGTGTTTGCTTATACTTTATATTACTTCTCCACTTTAAAAACATACTCTGTTTATCTTCAGACAGGTTGCTAAGTGTTTGCTAACATTAGCCTTGTTGCAGTGCCTTCAAGTGTCCATAAAATCAGCTGTCATTAAATGTAAATTGAATTCTGGAATGGATGCGACTGCATATGAAATCTAAAAGATTAAAAGTTGTGAACAGATGGGGCATGGAGCTATATGGCTCCAGGAAAAGTAGTCTGGTTGATAATGACACTAAAATGGGAGAATTAAAACAGCCTGAGTACAGACTGTATATAAAGAAGTACAAAACACCATGACAACAGCAACTACTGTTTTCAAGCCAGTTAGCATCTTTGGTTGCTTCCATCTTGCACTTTTGAAACCAGATGGTGCATGAAAGAGTAGACCTGATTAGCTAATGCTAGCACAAGCGAGATAGCTTAGCTAGCTGTCACGATAGTCGGGATTCAAGTTTTGGCTGGTAAAAATGAAACATACCCTGCTTAATGGGAAAACTGTAACCATGCAGAGAGCAAGCAAGGCTGAATCTGACTGACAAATCAAGCCCATGTAGTAACACATAGCCTGCCTTATTATCTATTTTACTTGTTAAAAACTAAACATTTATTAAATATGACTTGAAACTACTTACTGCGGCTTTAATAAAAAGAAAGAAAATTATGATTTTAGCCATATATGCAATGAGCACTTGGGGTATTTTCAAACTTATATCCAATCAACCTGATTACACTGGTTTCACCTCCAATCCTTGGGACTACATTAGTCTTTTGTAGACATCTATGTGATTGAGGTATCACACTGGCACAAATTGTTTGCTAACTAGTCTGCCCCAACCAATTTGTTTACAATAAATATGTTTTTCAATTGCTTCACTTTAAGCGATCTTTAAATTGTTGATGTTCTTCTGATTGTCCCAAATGCTTTGCCAAGGGCATACATTATAATTCTGTGAGTGCCCCAGTGAAAGTGTAGATAACACATTATTTATCCCACAGGCTTGTAGCAAAGAGTGTTGATTTGTCCGCCAAGGTCATCTCCGATGCTCATCTAACAGCTCTAATCAGCCATATCAAATCTGGAGCAAAAACTGTGAACATCATAAGAACACACATGAGGATTGCATACAAGCACACACACACACACACACATACACACACAGAGCTTGATTATAGGTTGTATTGCATATTGGGCGTCTTTATATTGGACTTTTCCCTCAGTCAGATTGTCTTTACGTATTATTTCAAAAGTTGTACTTCATCAAGACTCCTGCTGTTCCCCACATTGTCTGTTTTTTTTATTTTCAGCGAATTGCAGATCACAGTGAGAAAAATGTGAAGCATTATTATTAAAGACGGGGTAAAAACATGCTAACAAAATACACATAAAACATTCTTTTAGCAAAATAAGCACAAGTTCAAAAATCTAAATTTAGCAATTGTTTATGTGACTAAAGGTTTAGGGAGCTTTAAGATCTTGACCTTGGCGTGTAAACACACCAAGGAACTTGGGCTGGGTCCGTGCAGATGGTAGAGCCTCTAAACTACTCAGAGTGTCAATTGTTTTCTTTTTTTATGAGACAAAGAAACTTTCTTTGACTCTCACAAATAGCTATTGTCTGGCACTTTCCGTCTGCTGGAGTCAGCAGACTGGTCAAGGAGAGGACCTCAGTTTGCAGTTACATGCATAACACGCTGAATTTTGAGTGTTTTTAAGACACAAGCTAGGCTTGGAAAGAGACAAACCAGTCCCTTTAACACAATAAAGGTCACTATCATTAGCACAGGAATATGTGTAAAAGTACATAATGCTGAGAGGTTATCTTAAATTGGAAAAGGAAGAGTATTTCGGTATCACAACAGGATACTGACAGACGCTTAAAGATGTAACAACAATGGACAAAGCGGGAATAAATAATCTGAACTTACACAATTTTTATTGTTATTCATTTCTTTTAACAACAAATTTTCTGATTACAGTTAACTAGAAGCAAAATTGTAGAGTATGGTTAAGAATTCCTTTTAAAATTTCCAGGCAGCCAGAGAAACATCTTCACGTCTTATACAAAATATGGTTTACGGTCATATTAATTTTGTGTTGGACCTCCTTTTGCCTTTGCTTGCTTTAATTCTTTGTCATATATATTCAAGAAGCATTCCTCAGAGATTCTGGTTCATTTTGACATTTTTAGAACCTCATTTAGTTGCTGCAGATTTGTCAAGATTTGCTTTGTGACATGGTGTGTTATCCACTGTGGTGATAAGGGGTGGACATGGTCAGCAGCAATACTCAGGCAGACTGTGTCATTTAAATCATGTTTGGTTGTTTTTAAGGGGCCCAAAGTGAGCCAAGAAAATATTCTCCCTGCCCTTACATTACCACAACCAATTTAAACCATTGCTACACAACTTACTGTTCTTTGCTGACAGGACTGGTGCAGGTGTGGTCTTCTGCTGATGTAATTCATCTGCTTCGAGGTTTAATGTGATCAAACCATCCTACCAGTTGTTTCTGTGCATGTGCTGTGTATGCGCACAACACAAAATTAGGTGGCAAATCGTCCTATCTTTGTGAATATGAGCTCCAAGTATACTTTGATGGGTAAAGTTAAGTGGCAAACCGTCCTACATACTTAAATTTATGTTGGAATTATTGTGTGACAGCAGAAATGTGCATAAACTGTGTACGGTTGGACAGTTTGCCAAAGTAGGATGGTTTCTGCAAACCTTGGGTGCAATGAGTTTCTTTATTTGTTGTGTTTTTTAGTTATTATTGTCTTGCTTTGAGCTCAAAGCTGTTTATTTGCATGATATAAGAGAATTTAAAGGAGATATGACACAACAGCACAAAAATGTGAATGAATAAAGGCTGAAAAAAGAAAAACTATATGTTAGAATGCACATACATGCTTGTTAAAGCTGCCCCAGACAGAGTATAAAAATCAACTTAAAGGAGAATTCGGACTTATGCATTAAACATTTTGGCTTCTTATTCACTTCAAATGTGCTGACCTCAACTTTTAAAGGTCCAACAGAAATGTCAGACAATTTCTGTGAAGCAAAACCTTAAACTGCACACTACATAGCACTAGCATCTACAGTATTTACAAAATGATTAGATTGTATGACATGAACCCATCTCAAAAGTGTGTATTAGTACTCAGTATACAGTGTGCTTCTTCTTCTTCAGTCCGGTTTAGCATGGAAGATGCATTTGCTTTGTCAGTTCATTATACACACAGTACAGTAGGCTAAAAGTATATGGTCAGGAGGTCAGAACAACAGAGTACAGAAAAAGATATTTGATATAAAAATAGAACAATGCAATTCTAAGTAGAGTAAGTACTTGTAAGGAAACTGGTCTTTGATCAAACCAGGGTAAAGTAAAGGTGGTTAAAAATAGCAAGGAGAGCCAAGGTCAGATATGTTATTAAGGCTTTCTTGCCCATGCTGGTGGGTGACACTGGGGATGGGGCTTCATCACAGGCAGGTCTACTCAGAAACTGTTCAGGAAATTATGTTTCCTAGCTCTGGGACTGGGCAGATTGTTCCTATTTTTAGGTACTTCCTGGGGATCACTGAGGCAAAGATCTGGGGAATGCTGTACCAAAGGTAATGCACAAGAGTAGTATCCTCTCTTTGGACACCATAGATGTCAATGGAGATTAAAAAAAAAAGTGGAACCATTTCACAAAACGATGTGCTAAACTGGCTTAAAGGTCAAATCTAGTCAAGTCGTCAAGTCAAGTGCCTTTATTGTCATTTCAACCATATGCAGTGGTACAGTACACAATGAAGCGAGACAACATTCCTCCAAGACCATGGTGCTACATATAACATGTAACAGACAATTACCAGAGGACTAAATAAAGTGCAAGCATGCAAAAATTGCAAAAAAACAAAATGAAGGGGTGCCGTCCCTTCCTATATGTAAGTGATGGTATTGATAGAAATTATATATAAAAACTTAGATTTTAATGCAGAATTGCTGATATAATTTAGATTTAGTGATTTAGAGTTTTTGGGACCACCCTACCCTTTTCCAGCCTACCACACTCATACATAGAGGTTAAATTTGCACTTATTATTTACTTTAAAGAAGTTGTAGATGGATAAAGACACGCAAAACCACAAAAAGAAATTTACTGCAATGCCTGCAATTAATTAACTGTTTTATAGATTTCAAGTAGCCAGGTTTGCCGTGTTAGTTGTTCTCAATTGATATGTTAGTTCTTGCTCAGAGTTTGAATGGGAATTTTTAAAAGTTTAAAGAGCTGCTCTGTCGGTATTCTTGCCCGGCTTGTAAGGTGGTAAGCTTTACTTTTTGGACCAGGTAGGCAGAGCTTGAGACACTTTTGTAAGGATGCATGAACCAAGACTGAGCTACGAGGGAGCTACTGCACACACTTAAGCTTTTTATAAAAGTTTCATCAGTTGAATGTCAAATTACCTGAGGGTGCTGAAGCCCTACACTGATTAAAATGGACACAGCATAAAACACAGGTTAGTGCTCTCTAGGTAGGTAGCTTGCAAAGGGGCTTGTAGAGCTAGCACCAATTGTAGGTATGCTAAAGCAACTAAAATAGCAGACCCTATCTGAGATTTTTGAAAGGATGTGTAGAATCTGACTGAGAGCTAAGCTTGACTTATATCACTAACACTACACATCTGTTTTTGGCAGTCTACAAATTGTGAGCGTTGCATCAATATGAGACAATGATGTACTTTAGGACTGATGTCCAATGACAGCATGCACTCCCAAAACAGACCTGCAACAAAATTTAATTAAAACAGTAAACATCTGTTTTACTTCTTTAGTTAACACAAACAGAATCTTTCAAAGTGCACATATTGAAAGAGGTTTTGGACCTAAACATGTGATTACAAGCCAAATCAATTGCTGAGGTATGTGGCTGGAAATGTGGCAATGCTGGAGGAGAAAAAAAGCAGGGAAATGAACAGATGTGAGAGTTCTGTTGGCATTTACAGCTCACAAATGTAGGGTAGAAAATAGTGGCAACTTCAAAAACGTTTGAGGAAAATGTGGTAAACTGTTCGACTTGTTTACAATTTGTATCCACCTCTCTCGTGTTTCTGCACAAGATGTATTTTGTTAAAGCAGTGTCATTGTGTAACCAGGTGAGTTTATCCTGCCAAGAAATGATATAATACTAAAACATCATTAAATACACACGTTGACATTAAAGTGTCAATAGAGAGCAAAAGAGGAGGAGGAGGTCAAAGTGGTTGAATGGGTCAAGCTGTTACAAAGGAGACTGCTGTAATCCCACTCACACCTTAAACCTCCTCACACCTTAGTTACAAGGATGTCAGATCACATTTGGGTTTTACTTGAGGACAGCTTGAGGACACTGAGAACTTAACATAATCTGAACACGTGCTTTGAGTCTGTGTGCTTGTGATTGTGGAAAAAAAAAGTCCCCATCAGCACCGTCAGTGATATTAGTTCTGGCCTTAAAAACTGCTGCAACTGGATACTGGCAGCTTTTTGCCCGTGTGTGCGCATGTATGTTAAAGGCTGCGTCTGTCATTTTTAAGCATGTGTGTTTGTCCACGGCTGCGGGTCATCTCCGCTGAACAATTTGCCCAGTGAGGTGTGACCACAGGCATTGTGATGGTGGCCACACAGTGGACTACAGATGCAAAGAGTGAGAGAGATAGAAAAATACAGAGAGACAGAGAGAGAGAGGGAGAGAGAGGGAGCGAGAGCAAGTGGGAGGGAGGGTGGGAGACTGGAACTCTGTTCCACACAGGCAAACCTACATAGGCTCAGAAACACGATCTCGCCTGCAGCACTCACACTCGAACACCGCTGGCTGTGGATCTTATTTCATACATCTGCGGGTAAGCACCTGACATGTTTTCACCGTCCTTTTCCTCCCTCTGTCTCTCTCTGTATGTGTATTTTAATCAGGTGGTCTTGACCAATAATAAGGGATGTGTGGATATGACTCCTATAATGCAGGCAGTTGCATGCTGGTATGCACACTCTAGCTGCAGTTTTACACACTGATACTCACAAACATACTGGATTTCATCAAACATATATAAGAGGAGGGGTTGTGGTTGATGTTGGTGTGCAGATTCTTACTAACATCTGGATTTCAAAGATGAGTAAGGGCTAAATATATGTGTATGTGTGTTCCTGTCAGTGAGGCATCTGGATAAATCTGACATATAAAGATGTTGGCATCTGCAATTTTCACTCTTGTGATTTCGTTTAGCAGTTGTATCTATATTCACTCACTTCGTTTTAGAAGGGTGTACAGATGTATGTATGTGCGTTTTGGAGTTAGCAAACCAGCAAATGCTCTTGCAAGAATCGATTGTTTTTTTGAATGTGCATGTGTGTGTGTGTTTGTGTGTCAGACTGCCCATTTACATGTGAGAGCAACACGCTCCAAGAAGCCGAACAGCGTAATCCAGAAGGTGCTCAAATTCCTGGGATTAACAAGACGTCTTTGGCTTCAGCTGTCACCATGGCAAAGGCAGCCTGTGGAAAGCCTGTGTTTGAAAGCGTCCTCTATAATAAGCGGGTTCACTGCATTCATCAGCTCTAGAGCTAACACAAGCATTAACCCACTACAATGTCATTCTCAATCAAGAGATTGATGAGATCTATCTCAGGGCTGGTCAAACTGGGATTTTTTTTAAAGAGGTGGTATTTAGAATACATTAGAAAAATACATTAGAAAAATACATTAGAAAAAGAATGCCAGAACCAAAAGATAATGCTATCAGAGTACCCTTGCAAGTGGAAGTGGATGTGGAAGTGGAAGCCCTGCAGGTGAAAATAGCAAGGAATTAATCTTGTTTGTAAATACAGTGACTCAGGATGTTGTTTGGTTGTCAAGCCAACGGGACTCGGTTGGGAGTCCAGCTTATGATGCTGCCTATTTGGACACATGTGGATGGGTTTAGCTATTCTTAGACATGAGAACAGCTCTCATTATGGTCAATAATGTCCAGGCACTATTGACTGGTTGCACAATTCCATTTGTGCACATGTTGCTGCGAACACATTAGTTACAGTGTAGGACAACAGATGGAGAAATTATTTTAAAATGATGACAAATGAAGAAAGATTAAAATTAAACAGGGGCAACTGTAGCTCAGGAGATTTGATGGTTTGATCCCTAACTCCTGTAGTCTGTATGTCCTTGAGGAAGATACTGAAGCTCACATAAGCGCTTGCTTATAGATTTATCACTTCTCTCCCTGTGTTGCTGCAAATACTGAATGATTGTTTATAATGTCTATATTAGGTTTATCACAAGGAAAGTTGTCTTACTTCCTGATCTAATAGAAATAATGCAGATTTAATGCTGCTTCCCACTGTGTCTGACTTCTTTGCCTCTTCCAACAACAGTTACTCTGGTTGTTTAAGTGTCGCCCATTTCAGCCGCCTAAAGAAAGCTGCCAACAGCTCTCAGAAGAAAAACAAAAGCACCATCCCCATCCTGTGCTGGTTGTGCAATCGACCCTTCAGTTTGGTAGAAGATCACTGGATTTTGTAAAGGTTGCCGGAGCTTAGAGGCAACCAGTCTCAACACAGGTGTTTTGTCACTATTCTATAGGCTCTGTGCAATCAGTAATAGCAATTTAAGGCAAAAGGGTTGTGCAGTTAACGACAGTTCTTTTAAAAATTGTCTGGGAATCTTAATAAAATTCTCACTTGTGCTCTTTTGTAAACATAAGACTACAGTCAGCAGGTGGTTGACCTAGGTTACTGTGAAGACAGAAACTTTGCTTTGCCTAAAAGGTTACTATTTCCTGGCCACAGTTATTAGCCAGTCACTGCTAATTTGAATAAAAACACAGTATGGCATCATGGCGACGTAACCACACACAAGATGTTGAAACGCTACTATGGAAGCAGAATTGCAAGTTAAGTTAACTGAGTCATTTCCTTTTTTTTAGTTTGCAGTATTGTTATGGCATTTAATGCCACAGAATTATTATTACACACCATGAGCAAAGACAATATAGTAGTTGTGAAAGATAATAAAGGAGGGTAAAATATCAGAATATTTGCATAGGAGGCTCTAAAGCACAATAACACAAATTTTTGATAGTCACACGTTGTTCAGTGCCTGCTTGATATGGAAAGCTTTCTAATTCCCAAGATTTAAAAAAAAATCCTTTCAAATTTAATACTTAAGTTTGCTCTTTAGATGGGAGATGGAGTTGCATTTAAAAAACAGAGGGCCCAAAGGCACGTGGGAGGACGCACGTGCACTTGTATGCTATTGCACCTACACATAACCATGGAAATAATACTAGAGTGAAAACTAGGGCTTGTAAATATGTACACCCACACAGCAGACTCAGAAAAAAACAACTATCACACACAACAGTAGCCATTTGCAGGGAGGTAAATTACTCCATTATCCTGGACTATGTCATTGATCCTCAGACCTTCCCGCGCTCATAGAGGGTTTGTTAAATAGTAATGACGCTGGCTGCAGTCAATTCATCTCTATTCGCGACTCCCCTCGCTATAGAGTCTCTCCATTTCAATCACTCTAGAAAGACCCAAGCCTCTACTTCAGTTACAAGGTTTATATTTCTTGTTTGACTAACTTAAACAAAATTTTGAGTGCACTGATAACAGAAGGGGTTGTCCTGCGATAGTTCCAATTAATTTAGAAACAGCATATGTTTCATGGAGAAACGTGCTGCACCACGTTGAAAGCTGACTGCGTGTCAGGTAGCTAATGGTCCCAGAGAAAATATGAGGTATGTGCTTTCTTGTAAACACAGACACGCTGAGACTAAAATGAAAGCCAGGAGTCTGTTGACAGAGTTAATAAAAGAGGTTCTGGGCAGCAAACTAAAATGAGCATCAAGGAGACTGCCGCAGAGTTTGCTCTCTTGGACTAACAATGTCACAATTGAATGTCAACACGGTGTTGTTCTTCTCCTCGCCTGCCCTTGTCTCTTGTTCTCGGTCCATCTTTCTCTATCTCTGCTCCATTGAGCACACTACAGTGCCAGGCTCCCCACCATCTTTGTCAGGAGCAGTGAGACAAAACGCCAGCAAAATAATAGAAGGGACTTGCATATTCCCCACAGCCACTTTTTTATAGCTCCTTTCCACTTGCTCGACTGCCTGTCAAACCAGACAATGCCTACAGCAGGCGTGTATTTGATGTGGGGAAGAATGGTAACAGGAATGTTAAAGGCAGTGGCATTAAAGCTCAAGCTGAGTAGGATTTTGGAATAATTGGTGGTTTGTAGTAAGATTATAAGATTGTTTAAATTTGACTCTGACAATTTGTGGTTGAACATTACTTGTAGGCTGCTTTGTTTACATTTTAAAGCTTCAGTTTGGCTTCAGTTTTTATAAGGTCATGTGAGAACATGCACATGAAATGTGTCACCCACAAAGAAATACTACATGGCTGAAGTTACCCTCACCTGTAAACTGCTTTATGCTATTAATTATTGCTTAAGTATTGCTTTTCTCTCACCGCTCTCATCTTTTTTTTCTTTTCTTTTTTTGGCTCTGACAAACCTATTTTCTCACCACAAACCAAATTTCTGATGAATGGAGCAGCCCATCTAGCATCTGCCTCACTGGTCCTTTAAACTTTAAGGCACTTTAAGACTTTGTTGGAAAGAAAATGTTTATTTTGAAATATAGTTCAAAACGAGGAAACACAGTTGCTAGAAACACAAATTCAAACGCATGCAACCTTTGCTGCGTATCTCCTGGACATCCTCTGATATTATGACTTGAAAGGTAATTTTAAAATTTTACATATGTTAGATACAAGAATAATCCTGATGTTGACGAATATGCATGAAAAATGTCTTAGTTGTGTAATCCAAGATCTAGCAAAGTATCTTTTGAATTGCACAACTGCTTCCAGTGAATGGTCTGAAAAGGCGATATCATAGGAAATATCATGATTATTCGAGAACTGTGCAATCGCTACGCTAAGGGAAGCGATCATTTTACACTCGACATGAGTCTACATGAGTTTCCCATTTACCACACTGCAGGATACTAAATGAAAGTGATACTAAAGTGAAATGTGAGAATGTTAACCAAAATAAATTATACATACTAACCCGCTGTGTAAATAATTGATGATTTATACAGCAAATCAACAAAAGGGCAACTAGGGATGAAAGATAATTTGCCCCATGCTTCAACTAGATGTTTTTCCCTTTCTCTAAGCCTTTAAAAACTGCTGTCAGAATGTCTTGAAGAATTCAGGAGAGTGCAAGCGTGGGTGTGTGGATCTACTACAGAACAGTACATGTAGGCGAACAAGTTGTACTAACATGCAGAGTCAGATCCAAATTCATCTACAATCGTATCACTCATATCACTGCATGCATGAAATGCGACTGTATGCAGGTTGGCTGGGGCAAGCTCGAACACACAGCCATCTAAAAACATTCTCACCTCCTTGGAATTGGATTTTCATGCTGTTCAGTCAAAATGCTAAAAGTGGGGAGTGTGTGGGAAGCTTCATGTTTGCCCCCCCTTCCAGTTCTCAGTCTTCATATCTAAGCATCTGACTGTGTGCTCTGGCTGATTTCATTCCTTCAGGCAGGGAAGAGAAGGGTTGATGGCTGGACAAAGCCCTGCTTTCCTGATCAGA